>NW_024070204.1:26355755-26847150 GCF_014754425.2 Oryx dammah
ACAAGGACCTCCTGTATAGCACAGGGAAATCTACTCAATATTCTATGGTAATCTAAATGAGAAAAGAATCTAAAGAAGAATTAATATATGTATATGCATAACTGAATTTTGTTATACACTTGAAACTAATAAATATCATAGATCAGCTGCACACCAATAAAATAAAATTTTAAAAAGCAAACCAAAACATAAGCTTGTTGTTGTTCAGTCAGTTAATCATATCCAACTCTGCAATCCCATGAACTGCAGCATGCCAGGCTTCCCTGTCCTTCACTGTCTCCTGGAGTTTGCTCCAACTTATGTTCATTGAGTTGATGATTCCATCCAACCATCTCATCCTCTGACACCCTCTGTCACCATCTTCTCCTCCTGGCCTCAGTCTTCCCCAGTGTATTTTCCAATGAGTTAGCCCTTTGTATCAAGTGGCCAAAATATTGGGGCTTCAGCTTCAGCATCAGTCCTTCCAATCAATATTCAGGGTTGATTTCCTTTTAAGATTGACTGATTTGACCTCCTTGCTGTCCAAGGGGCTCTCAAGAGTCTTCCCTGGCACCGCAATTCAAAAGCATCAATTCTTCAGTGCTCAACCTTCTTTTTAGTTCAACTCTTATGATTGAAAGCACTAGGAGAAGGGGACTACAGAGGTTGAGATGGTGGGATGGCATCACCGACTCGATGGGCATGAGTTTGAGTAAACTCTGGGAGTTGGTGATGGACAGGGAGGCCTGGAATGCTGCTGTCCATGGGGTCACAAGGAGTCGGACACGACTGAGCGACCAAACTGAACTGAACTGAACAACCTTCTTTTTGGTCAACTCTCACAGCCATATGTTACTATTGGAAAAACCTAAGCTTGTAAGTGTCTATAAAAGTTATGAATAAACACATGAGGACAACCAATTGCAGTCAGTTAGGCTTTATGTTGGGCTTCCTTGGTGGCTCAGTGGCAAAGGACCACCTGCCAATGCAGGAGATGTGCTTTTGATCCCTGGGTCAGGAAGATGCTCTGGAAAAGGGAATGGCAACCAAGTTCAGTGATCTCGTGAGGGAAATCCCATGAACAGAGGGGCCGGGCATCCTCCAGTCCATGGGGTCACAAAATAGTCAGATATGTCTTAGCAACTAAAACAGCACCAAGGCTCTAAGTTATAGGCAGTCAACAGTTTTGTTGCTTTGCTTGCACCTTTTTTCTAAAATGTTTCTCCATAAGCTTCTGTGAGAGAAGGACACTTAAGCACTTCCAGTCTAGTGCTGCCCAATTTGAACTGATTTTTGGTTAAATAAACTTAATATTTAAAATATGCACCAATTTATCTATTATCAGAAGCTAGTGAAACTCCTGCATGAAAAATGAAATATTAGAAGCTATCTTTTGCAGCCAAATTATTAGTAAACATTATCAAGGAAAGGGGTCACTTTCTAAAAAGTTCTTATAATTTGGGAAGGGTGGGCACTGAGCTCAAATTGTTGAATAGGTCAAGCCTGAGATAGTAATTCACTCAATGCAAATAATTATTAGAACATGAGCAAAAAGTTGACATAATTACTAAGAATGTGAATTTACTGAATCACATATACCTAATTAATATGATAGTTTTTGACTAAAAAAATAGTAATAATAATAATGCATTTTACTTCATATTCTTCCAAATAAAACTTGTTCTCTAATTATTTTTTCTAATTTTCCTTCAACTTTCACTGTATACCCTAAAGAATGTTGCACATCTCTGGCATGGAGGAAAATATTGTTCTATTTTACCATCCAATTTAAGTATAGTAAATATAGTAAACAAATATAAATAAGATGGGATTCTCTAGGCAAGGATACTGGAGTGAGTTATTCCCTCCTCCAGGGGATCTTCCTTTACCCAGTGATCGAACACGTTATCTCTTATGCCTCCTGCATTGGCAGAGGGGTTCTTTACTACTAGTGGCACCTGGAAAGCCCCAATGAAAACAAGAAACTGTTTCATATACTACATTAAAACAATGCTTAGCCTTATGGTTCAAAGAAAATAACTTTTTCCCCCCTCTATTCCTGTTAGAAAACCTTAACTGAAGTGAAGAATTAAGCTCACTGATCCAGAGACAGAAACAAACAACAACAAAAAAAACACACAAAAATTAGTAGGGTTGCACTTTTCCCACTCTTATATTTAGAATTCATTCCTTTCCACTTTCATGAGTTAATTATTTCTTCAAAGCCTTCCTCCAGGTGTACACTCCTTGCAATATGTTCCTCAATTTCAAATCCTTTGGTTTCAGTATATTTAGCTTGTTAGTCAGGTATGAAATTCTAATGCATCAGAGCTCAGAAGTCTGATTATGGCCTTTTGCAAGATCTCCACTCATCTGTTCAATCTTTAATACACACAGAGCATAAGTCTTAGGCAATATTTTTCAGTAATTACTGAGTTAATTTATGAAAACAATCACATAATTTTATATAACATTAATTATCATATAATATATAGAGTATATATTATATATAGTATATTCTAATGTATAGGATATTCTCAATATACAAACAGAAGAACATACTTCCTAGTGTCTTATGATGAAGTTTTTATTTTGTTTACCCAAAAGCCTGATGTTATAGAATATTTGGAGAGTTCCCTGTTTATCAGGTGTAAATTAGATCAAAATCTAATCAGCTAATATGAACAAATGATACTTAAGAATCACTTCTTGTCTCTCTTGCAATTAAAATTATTGAAAAATAATAATGCTGATAATATTCCAAACATTGTTCTAAGTGTTTTATTTTATAACAATTATTTATTCCTCACTTGCCAATATTATTCTTATTTTACAGATGAAGAATCTCAGGTACAGAGAGATTAAGAAACTTACAGAAGGTCACACAGCTTTTTGATGTGATAGACAGTGCATGGAGGTTAGGAGTATGTGGTGTTAACCAAGTCACTACATAGATTCTGCAAAGCTCTGGTCTCTGCCTGTCATACACACTCCTTCTTGACTTTGACCAAGGAACTGGGACAAAATTCAGTTCAGTTCAGTTGCTCAGGTGTGTCAGACTCTTTGCAACCCCACGGACTGCAGCATGTCAGGCTTCCCTGTCCATCACCAACTCCCGGAACCTGCACAAACTCAGGTCCATCAAATTGGTGACTCCATCCAACCATCTCATTTTCCATCATCCTCTTCTCCATCTGCCTTCAATCTTTCCCAGCATCAGGGTCTTTTCCAATGAGCCAGCATCCGGTGGCCAAAGTATTGGAGCTTCAGTTTAAGCATTAGTCCTTCCAATGAATATGAGTTAATTTCCTGTAAGATTGACTGGTTTGATCTCTTTGCTGTTCAAGGGACTCACTAGTCTTTTCCAAAACTACAGTTGAAAAGGATCAATTCTTCAGCACTCAGCTTTCTTTATGGTCCAACTCTCACATCTATACATGACTACTGGAAAAAATATAATTTTGACGAGATGGACCATGGTCAGCAAAGTAATATCTCTGCTTTTTAATATGTTATCTAGGTTGGTCATAGCTTTTCTTCCATGGAACAAACTTCTATTAATTTCGTGGCTGCAGTCACCATCTGCAGTGATTCTGGAGACCAAGAAAATAAAGTCTCTCACTTTCCCCACTGTTTCTGTATCAATTTACCTTTCCAATTCTGTCCCACAGTATGAAAAAGGACAGAATTGGAAAGGTACTAAGAATTCCTTTCTCTCTCTTTCACTGATTACTGTTAAGGTAATAATTTGAATTCCCTGAGTAGTAGAGATAGCTCATTGTATACACATCTTAGTGGCAGCAACATTATTTCTGGTCACACCAATTCTGCATGAGGATTGTCATCTATGGAAATTTGTTACTGAATTCAGTCCACCAGCTCCTCTAAAAGTTTTATAAGCTTCCTAAATTCTCTAATAAATATGTGTGTGTGTTAGTCATTCAGTCATGTTCAAATCTTTGTGAACCCACGCACTGTAGCCTGCCAGACTCCTCTGTCCATGGAATTCTCCAGACAAGAATACTGGAGTGAGTAGCCTTTCCCTTATACAGGGGATCTTCCTGACCTATGAATTGAACTTTTATCTCCTGCATTGAAGGCAGGTTCTTTACCATCTGAGCCACAAAAGAAGCCTGATGTTTGTTATTTAATAAATGTATATAATGCTTAATCAACAGAAATATCAGCCAGAGTTGCACTTATTGCTATCAAGTTAGGAATACTCAGTTCAGTTCAGTTGCTCAGTTGTGTCCAAATCTTTGCGACCCCATGAAATGCAGCACGCCAGGCCTCCCTGTCCATCACCAACTCCTGGAGTTCACTCAACCTCACATCCATCGAGTCGGTGATGACATCCAACCATCTCATCCTCTGTGATCCCTTTCTCCTCTAGCCCCCAATACCTCCCAGCATCAAAGTCTTTTCCAATGAGTCAATTCTTCGCATGAAATGGCCAAAGTACTGGAGTTTCAGCTTTAGCATCATTCCTTCCAAAGAACACCCAGGACTGATCCCCTTTAGAATGGACTGGTTGGGTCTCCTTGCAGTCCAAGGGACTCTCAAGAGTCTTCTTCAACACTACAGTTCAAAAGCATCAATTCTTCAGTGCTCAGCTTTCTTCACAGTCCAACTCTCACATCCATACATGACTACCGGAAAAACCATAGCCTTGACTAGACGGACCTTTGTTGGCAAAGTAATGTCTCTGCTTTCTTCCTTCCAAATAGTAAGCGTCTTTTAATTTCATGGCTGCAATCACCATATGCAGTGATTTTGGAGCACAAAAGAATAAAGTCTGACACTGTTTCCCCATCTATTTCCCATGAAGTGATGGGACTGAATGCCATGACCTTAGTTTTCTGAATGTTGAGCTTTAAGCCAACTTTTTCACTCTCCTCTTTCACTTTCATCAAGAGGCTTTTTAGTTTCTCTTCACTTTCTGCCATAAGGGTGGTGTCATCTGATAATCTGAGAGTATTGATATTTCTCCCAGGAATCTTGATTCCAGCTTGTACTTTTTCCAGCCCAGCATTTCTCATGATGTCCTCTGCATATAAGTTAAATAAGCAGGGTGACAATATAGAGCCTTGACGTACTCCTTTTCCTATTTGGAACCAGTCTGTTGTTCCATGTCCAGTTCTAACTGTTGCTCCCTGACCTGCATATAGGTTTCTCAAGAGGCAGGTCAGGAGATTTCGTATTCCCATCTCTCTCAGAATTTTCCACAGTTTATTGTGATCCACACAGTCAAAGGCTTTGGCATAGTCAATAAAGCAGAAATAGATGTTTTTCTGGAACTCTCTTGCTTTTTCCATGATCCAGCGGATGTTGGCAATTTGACTTCTGATACCTCTGCCTTTTCTAAAACCAGCTTGAACAACTGAAAGTTCACGGTTCACATATTGCTGAAGCCTGGCTTGGAGAATTTTGAGCATTACTTTACTAGCATGTGAGATGAGTGCAATTGTGTGTTAGTTTGAGCATTCTTTGGCATTGCCTTTCTTTGGGATTGGAATGAAAACTGACCTTTTCCGGTCCTGTGGCCACTGCTGAGTTTTCCAAAGTTGCTGGCATAATGAGTGCAGCACTTTCACAGCACCATCTTTCAGGATTTGAAATAGCTCAACTGGAATTCCATCACCTCCACTAGCTTTGTTCATAGTGATGCTTTCTATGGCTCACTTGACTTCACATTCCAGGATGTCTGGCTCTAGGTGAGTGATCACACCATCGTGATTATCCAGGTCATGAAGATCTTTTTTGTACAGTTCTTCCGTGTATTCTTGCCACCTCTTCTTAATATCTTCTGCTTCTGTTAGGTCCATACAATTTATGCCCTGTATTGTGCCCATCTTTGCATGAAATGTTCCCTTGGTATCTCTAATTTTCTTGAAGAGATCTCTAGTCTTTCCCATTCTGTTCTTTTCCTCTATTTCTTTGCATTGATCGCTGAAGAAGGCTTCTTTTCTCTTCTTGCTATTCTTTGGAACTCTGCATTCAGATGCTTATATCTTTCCTTTTCTCCTTTGCTTTTCACTTCTCTTCTTTTCACAGCTATTTGCAAAGCCTCCCCAGACAGCCATTTTGCTTTTTTATATTTCTTTTCCATGGGGATGGTCTTGATCCCTGTCTCCTGTACAACGTCATGAACCTCTGTTCATAGTTCATCAGGCACTCTATCTATCAGATCTAGTCCCTTAAATCTATTTCTCACTTCCACTGTATAATCATAAGGGATTTGATTTAGGTCATACCTGAATGGTCTAGTGGTTTTCCCTACTTTCTTCAATTTAAGTCTGAATTTGGCAATAAGGAGTTCATGATCTGAGCCACAGGCAGCTTCCAGTCTTGTTTTTGCTGACTGTATAAAGCTTCTCCATCTTTGGCTGCAAAGAATATAATCAACCTGATTTCAGTTTTAGACCATCTGGTGATGTCCATGTGTAGAGTCTTCTCTTGTGTTGTTGGAAGATGGTGTTTGCTATGACCAGTGTGTTCTCTTGGCAAAACTACTAGCCTTTGCCCTGCTTCATTCTGTACTCCAAGGCCAAATTTGCGTGTTACTCCAGGTGTTTCTTGACTTCCTACTTTTGTATTCCAGTCCCTTATATTGAAAAGGACAGCTTTTTTGGGCATTAGTTCTAAAAGGTCCGGTAGGTCTTCACAGAACCATTCAACTTCAGCTTCTTCAGCATTACTGGTTGGGGCGTAGACTTGGATTACTGTGATATTGAGTGGTTTACCTTGGGAAGGAACAGAGATCATTCTGTCATTTTTGAGATTGCATCCAAATACTGCATTTTGTGCTCTTTTGTTGACCATGATGGCTACTCCATTTCTTCTAAGGGATTCTTGCCTGCAGTAGTAGATATAATGGTCATTTAAGTTAAAATCACCCATTCCAGTCCATTTTTATATTTAACTCATCATACCCAACACAACCACCTATGAATGAAGGATAAGCTTCATGTACAGAAGGGTAAGACACATTCCTTATATTACTCATTCTAAGTTGTGATTCTTCATTTGTAACAGGAATGAAAAGTAGTCTTAAAGTTCAGTCACACACCTCTTGTATCCAACTTCTAACTCAAGAACTGAGCTGGGGAGAGCTGAGCTGTCATTTTTGGAGGAGTCGATTAAGACATGGAGCCAAAATTAAAGTAACAATCAAGACTTTAATTGCTTATTGCAGCACTATAAACAAGAAGATAAACAGTAAAAGATGTCAGCTGTCATATTGTTCTATTTTTCATCATAGGCTCCAGACAAGGGTCAGATGCATCAGCACAGACAGGGACAATTTTTCCATTATCAAGGGATCTCTGAACAGAAAACTCCTCTCATATATTGACTGTGGGAGCCAGTCTGCACAGATAATTGGGAAGACCTCTGCTGAGGGACTCTGTGGGGAAAAAAAAAAAAAAAGCCTTCAATGAAGAATACAAGCTATGAATGCAGACATGCAAAGAGCAAGGCTGGCCAAGCTGGGGCCTGATTCTTCCTCTGTCCTCCACTATCTCTCAGAAAGTGAAACTGAAAGTGTTAGTCACTCACTTGTGTCCCATTCTTTGAGAATCCATGGACTGTAGCTTGCCAGGCTCTTCGGTCCATGGAATTCCCCAGGCAAGAAAACTGGAGTGGATAGCCATTCTCATCTCTTTACCATCTGAGCCACCAGGGAAACCTTGGAGATTGCTCCAATTCATTTCCTTTGAATCTGTAATACTATCTGACCATCTCAACCTCTGCCAACCTCTTCTTTTGCCTTCAATCTTTCCCAACATCAGGGTCTTTTCCAATGTATTGACTTTTCTCACTAGGTGGCCAAAGTAGTGGAGCTTCAGCTTCATCTTCAGTCCTTCCAATGAATATTCAGGGTTGATTTCCTTTAAGATTTATTGGTTTGATCTTCTTGCTCTCCAAGTAACCCTCAAGAATCTTTTCCCACACCACAATTCAAAAGCATCAGTTCTTCAACAGTCAATCTTCTTTATCATCTGACTCTCACATCCATACATGACTACTGGAAAAACCATAGTTTTGGCTATACAGTAATACTTGTATCAGAAAATAGACCTTATGAAAAATGACTGTAACAAGAGAAAAAAAAAAGGACATTACATAATAATCAAGGGTCAATCCAAGAAGAAGATAATAACAGTTGTAAATATATATGCACACAATACAGGGACACCTAAACATAAAATAAATATTAACGAACATAAAGTGAGACATTGATAATAACATAATAGCAAGACAACTTAATGCATCACTTACATCAATGGATAGAATTATCTATACAGAAGATCAATATGAAAACCCTGGCTTTAAATGATACCTTAGACTATATGGACATAGATAAATAGATACATACATAGATGCATGCATGTGTGGTAAGTTGCTTCAGTCCTGTCTGACTCTTTGTGACCCTATGGACATAGCCCACCAGCCTTCTCTGTCCATGGGGATTCTCCAGGCAAGAATACTGGACTGGGTTACCAATCCTTCCTTTAGGGGATCTTTCCAACCCAAGGATTGAACCTACACCTTTTATGAGGTCTGCATTAGCAAGGGGGACTCTTTACCACTAACGCCACCTGGAAAGACCCATTTACATACATACACGTGTGAAAGTCACTCATTTGTGTCTGACTCTTTGCAGTCCCATGGACTGTACTTCTCCAGGCTGCTCTGTCCCTGGAATTCTCCAGGGAAGAGTACTGGAGTAGTTTGCCACTGCCTTCTCCAGGGGATCTTCCCAAATCAGGGATCAAACCCGAGTCTCCCAAATTGCAAGCAGATTCTTAACCATCTGAGCTACCAGGGAAGCTGAAATATATATATATATATATATATATATATATATATATATATATATATATCCTTATCTCTGAAGACAAAGAAATACTAAGAAGAATCCAAACAAGCCTTGTTAGGTTTCCCCCAGGGTTCTACCCTGTATTTTCTTTATACTCTTTAAAAGAATTTTATTGGCTTATTTTAATTACAGGATAATTAAAATATTGTGCTGCATCTGCCACACATCAACATGAATAAGCCATAGGTATACATGTGTCCCCCTATCCTGAACCTTCCTCCCACCTCCCTCCCCACCCCATCCTTCCAGGTTGTCACAGAGAACTGGCCCTGTTCCTCCATAACTGTCCACTCTTCGTCAAACCTGGCACAAAACTCAAGTTTGTTTCTTCAGATCTTCATTTCTCTATGAAGGCTCACATTTTACATAAAACAAACCATATAATTTTTTAAATCAATTTAATTTTCAGATGCAGCCAGGGACCCTAAAAAACTCAAGGAGAACTTTTATCCTCCCCTATAGAGGTTAGCCCTTTGAGGTGGTATATAGCAAATACTAGAGAGTGAGTGGCTTATAAACAACACAAATTTATGGCTCACAGTTTTGGAAGTTGGAAGAGTGAAGATAGGGTGTCAGCATGATTGGGTGCAGGTCCTCTTCCGGTTTCAGAAGTCTGCTTGAATCTTCACATGGCAGAAGGAGCCAGGGAGCTCTGTGTAGTCTCTTTTGTAAGAGAACTAGTTCCATTCATGAGGGTTTTACCCTCATGACCTAATCACCTCCCAGTGGCTTCATTGTCTAATACTGTAACATTGGGCACCAAGATTCCAAAATGTGAATTTTGAGGGGACTCAAACACTAAGACTTAGGAGATAGGCATCTTTTCTTTGTGTCACCCTAATGACCTCATTTTAACTTAGTTATCTCTTTAGAGATCTATCTCCAGTGCAGTCACAATCTTAGATACAAAAGGTTAGGATTACAACTTGCAAATTGGCCTGGAATGACAGGCACAAATCAGTCAATAACACTCACCAAAGTTATCATAGAATATTTGTGATTTAAGGGTTCTCAGATTCCATTCTCAGATTGTCTTTGGGGGAGAGAATATCATATTGTCATAGCTACAACCAGTTTCTCCAGTTTCAAAGAAGTTTTCCTAATTTCCAAAATTATTATATTTTTAGGTTTGCATAATACATATACATATATAAGTATATGTATATATGCAGAGTGAATGTGGCAAATGTAGATAAAAGAGCTGAGAGATTTAATAATGGCATCATCTCACAATTCATAAAATCTCAATTTGTTGCTATAAGGATAGAAGCTAATAGACATCCAGAGGTTCAAGTTTTTAGGATTCATGAAGGGATCAGAGCAAGGAGCAAACAGGAGAGATGAGAGCCAGGGAAGCTTGAAAATCAAAAATCTGAGATGTTGGATGTAGAGCAACACAATAAAGAGAAATATAGTGTGAAGCAACTTGAAAAGCATAGACATGTGGAAGAATCCAGGCTATATATTTTAAAATGGTAGATAATAGGAATTCACATACAATTTAAATATCAATCTGTATTTAAATCTCTCCCTCTGTACACACATAAAAGCACAGAGGTACATACATAATGCTGCTTACCAAATAATAGGTAGAGGAAACTCTTTACCAAATCATTGAAAATACTTCACAAATGTGTTTTTAAAAATTTATTTTTGTAAATGCTTATTAAGTTGTTTGTTTTTGATTAATGTGTCTCTTGCTAAAGAAACCATGCACTTATCTGGAACAAAATGTTTCCTGAAGATTAACATCAAATTCTTCTGATGGCTTCTTTTTTTTTTTTTTTTTTTTGATAGACATAGATGCATTTTTGTTTCATTATGTTTTGAATTACTTCAAACATTAATGATTTTGTTCAGTATGCTAAAGCTTCTACTGCTGCTTAGCTAAAACAATTGCATAAAAATATCACAAACTTAAAAATTATACCTAAGATTTTTATAGATACCATATTTTAATTGTGAATTAAGTATATAAAATTTATTAATAAGGATGTCATATTTACTTAGGCTAAGTTCAATGCTTTATGCCAGACAAGGAAAGCTGCAGGATGAGGATAAGAAATGCATAGCTGTCACGGTTTGAATGGAAGCTCTGCATCTTACATAATCTCTCTGCATCTCATTTCCCTCCCTTGTTAAAGTAAAAAAATGATACCACTAAAGCAAATGAAATGAGCAATCATAGATTCTGACATTTGCACTAGCATATAACTCTAGAAAGCCTCTTGTATGCCAAGATTGATTATTTAATTTCTGGAGCATGGGAAACTGGGGGGAAAGATTCTTGGTGCAGTTCACATGGCATTAGAAGAAGCAGGAAATACTAAGGGGATAATATAGCAGCAAGTGTGGAACTACTAATACTTATATATCTTATCATCTAACAACATCAGAATTTTAATATCTAGTAATGTCAACACTAGATATTCTCTTATCTGGTACCATCACTGGTTAGTACTGGCTACGTATCTGCTTGTGATTACAGTCTAGATTAATGTGTTAAATTTTTCTGGAGTCAACTGGAGACAGACGAGGTACAGAGATGAGAGCAGACCTTTTATGAAGAAGCTATAAATGGACTGTAGCTAATAAGCTTAAAAATTGCAGGAACAAATGGACAAGAGGGAAGATCCCTGAGACAGAAGAGGAACCCAAGCATGAGATGCTGGATAGAAAGAAGGTTCTGGTGATTCAAGTGTATGGCACTTTTCAAATGCTTTGAATTTGTGTTGGGCCTATAAATGTATTGCTAGCTGATAATTCAGTCTGCACATCACAAGTAAATTCATATACATCATCTGTGCCAAGGAAATTTGGCAAGCAAAAATTCATAGGTCACTTGCAAGAAGAATCCCCATCGCTAAAATCAATCTTCTCCTAGTCAGATGTGTGGAAATTCTGTATATCTACATCTAGACCTCTTACACAAGAGAGTAATGCTTAGCCTCTGTTTTTGACCTATCTGAAAGAATGGTGCCATATAAAAACACTTGGGAAACAATGAAAAGCTATTATTCACACTTTGTGAATTAGAAATATCCAGTTTGTAAACTGTGTCTCATTTTACAGATAAGTTAAATGAGAATCAAGCTAGGTTAAGTAGACAGTGCCAAAATTTGAATATTTCATGCTCCAAATTTCATTCCTTTCCCATTATATTTAACATAAATACTAAAGAGGGGTAAAAACTCAAAGGAAAATTTTTTTGAATTGCTAGATTTTGTAAAGTAAAATAAAAAATAAATTAAAAATAATAATAATAAAAAATAAAATAAAATAAAAATGAAGTAGGGAACTTATCTATAATTATTCACAGATATATTGTAATGGTTTAATTCCATGAATTCAATATTACAAAATACTTGACAAAAACACCTGATATTTTTGTTGTATTAGAAGCTGAAATCTTGTTCAGATACTCAGTCCTGCTACTTAGTGAGAAGCAACTCAATGATTTTTTATAGCAAACATTACAGTAAAATATTTGCTCTGAAAGAGATATATTTCATTCTTTCCAAGACAGGAGTTTTTGAGTCATTGTGTAGATTTTTGTGTCATTTACTCTGTAAGGATGCAGTTAGGATTATAGTTAAATTGATGTTTTCCATATCTGTATGCTTTGGTATTGTAAACAGCAGGGAAGCTTGAAAGAACAATGAATCGACATCAAGTCAGTCTAAACACTTGGTGCTTAGCAGCATCTATTTTAAAACCTAAATATACTTCTTTGCCAGTTAATAGTTTCCCTGAGCAGACACAAGAAACAAAACTCATTGGATGTTTGCATGCATTTAAGGGTCGTTTCATTCATTATACTCTGTAGATGTTTTCTCTCAAGATATTTTCTTGTTAACAAAAACAACAAAAACAGCATTCAGCAAGGTGTGCTAAACACCAGGGGCAAAGGGACAGCAACCCTGGAAGAAACTAAGTTAACTACGATGTACTCAACTCTGTAGTTAACCTGATTTTCAAAATGTCTATTTTAATGATGTGACAGCAGCGTAGGGTAATTTGGGGAAGAGAAAGAGTAATTTTCTGGTTGCAAAGCAGACTGAAATTACAGGATTTAAATGCATAGGTGGTAAATGCGGAATTTAGATTGCCGGTAGTGTATGAGATATTTTGTTTTAAAGAAAATTCTGCATTTGAATATGTATTCCCTATTTGAACTTAATTCAGTTAGTGATTCTTTATCTTTCCAAAAGACATTTCTCGCATCTCCTAAAGTAGAGAGTATTGAAATCGTGGAAGATGAATAACCACTATAAAATGATTGTCACCATCAACTTTAATTGTTATTCTCTATTATCAAAGTCCTTAGGTCCCTCTAATTTACTTATTCTTTCATAAGAGAGCCTGAAAATTCTCGGAGCTAACAGAAAAAAAGCCAAATGTGGAAGCAGAGTGTGAACCAAACTATGGACACTCATCAGAGTAAATATCTAACATTAGATACTTTAGGTATAATGGAAAGTTAGCATTTAAGTTAGCATAAGCTTTTTAAAGAATAAATTCAATGTTTTGAAAATTTCTATAAATCAATTTCTTTCTGCATTTTAGGGGTATTTTTTGTTTGTTTGTTTCTTTCCTTAGTAAACATTTAGGTTGTCCTGCCTTAACCCATGTGTTTTGTTGAATTGGGGAAATATAATGAATTCTAACAGGCTTGGTCAAGGAAATGCCTGCTATAACACAAGATAGGAAAAACAATGTGTAACATTGTGGGTGTAACTAACTGTTTTGATGGGAAATGGTTGGAAAATCTCCAGTTTGTTAAAAGCTTGTAACCAAAAGTTAAATAGTGGCATAAACAGACAGAAATATAAAGTCTATAGAAAACATAGGAAATACCAGGGAGGTGGAAGAGGCTGGACCAAAGCATGTCATGAGGAGACAGATTATGAGATTCCTATTAGACTTCATATGACAAAAATATTCAGGAACATATGTGCCAATTGAGCTAAATAGATTTGACAATTTAAAGCTTTGCTATTCAAAGTATCTCCTATGGTCCAAAAGCACTGGAATCACTCAAAAATTTGTTAGAATTACAGAAAATTGGGATATACCTAAAATTGCAAAATGAAAATCTCATTGTTAAAAAGATTCTCAAATAAAGCAAATCAAATGTATATTAAATTTTAAGATATACTGCAAATGGTATGGGACTGCCCAGGTGGCTCAGTGGTGAGAATCTGCCTGCCAATGCAAGAGACTCAGGAGATGAGGACTCAGGGGTCAGAAAGATTCCTGGAGAAGGAAATGGCAACCCACTCCAGTATTCTTGCAGGGAAAATCCCACGGACAGGGGAGTCTGGGGAGGCTACAGTCCATAGAGTCACAAGAGTCAGACACGACTGAACAACTGAGCATGCAAATGATATATCTGGCTGTGTCAGTCTGAGAAGCTTGATGGAAATTGGCTGAAACCAGAAATCATCACCTGAGTGTTTCAAAAGCAGACAAAGCCTAAAGAAACTTATTCCTTGGAATATTTAAAAAAGGAGGATTTACCACCAATTATAATTAAGTCCATAATATGACCAGGTAGATAAGAAGATCATTTGGTTGATAAGTTTTTGCTTGTCTGTTCTTGTTTACTTTTTAAAAAACAAACCATAAATAAATAAATAAAAATAAAACCATAAAAAAATTAAAAAAAAAACAGAAAAAAAACATCCATTTTTTATGTAGTATTTCAATTCAGAATATTCTAGAAAGACAATTCTGGACAGACTGTAATTTGAAAATGAAGCTCAAATGGGCTTAGTAGTAAATACCCAGAAATTTTAAATTCAGTTCAGTTCAGTCACTCAGTCATGTTGGACTCTGTGACCCCATGAATTGCAGCATGCCCGGCCTCCCTGTCCATTACCAACTCCCGGAATTCACTCAGACTCACGTCCATCGAGTCAGTGATGCCATCGAGCCATCTCATCCTCTGTTGTCCCCTTCTCCTCCTGCCCCCAATCCCTCCCAGCATCAGAGTCTTTTCCAATGAGTCAACTCTTTGCATGAGGTGGCCAAAGTACTGGAGTTTATCATTGTCTATTTCAAGAGCAGGTTTGGCTGTTAACGAAATGGAGGGATATCATATGTTTAATGCATGTTTTACCTTTTACATCATCTATTCTGTGTGAGTCTCTAAAAGTTAATTTTCTAATATCAATGAGAGCTTTTATTTGAATACTCCATAAGAGTGTTTTAGTTTAGGCAAGAGGAAGGAATACTTCAAAGGGCTTTAGCAGGATTGGGTCAGCCAAAGTTCTGTTAATTTTGGAGTTCTGCAAAATTCTGAAATTGTTGGTCAAGGATGATTCTTGGAAGAGGAAGGATTGGGTTTTATGGTCTAACAGTTGTTTTGGGGGTAACTTGGATATTATCAAGAGGGGCTAATGAACAATGAAAAACTAAATTTATTTTCAAGAGGTGATGAGATAAAGAGCTTCAGGGGACAAGAGTATACAGAGGCCATAATGAAAAATTATTTGTCCTACCATGATTTTCACAATCAGCAAAATATTTTAGCATAGGTGTTACAAGTGCAATATTTATTTAGATATCCTATGTTTATTATTATAAATCCAAACCTATTTAACTAATGCTAAACCACCTTCAAGTTCCTTTTGTGTTTTTGTTGAAAAGTAAGTGGAGACATTATTGAATAAACATTTGGGTTTACACAAATCTTTAACCCCAACAGTGTAGGAGGTCTTGAATCCTGCCAATGAAAAGCACTAAATATCTCTATTGTTGTCCTGAGTCTGATCACTCCCATCCTTGTTCTTTAATTCCAGGATTCCAAGGGATTATTATACTTTATCTCTGTTTATTATACTTTATCTCTCCATATTTAAATTAGGTCAGGTTTGATCCATTGTTGGTCTCAAAGTCAAAAGCCCAAGACAAATTGATCTTATCAATTCAGTTCGGTCACTCAGTTGTGTTGGACTCTTTGCGACCCCATGAATTGCAGCACGCCAGGCCTCCCTGTCCATCACCAACTCCCGGAGTTCATTCAGACTCACGTCCATCAAGTCAGTAATGCCATCCAGCCATCTTATCCTCTGTCTTCCCCTTTTCCTCCTGCCCCCAATCCCTCCCAGCATCAGAGTCTTTTCCAATGAGTCAACTCTTCACATGAGGTGGCCAAAATACTGGAGTTTCAGCTTTAACATCATTCCTTCCAAAGAAATCCCAGGGTTGATCTCCTTCAGAATGGATTGGTTGGATCTCCTTGCAGTCCAAGGAACTCTCAAGAGTCTTCTCCAACACCACAATTCAAAAGCATCAATTATTTGGCGTTCAGCCTTCTTCACAGTCCAACTCTCACATCCATACATGACCACAGGAAAAACCATGGCCTTGACTAGACAGACCTTTGTTGGCAAAGTAATGTCTCTGCTTTTGAATATGCTATCTAGGTTGGTCATAACTTTTCTTCCATCTTATAGCTGAACTCTATTCCTTAAAATTCATAAGCTGAAGACTTAACCCTTAATATTTTAGAATGTGAATATATTAATATTTGAAGATTGGGCTTTTAATGTAAAACTAGGTATTGTGTGCGCATGCTAAGTTGTTTTAGTTGTGTCCTACTCTTTGTGACTATTGATTGCCCCCTGTCAGGCTGCTCTGTCCTTGGGATTCTCCAGGCAAGAATACTGGAATTGTTTATTGTGTACTCCTGCAGAGGATCTTCAAAAACTGAAAGATCGAATTTGCATCTCTTACATCTCCAGGATTGACATGTGAATTCTTTACCATTAGAGATGCTACCTGGGAAACCCCAGGAATTGTGGTTGGGACCTAACCAAACATGACTGGTGTCTTTATAAGTAGGGGAGCTTTGGATAGAGATAACACACAGAATGAGGGGAATAAATAGAAGACACCAAAGTAGATTTTTTGTGTGCGTGTGTGGTTTGTTTGTTTGTTTTATGGAAAAAGATCTTTAGAGTCAAGTTACAAGAGAAAAGTTGGAGAGAAAGTGTTTCATCATACAGTTTACTGCTAATACTGGTGATAAATGGTGTTTTGTTTTGTTTTTACTTTTTAATCCAATAAAGGAAGTTCTCCTCCTTTTAATTATTTTATACATTGTGAGTATGTATGATCTAGTGTTTATGCCATTCTCAGGATAGAGGGAAAAGGCCTACAAGTGTTTGTGGCTGCTTATTTCCAAGAGAGCTTTCTCTATGTGAACTACCAATACAATATTGTAAAGTAATTAACCTCCAATTAAAATAAATAAATTAAGAAAAAATAATCAAAAAAGATAATTTAAGACAACGACTGAATATTAAAATTAATCAGCATATTAGCAAAGTCATCCAGGAAACTAGGGACAATTACTGACTATGCTTTTAACAGTTATACTCTTAAAATAAAATTTAGACATCATTTTTTGTGCAGAAAATATACAGATAAAATTGTAATTTTAAACTCAAATTCAAATAAACAACATATGTTTTGTCAAAACCATTGGCCAGCTACTGCCTTATACTTCTACTTTATTATTACAAATATCAGGAAATATATTTGAGATTTTGGTCATTGTCTGAAAATTTCTACCTGTGTAACATTTTTATTTGTGATTTAATAAGAAAAAAATTCAATACATCATTGGCCAAAGGATTTCAAAAAGACATTTAAGAGACTTTAACTAGAATATGTGTAACACATCCACAAAGTTTGTTATATGCTATTACAAAAGCATATAAAGTATAATTACTCCCAAATTAACTGATGAAACAAAAGCATTTGATTATACATTATATTAATGATAATTTGAATAACAGATGTTTCACAAACAGCATTTTAGAAATTTAAATTGGTGCAGATGTTTTGGAAAATAATTTGGTAATATTGCTTCTTTGTCTATATATAATCTTGACCTTGGTACTTTTACTTTCAGAAATTCATCCTATAGGTAAATATGTACATGTATATAAAAGTATAGCAATGGTTGTTTCATTGCTTTTAATACCAAAAAGCATAAAACAACTTAAGTGCCATCCACTGGAAACTTGCTAGCATACGTAAAGATAAAGTAGATATAATATATATTAACATGGGGAAGTCAAGAAATACCTGGAGTAACAGGCAAATTTGGCCTTGGAGTACAGAATGAAGTAGGGCAAAGGCTAATAGAGTTTTGCCATGGCAATGCACTGGTCATAGCAAACACCCTCTTCCAACAACACAAGAGAAGACTCTACACACGGACCTCAACAGATGGTCAATAATGAAATCAGATTGATAATATTCTTCACAGCCATGGATGAAGAAGCTCTATGCAGTCAGCAAAAACAATATCAGGAGCTGACAATGGCTCATATCATGAACTCCTTATTGTGAAATTCAGAATTAAATGGAAGAAAGTAGGGAAAACCACTAGACCACTCAGGTATGACCTAAAAAAATCCCTTAGGATAACACAGTGCTTGAAGAACGATGGACGGAGGTTGATGACTTTATACAAGAGGCAGGGATAAGACTATCCCTAAGAAAAAGAAATTCAAAAAAGCAAATGGTTGTCTGAGGAGGCCTTACAAATAGCTGTGAAAAGAAGAGAAGCAAAAGGCAAAGGAGAAAAGGAAAGATATACCCACCTGAATGCAGAGTTCCAAAGAATGGCAAGGAGAGATAAGAAAGCCTTCCTCAGTGATCAATGCGAAGAAATAGAGGAAAAAAATAGAATGGGAAAGACTAAAGATCCCTTCAAGAAAATTAGAGATATCAAGGGAACATTTCATGCAAAGATGGGCTCACTAAAGGGCAGAAATGGGAGGGACCTAACAGAAGCAGAAGATATTAAGCAGAGGTGGCAAGAATACACAGAAGAACAGTACAAAAACGATGTTCACAACCCAGATAATCACAATGGTATAATCACTTACCTGGAGCCAGACTTCCTGGAATGTGAAGTCAAGTGGGCTTTAGAAAGCATCACTATGAACAAAGCTAGTGGAGGTGATGCAATTCCAGTTGAGCTATTTCTAATCCTAAAAGATGATGTTGTGAAAGTGTTGCATTCAGTATGCCAGCATTTTGGACTACTCAGCAGTGGCCACAGGACTGGAAAAGGTTAGTTTTCATTCCAATCCCAAAGAAAGGCAGTGCCAAAGAATGCTCAAACTACTGTACAATTGCACTCATCTCACACGCTAATAAATTAATGCTCAAAATTCTCCAAGCAAGGCTTCAATAGTACATGAACTGTCAACTTCCAGATTTTCAAGCTGGTTTTAGAAAAGGCAGAGGAAACAGATCAAATTGCCAACATCTGTTGGATCATTGAAAAGGCAACAGTGTTCCAGAAAAAACATCTACTTCTACTTTATTGACTATGCCAAAACCTTTGACTGTGTGGATCACAATAAACCATGGAAAATTCTGCAAGAGATGAGAATAACAGACCACCTGACCTGCTTCTTGAGAAATCTGTATGCAAATCAGGAAGCAATAGTTAGATCTCAACATGATACGACAGACTGGTTCCAAATAGGGAAAGGAGTATGTCAAGGTGATATATTGTCATCCTGCTTATATAACTTATATGCAGAGTACATCATGAGAAACATTGGGCTGGGTGAAGCACAAGCTGGAATCAAGATTGCTGGGAGAAATATTAATAACCTCAGATACGCAGATGATACCACCCTTATGGCAGAAAGCAAAGAAGAACTAAAAAGCCTCTTGATGAAAGTGAAAGTGGAGAGTGAAAAAGTTGGAGAGTAAAGCTCAACATTCAGAAAATGAAGATCATGGCATCCAGTCCTATCACTTCATGGCAAATAGATAGGGAAACATGGAAACAGTGAGATACTTTATTTATTTATTTGGACTCTGAATTCACTGCCGATGATGATTGCAGCCATGAAATTAAAAGATGCTTGCTCCTTGGAAAAATAGTTATGACCAACCTAGACAGCATATTAAAAAGCAGGGGCATTATTTTTCCAACAAAGGTCTGTCTAGTCAATGCTATGGTTTTTCCAGTAGTCATGTATGGATGTGAGTGTTGGACTATAAAGAAAGCTGAGCACTGAAGAATTGATACTTTTGAACTGTGGTGTTGGAGAAGACTCTTGAGAGTCCCTTGGATTGCAAGAAGATCCAACCAGTCCATCATAAAGAAAATCAGTCCTGAATATTCATTGGAAGGACTGATGCTGAAGCTGAAACTCCAATATTTTGGCCACCTGTTGGGAAGAACTGAATCATTGGAAAAGACCCTGATGCTTAGAAAGATTGAAGGCAGAAGGAAAAGGGGATGACTGAGGCTGAGATGGTTGGATGGCATCACTAACTCCACGGACATGAGTTTGAGTAAACTCTGGGTGTTGGTGATGGACAGGAATGCCTGGCATGCTGCAGTCCTTGGAGTCGCCAAGTGTCAGACATGACTGAATAACTGAACTGAACTGACTAAACATGTGGAACCATGTATAATATAAAGAATAAAAAAAGCTTGCATAATAACATGAAGGTATTAATTTTGCCTTCTGAAAAATAAAAATAAAAAGATTTTCCTTGTTTCACATTTTCCATCTGCTTGTACCCATATCACTGCTTCTCATTCACAACCAAATTCCTTTGAAGAATTAATTAAAAGTGAAATAAAAGTGAAGTCGCTCAGTTGTGTCCGACTCTTTGAGATCCCATGGACTGTAGCCTACCAGGCTCTGATGGAATTCTCCAGGCAAGAGTACTGGAATTGGCTGCCAGTTTCTTCCCCAGAAGAATCAATTGCCTATCTCTGAATCCTCTTCCCCATTCTCTCTTCAGCTGCTTTACCCAGTCTTTTTCCCCACTCCATTACTAAAATTTCCCCTAGGGAAAATCATCAATAATTTCAAATTTGCTAAAATCAATGATTAACTATCAATGTTCATTTTATTTGATCTGACTGATTAGTAGCAGATAACTGACATGATTGTTCTGTTCTTCTAGAAATTCTTGTTTTGCCGTTTTTAATTGAAAACCATTTGACATATAATACGGTATGCATATTTAAGGTATATAACATATGATTTGATACATTTATATATTGTTGTATGTTGCCTACAATAGCACCTCTATCACAACATATAATTAGTCTTTCTTTTTTGGAATGGGAAAATTAAGATCTAGTCTCAGCAAATTTGATGATTATAATACAAGATTATTGTCTATATTCCTTAGACTGTGCATCAAGACTTATTTATCTACTAGTTGCAAGTTTGTACACTTAGACCTATTTTTGTCCACATTTCAGTTACCACACTCTTCTTCCTTTCTTTCTAGATGATAGACAATATTTTATTTTCCACATAGATGTTATAATTTTTCCCAAAATGTACAATAAATATTATAATAATAAATTCCTAGATTGTGTCTCAGACTCAACTTTCTAGGATCAATATAGACAAACTCAATTTTAATGTGATGATTTTATTATTTCTATTAAATAACTAATGTTGTTGGATGCCATTTTAGTCACTAAAAGTTAATTTTTGTGGAAATTATACTTGTAATATTTATTATCAATATGCTACAGATTTTAATTAATCCATAAGAAAATTGTGAGAAAGCATCTTGAGAGATAACTAGATTATTAGTATTTATTATTATCTAAATGTATAATCCCAATTATGTCATTCATCAGCAACCATTCTTTCCAGTGGAGAAAACTAAAATAGCAGGATCAAAATATTTGGGAGACAGAATTTTCATTGTCAAAATGAATTACTTAAAATGGAGAGACAAAAATTATATTTTAAAAACAATTCTATTGCAATAGAACAAGTGTATTGTAGAAGTTTAAGTGGTAGGATTAAATGATATTCCAAAGATATTTCTTCTACTGTTGCTCTGATTTTATTCAGTAGGCTAATTTTAACCTGCCATGAATAACTCTTCTGATTACTCTTTGTTCTTTGCATGTGTGCAGGCTAATTTGCTTCAGTCAGGTCAGACTCTTTGCCACCTTATGATCTGTAGCCTGCCAGACTCCTCTGTCCATGGGGATTTTCCAGGCAAGAATACTGGAGTGGATTGTCATGCCCTCCTCCAGGATTTGTTCCTTAGATCAGGTTAAATTTGCCAAAAAAAATCTCATTTTAGTGATATAAAACATCTACTTCCTTAAGCATTCTAAATTTTTAGTTTACATTGTCTTCATCAACAATGGCTGGCAAGTGTGGTAGTCCTAAAACATGGTAAGGGGATAAAAAAGCTTCCTCCTCCTACACCATTTTCAACTTCCTACTTTGTTTTAACAAGTCGGTTCCTATTTCTAACAGGTCAAGACAGCAGAAAAAGAGAGGGAAGAAGAAGGAGTACCAGGAAATTCTCACTCGATTAAAACAATTTACAACATATAAAACTTCTTTTTTATTGCTTTGAGGCAGCATTTGTGTATCTTCCCAAGAGACATCTTGACACTAGAAACCCTTCACTTGTTCTTGTTGGTAATGCCCACCCAGGAATGCAGCAATACCTTCAGCTTCTTCCTACTGCTGTCACTCACTACTCCAAGAACCATTCTGGGCAGGACATAAAGTGATCTCCCACTTCCAAGGTGGTGCAGTGGAAAAGAATCCACTTGCCAAAGCAGGAGATACAGGTTCAATCCCTGGGTCTGGAAGATCCCCTGGAGGGGAAAACGGCATCCCACTCCAGTTTTCTTGCCTGACAAATCCCATGGACAGAGAAGCCTGGAAGGCTACAGTCTACCAGGTCACAAAGAGCTGGACACAACTGAGCACACATCTCCTCTCTTAATATGGTAGATAGCATGTTGAAAAGCAGAGACATTACTTTGCCGACTAAGGTCTGTCTAGTCAAGGTTACGGTTTTTCCTGTGGTCATTTATGGATGTGAGAGTTGGACTGTGAAGAAGGCTGAGTGCCCAAGAATTGATGCTTTTGAACTGTGGTGTTGGAGAAGACTCTTGAGAGTCCCTTGGATTGCAAGGAGATACAACCAGTCCATTCTGAAGGAGATCAACCCTGGGATTTCTTTGGAAGGAATGATGCTAAAGCTGAAACTCCAGTACTCTGGCCACCTCATGAGAAGAGTTGACTCATTGGAAAAAAACTCTGATGCTGGAAGGGATTGGGGGCAGGAGAAGGGGACGACCGAGGATGAGATGGCTGGATGGCATCACGGACTGGATGGACGTGAGTCTGAATGAACTCCGGGAGTTGGTGATGGACAGGGAGGCCTGGCATGCTGCAATTCATGGGGTCACAAAGAGTCAGACACGACTGAGCGACTGAACTGAACTGAACTGAACTGGCTGTCCCTCATACATTGTATCTATTGTGCTCCACAGAAAACAAACTCAAGCAGTAAGGATCTGTCTGCAGATAGCTATGTCCCCTTAGGTTTTCTTTAGCACTAAACACACTTTTCTCAAACTTTAAAATCAGCTGAAAAATATTAAATACTAGCCTATTGGATCTCCCAGCCCCAACTGCAGTAGCTTTATATTCTGTTTCTTTAGTTAGCTATATACTAAGCCCTTCTTTCTAATTCTGAGTTCTCAGGGAAATCCTCCTCTTTCCAAAATTGTAGAGAAAATGTTTATAGCAAATCAGTAGCTCTCTTTGAATAAATTATCTTCCAAGTCCCCCAATAATCATTATTTATATCTTTAATATAGGCTACAGTTTTAAGAGTTGTGTAGCTAGCTTTCAGTATGCTGCTTGAAAATTTGTACTTTTGCAAATATCTATGGTGTCTTATCAATATTATCTGTTGCCTTGGGATAAAGTTCCGATTAAATATTTTACTTCTGAGTATATAGCCAAAGGAGATGAAAGCAAGATATTGAAATATGTCTTTACCATCATATTTATTGCAGCACTATTCACAATAGACAAGATATAGAAACAATCTAAGTGATCTAAATGTGTGGCAAAGGACGAGGTGATTAAGAGAGTATATATATATATATATATATATATATATATATATATATGTACACACACACACGCACATATGTAAATATATACATACAATGGAATAGTATTCAGCCACGACAGAGAAGAAAATCCTACCACTTGTGATCACATGGAAGGACCTTGAGAGCATTATGCTATGTGAAGTAAGTCAAAGACAAACATTGTTCAATATCACTTATATGTGAAATCTGAAAAAGCCAAACTCTAAAAACAAGAGAATAGGATGGTGGTTACCAAGAGTTATCAGGTGGTTACCAGGGAGTTAGGGATATTAGGGAGGTGCTGTTTAAGTGTACAAATTTGCAACTGAGTAGGTAAATAAGTTCCTGAAATCTAATGTAGATCATAGTGGTCATAATCAACAGAACTGAATACAAACTTCAAGTTGGTAAGAGACTAGATCTTAATTTTTCTCACCACAAAAAAGAAATAGTATATGGTATTATAGAGATGCCAACTAGCACTAAGGTAGAGATCATATATTTAAATATATAAAAAAGAAAAACCACATTGTATACTTTAAAATTACTCAGTGTTATTTTATAATAACCTAAAAGGAAAAAGTATTTGAAAAAGAATGTAAATATATATCTGAATCACTGGGCTGTACACCTGAAACTATTAATAACACAATATTGTAAATGAAGTATACTTCAATTAAAAAAAATAAGTAAAATTACTCAATGTCATATGTCAATTTTAGCTCAAAATTAAAAACCAAATAAAATATTCATTATATGTATTTCTGAAAATCTTTACAGTTGGAATTATGTTTCTTTCTTTTACATTTGAAAAAAAGACAATTCAAAAAATTAACTAATTCTTCTAAATTCTATAGTTAGCAAGGGTTATAGTAGCTCTTTGAAGCCAGATTTTTCTACCTATTTTTATTGTGCCTCTGCCATGTTCATAGTAAAACAATGTAGGCAATGCAGTTAAGTTGATTTTGTCTTTATATAATATGTATATGAATATGTGTAAACCAATATTTATGCTGCATCATTCTATGCATTTTATTTCCAACTAATCTGTTTGCTATTTTCATACTGACATGAATTAATGGGCTTCCTTCAATAGTTAAAGACCAGATTAGCAAAGCATTCTCATTGCAGTGATCATCAGCATGCTTCTATTTCTCTAACCAGATAAGCAATGTGTTTATACATTATAGCTTTGGGGGTATGGGCCATTAATTACACATGCCCAGCAGCTGACATGTGATTAATTAGAAGTGGGAAAACTATTCTTCAGGTGACCAGAAAACTCCTTCCACTTGTCAATGTTTATCTCTTTTTTCAAAGTTATATTACCCCAGAAGGTAGAGGAAACAGTATTAAAGAAAAGAAACTCACTCAGAAATTTTGACAATCAAGTTCTTAAACATATTTAGAGGATCAATGCCAAAGCTATTGAGAAACTGAATCAAGATTATAACAAAGAAAAAACTGCGAGCTAATTTTATTTATAAAAATTAAACAATTAAGAGTATGGGCATTTTTTATTTAGTTTACTTTGAAATGTCATAAATATGTGTCAATATTAAGGACTGTATGTTGAAAATAAAAATATACTTCTCATAGTAATATCCTTAGACAACTACTCAAAAATTCAATTAAAGTTCATTCTTTATCTCTCCATAATGACTTTCAGATTTCTTCAGTTACAAGTCTTATGGTTTTCATAGCATGAGAATGAATCTAGGTGCTAGTTTAAACTCAATTACATTTTTTTGTTGTTGTTTATTTAAACTTGTACCCACAAGCTTTGCATTTATTTATTCTATTGTTTTTATTGTTTTTGTTCAATTGCTCAGTTATATCCTACTCTTTGAGACCCCATGGACTGCAGCAGGCCAGGCTCCCCTGTCATTCATTATTTCCCAGAGATTGCTCAAACTCATGTCCTTTGAGCCAATGATGTCATCCAACAATCTCAACCTCTGTAGCCCCCTTCTCCTGCCTTCAATCTTTCCCAGCACCAGGGTCTTTTCCAGTGAGTCATCTCTTCTCATCAGGTGGCCAAAGTATTGGAATTTCAGCATCAGTCCTCCAATGAATATTCAGGGTTGATGTCCTTTAGGACTGACTGGTTTGATTTCTTTGCTGTCTAAGGGACTCTCAAGAGTCTTTTTCCAAAACCACAGTTCAAAAGCATCAATTCTTTGACTCTCAGCCTTCTTTAAGCTCCAGCTCTCAATATAAGATTACTCAATTACAGTATTGGTGTTGAAAAGTTTCAATTATCTTGTGATCATGAGACCAAAATATTTTTAATTAAAACTAAAATTGTTTAGATAATTTTCACTATTGAAAATAAAATCATCACTTAAAATTGTCATCTATAAGTTAGTCATTAATATTCACCTTCATATTTAAACAGTTTTTAAAATATGAAAATCAAAATTGCCAATTTTTTGAAAAAATAATGATTAAAGCTCAATTTTGCATGTACTATATGGAATCTCAAAAAATAGTTTAGTTAAAATTAACAAATTATTGCAAACATTTATACATAAATGCACAACAACACAGATATGTATCCATTATCATAGTAATAGTTTTGTTAACTTTCTGAGTTTTTTTACTTAGTGTTCTTCTAAAAGCCTTTAAATAGAAATATTCTTTGTAAACATCTCTGATATATATATATATTTTCCTATCAGATTGTTAATACAAATTCAGGGAAGCAACTCTGACCTACAAAATCAAATTCTTGGAGGTAGGTTCAGGAATCACTTTTAACAAAATGCGTAAGATACTTTTAGTGAGTTCCATTGTTTGAATTGTGCTTCCCTGGTGACTCAGAAAGTAAAGAATCTGCCTGCAATGCAGGAGACCTGGGTTCTATCCCTGGGTTGGGAAAATTCCCTGGAGGAAGGCATGGCAACCCACTCCAGTTTTCTTGCCTAGATAATCCCAATAAACAGAGGAGCCTGGTAGACTACAGTCCTTGGGGTCACAAAGAGTTGAATATGAATGAGTGACTAAGCACATTTTTGGAATCACTGTGCTATGAATTACATACTACTCTTATTCCATTAAATAGGGCTGGTAGATCAGACAGTAAAGAATCTGCCTGAAATGCAGGAGGCCAAGGTTCAATCCCTGGGTTGGGGAACATCCCTTGGAGAAGAAAATGGTAACCCATTCCAATATTCTTGCCTGGTGAATTCCATGGACAGAGGAGCTTGGCAGGCTACAGTCCATGGGGTCACAAAGAATCAGACACAACAGTGACTAACACACATTCCATTACATATGCAAATATATTGAGCTTCTGAGGGATATAACCTCCCAATATTACACAATTAGTAAATGACTGAGCTCTGATCCCAACATGAGTCACTCTAAACTTGTATAGCCTCTAGAAACTGGAAAAGGCAGGGAAACAGGATCTCCCCTAGAGCCTCCATAAGAAACAAACACCTGCTGATACCTTGATATGACCCTAATAAAACCCATTGGACCTCTTATCTCCAGAATTGCACAGGTACACAGTGAGCAATGGATACAATTTCTGTCTTCCTTGAATATGGAAGACAGAGCAGACAAGTAAGTATCAGAGTAATATGATATGAGAAAGACTTGACTGGCCACTGTTGGCTTGGAAGATGGTCAGAGGCCATAAGCCAAAGAAGGTGGACAAACTATGGAACCTGGAAAAAACAAGGAAAGAGATTCTTCTTACAGCAGGGGTTCCTAACCTTTGGGAGCCAATGTGTGATGATCTGAGGTGCAGCTAAAGTAATGTATGTATAAAGTGCACCATAAGTGTAATGAGCTTGAATCATCCTAAAACCATCCTCTTCACCAGTCTGAAAAAAAAATGTCTTCCAGAAACCTGTTCCTGGTGAAAAAAAGTTTGGGACCACTGTCTTAGAGCCGTCAGAAGCAATACATCCTTGCCTGACATTGTGATCATTGTAGCCCATGACACCTGTGTTAATTGCTGATCACCAAAACTTTAAATGCAATAAACTTGTGATGGTTTAGCCTACACAATATGTAGTTTACATATATAAATATGCATATATGTATATGTGCATAAATATGTATATGCATATGTATGAAAATTGGATTAAAATTTTCCTGAGCATTCCCCTGCCCAACAGAGGAGGACACAGTTTTCCCTACAGCCAGTACTTCCCATTAGGAAGCTTGTACAAGCAAGCCTCTTGTCCTCATTCATCAGAGGGCAAAGAGAAGCAGCAAGAACTAAAATCTCACATCCTCCAGAATGAAAGCAACAATCGCAGAAAGCTAGCCAAAATGATCAGTCTTGTGTAACTCAATGAGCTATGAGCCATGCCATACAGGGCCACCCAGGATGAACAGGATATGGTGGAGTTCTGACAAAACATGGTCCACTGGAGAAGGAAATGGTAAACCACTTTAGTATTCTTGCCAGGAGAACCCCATGAAAAATATGAAAAGGCAAAATGATATGAGACTGGAAGAGGAGCCCCTTAGGTCAGTAGGTGTCCAATATGCACCTGGGAAAGAGTGGGGAAATAGCTTCAGAAGGAATACAGAGGCTGGGCCAAAGCAGAAACTATGTCCAGTTGTGTATGTGCCTGGTGGTGAAAGTAAAATCTGATGCTATAAAGAACAATATTGCATAAGAATCTGGAGTTTTGGCTCATAAATTAAGGTAAATTAGATGTGGTCAAACAGCAGATAGCAAGAGTGAATGTCAACATTTTAGAAATCAGTGAACTTAAATGAATGAAAGCAGGCAAATTTAATTCAGATGATCACTGTATCTACTACTGTGGGAAAGAATTCCTTAGAAGAAATGGAGTAGCCTTCAGAGTCAACAAGTACTGGGATGCAGTACTTGGGTGCAATCTCAAAAATGTCAGAATGATCTCAGTTCATTTCAAAGGAAAGCATTAAACATCACAGTAATGCAAGTCTATGCCCCAGCCACTAATGCTGAAGAAGGTGAAGCTGAGCAGTTCTATGAAGACCTACAAGATCTTCTAGAACAAACACCAAAATAGATGGTCCTTTTCATCATAGGGGACTGGAATACAAAAGTAGGATGTCAAGAGATACCTGGAGTAACAAGCAAGTTTGGCTTTAGAGTACAAAATGAAACAGGGCAAATGCTAATAGAGTTTTACCAAGAGAACACACTGATCACAGCAAACATCCTCTTCCAACAAACAAGAGATTACTCTACATATGTACATCACCAGATGGTTAATACCAGAATCAGATTGATTATATTATTTGCTGCTGAAGATGGAGAAACGCTACACAGTCAGCAAAGAAAAAGACCTAGAGCTGTGGCTCAGATCATGAACTCCTTATTGTAAAGTTCAAACTTAAATTTAAGAAAATAGGGAGAAACTCTAGACTATTCAGGTATGACCTGAATAAAATCCCATATGATTATACAGTGGAGGTGATAAATAGATGCAAAGAATTAGATCCAGTAGCATGCCTAAAAACTATGGGTGGGAGTTCAAAACATTGTACATTTGATGACAGGAGCTGGTGACCAAAACCATCTCAAAGAAAAAAACATGCAGGAAGGCAAAATGATTGTCTATGGAGGCCTCACAAATAGCTGAGAAAAGAGGAGAATCTAAAGGCAAAGGAGAAAAGGAAAGATATACCCACCTGAATGCAGAATTCCAGAGAAGAGCAGGGAGCCATAAGAAAGCCTTCTTAAGTGAATAATGGAAAGAAATAGAAAAAAAAATGATATAATGGGAAAGACTAGAGATCTCTTCATGAAAATTAGAAATACCAAGGGAACTTTTCCTGCAAAGATGGGCACAATAAAGGACAGCAACAGTATGAACCTAACAGAAGCAAGAGATATTAAGAAGAGGAGGTAAGAATACACAGAAGAACTGTACAAAAATGTCTTAATGACCCAGACAGTCACAATGGTGTTGTGACTTACCTAGAGCCAGACATCCTGGAGTGTGAAGTCAGTTGGGCCTTAGGAAGCGATACTATGAACAAAGCTAGAGGAGGTGCTGGAATTCCAGCTGAGCATTTCAAATCCTACAAGAGGCTGCTATTAAGGTGTTACATTCAATATTCCCTGCTGGCTCAGATGGTAAAGTCTGACTACAATGCAGGAGACCTGGGTTCAATTCCTGGGTAGGGAAGATCTGGAGAAGGGAATGGCAACCCACTCCATTACTCTTGCCTGGAAAATCCCATGGACAAGGATCCTGGTAGGCTAGAGTCCATGGGCTCGCAGAGTCGGACACAACTGAGCGACTTCACTTCACTTCTTCACTCAATATTCCAGCAAATTTGGAAAACTCAGCAGTGGCTACAGGACTGGAAAAGGTTAGTTTTCATTCCAATCCCAATGAAAGATAATTCCAAAGAATGTTCTAACTACCTTACAATTGTGCTCATTTCACATGGTAGCAAGGTAATGCTCAAAATCCTTCAAGCTAGGCTTCAACAATATGTGAATTGAGAAATTCAAGATTTTTAAGCTGAATTTAGAAAAAGCAGAGGTATCAGAGATCAAATTACTAACATCCACTGGATCATAGAAAAAGCAAGAGAATTCCAGAAAGATGTCTCAGTTCAGTTCAGTCGCTCAGTCATGTCCGACTCTTTCCAACCCCATGAATCGCAGCACACCAGGCCTCCCTGTCCATCACCAACTCCCGGAGTTCATTCAGATTCATGTCCATCAAGTCAGTGATCCCATCCAGGCATCTCATCCTCTGTCATCCTCTTCTCCTCCTGTCCCCAATCCCTCCCAGCATCAGAGTCTTTTCCAATGAGTCAACTCTTCGCATGAGGTGGCCAAAGTACTGGAGTTTCAGCTTTAGCATCATTCCTTCCAAAGAAATCCCAGGGCTGATCTCCTTCAGAATGAACTGGTTGGATCTCCTTGCAGTCCAAGGGACTCTCAAGAGTCTTCTCCAACACCACAGTTCAAAAGCATCAATTCTTCGGCACTCAGCCTTCTTTACAGTCCAACTCTCACATCCATACATGACTACTGGAAAAACCATAGCCTTGACTAGACAGACCTTAGTCGGCAAAGTAATGTCTCTGCTTTTGAATATGCTATCTAGGTTGGTCATAACTTTTCTTCCAAGGAGTAAGCATCTTTTAATTTCATGGCTGCAGTCACCATCTGTTTAATTGATTATGCTAAAGCCTTTGACTGTGTGGATCACAACAAACTGTGGTAAATTCTTAAAGATATGGGAATACTAGATCAGCTTACCTGTCTCTGTATGCAGGCCAAGAAGCAGCAGTAAGAAACAGACATGGAACAATGGACTGGCTCAAAATTTGAAAGGAATATGATAAGTCTGTATATTGTCACTCTGCTTATTTAACTTATATGCAGAGTACATCATGTGAAATGCCAGACTGGATGAATCACAAGCTGGAATTAAGGTTGCTGGGAAAAATATCAACAACTTCAGATATGCAGATGATATCAATCTTATGGCAGAAAGCAAAGAGGAACTAAAGAACCTCTTGATGAGTGTGAAAGAGAAGAGTGAAAAACCTGGCTTAAAGTTTAACATTCAAAAAACTAAGGCCATGGTACCTTGTCCCATCACTTCACTGTAGCCATTGACTGCAGCCATGAAATTAAAAGACACTTGCTCCTTGGAAGAAAAGCCATGATATACCTAGAAGGAAAAAAGAAACCTATAAGAAAAGCTAGGAAAAACAAAACTATGAGAAAAGCTATGGCCAACCAGTGTATTAAAATGCACTGAGTTCACTTTGCTAACAAAGTTCCATAGATTAAAGCTATCGTTTTCCTGATAGTCATGTATGGATGTGAGAGTAGGACCATAAAGAAGGCTGAGTACTGAAGAACTGATGCTTTTGAAATGTGGTGCTACAGAAGACTCTTGAGAGACCCTTAGACTGCAAGGAGATCAAACCAGTCAATCCTACAGGAAACCAAGCCTGAATATTCATTGGAAGGACTGATGATGAAGCTGAAGGCCCCATACTTTGGCCACCTGATGCAATGAGCTGACTCACTGGAAAAATCCTTGATGCTGGAAAAGATTGAGGGCTGGATTAGAAGCGGGCAACAGAGGATCAGATGGTTGGATGGTATTACAAACTCAGTGGACATAAGTTTGAGCAAACTCGAAAAGATAGTGAGAAGTCTAGTGTGCTGCAGTCCATGGGGTTGCAAAGATTTGGACGAGACTTAGTGACTGAACAACAAGAAAACATACATCCCACAGGCCAAGCCCAGTTTCCAACACCCACAGCCTCAGGTGTGCGTGCTCCAGACATTACTTCTCAGCAACAGCATTATGAGCTTCGGGACTTCCCTGGAGGCTCAGCTGATACAGAATTCACCTGAAATGCAGGAGACCCCAGTTCGATTCCTGGGTTGGGAAAATCCACTGGAGAAGGGATAGGCTGGATATCTACTGCAGTATTCTTGGGCTTTCCTGGTGGCTCAGATGATAAGTTTGCCTATAATACAGAGACCTGTGTTCAATCCCTGGGTTGGGAAGATCCCCTGGAGAAGGGATAGGCTATTCATTTAAGTATTATGGCCTGGAGAATTCCACAGACAGAGGAGCCTTGTAGGCTATAGTGTATGGGGTTACAAACAGTTGGGCAGGACTGAGCGGCTTTTACTTTCACTATGAACAACAAAACATACATATATGCATATTTGCATATGTCAACTATCTTGGACTAACGTTCAGTTATTTTTATGGTCTTACTACTATTAATATAATGAATGGATTCCCAACAAAAACTAGTTTTCACAACTGTACTTATTGTACTCTGATGTATTGATTTAGAAGAGTAAGTTAAAAAATGAAATGAAAGTATTGTACAGCTTCAAGATTTTAAAGATTTGTAAGGTCATAGTTCTCCACTATCACACTCACATGTTTCAAAATTTTTACTGTTTTTCCATAAATAACAAGATCTTGTTGTATAGTTTTAAAAAATGGATACAAAAGAAATAAAAACAGATAAAACCTCAACATGGAGTTTAAAATGGTGATGACTTTTTTTCCAAAATAAAATAATACAGAAATACAAAACCCTGTGATATAAAAGAATCTCAAGTTTAGTAAAGATTTTCACCTTCAAAGACCTCACCCCAATTTTTTATTGCTATCATATTTCTAAAGCACTTAAGATGTTTATAGAGATATTTAGACAGCTAGAGCAATATAGAAACATATAATTAAGTAGGTATAGAGATATCGGCATAGACAATTATTGGGGAAAAATCCTTGGTTGATGAGATATTTTTGCTTTTGCTGCATTTGTCTTCCCTTGAAGTACCATAGATTAATTTATTGTCATAAAAATTTTTTTTAATAAAAGAATAGGAAACACTTGAACTTACGTATCTGAGGAAGCAATCCTACAGGCCAAGCCTAGTTTCCAATGCCCACAGCCTTAGCTTTGCATGCTCAAGTAATTACTGCTCAACAACAGCACTCTGAAAATTTTAATCTGGCTTGTTCTATGGACTTTGGAGATGTGTTCCTGGCTCAGTAATGCTCAGCCCATCAAAACAATTCCAAATCTTTGCAATAAACTCATTTTCACAAAAAAATCTCCCAAATTTGGCTTCAGTTGCTTGCAATTGGGAACTTTTATTCATTCAAGTAGGCATCATAATCTCATTTTCCATATGCTGAATTTAGATTTAGAGAATTTAATGTATCACCAAGTTCATGTAGCCGGTAGAAAGCAGAATCTATTAATAGATCCAAATCCAAGTCCAGCTGATTTCAGAATCCACTCTCATTAGTATGCTGAGATATCTCACACAACAGAACTGAATGAAAACCTGACAGATGCTCCTACCAAAATATCAGTTCATTAGATGTCAAGTATCAGTTCATCAGATACCTAAAACTGCTTTAAAGTCTTTTGATTTAATCTCACTATATGCATATTATTAAAAAAAATTACCACATCGTCTTTTGTGATTCACTTATTATTATACTTGTTTTGCTGTTCTCTTCTAGCTGTAAGCATGGATTTTGCATAGTCATTTTTCATACACTGGAGAGAACTTAGTTATATCCCTGGTCACCATTCTTCAGCTCCTTGAGCTACAGTTAATGTAGTTTCTTGTAATCAGTTCTTATCTAAACTATCTCTCCATTATAGCAAAGCATACTGCAAACATGTCTATGATGTGTGGATTCATAATCTCATATAGTACTTAGCCTAGTTGAAAATAGGCACATGGAAAAAGAATCTGAGTTACCAGGAGACCAGCCAGTAGAGTCTAGCCGAAACTCCGGACCCAGACTTCATGAAGGGAGGAGAGCAGACAACAGGAGCACTCTGTGAAATAGATCTTGACGCAGCATAAAGAATTCAAACTGGAAGAACCAAAACCTGGCATCAGTGATTCATTGGTTCATTAAGTGGAAAGAAAAAGAACAGTCTTATTGACTGATGATATCTCTAGGACAAAACCTTTGGGCCTAAAGCTAAGAAACTCTGGAAAAGGGCAGAAATAAAAAGGTAATGTATGAGGCAAAGACACCAGAGACTGGAAGGGATTAGAAAAAGTGAGGGGAGCGTGGACTGTAGCTAGTGTGCTGTGGTGGCTGCATCAGAGCAGGCGAAGCAGACCAGCATGTTTGCGTCCTTACAGGAAGCGATGGTAACTCTTCACTTTCATAAAGGAGCTGTCCAGTTGGACTTCATCAATCCGACAAGGCAAAGGCATAGCAGGAAGGTCTAGAGAGCTTTCCTGAACAGGCCAGAATCCCTTCCTTTAATCCATAACTTTCCTGGCCTCCTAGTCTACTGAAGTGTGATGGTGATGCTTTAGTCACTAAGTTGTGTCCAACTCTTTTGAGACCCAATGGACTGTAGCCGCCCAGGCTCCTCTCTGTCTATGGGATTTCCAGGCAAGAATACTGCAGTTGGTTGCCATTTCTTTCACCAGGGGATCTTCTCGACCCAGAGGTCAAACTCTGGTCTATCTGCATTCCAGGTAGATTCTTTACTGAATCACCAGGATTAAGAGCCACAGGAAAGCCTCTCAGTTCAGTCAAGTCGCTCAGTCATGTCCGACTCTTTGCGACCCCATGAATTGCAGCACACCAGGCCTCCCTGTCCATCACCAACTCCCGGAGTTCACTCAGACTCATGTCCATCGAATCTGTGATGCCATCCAGCCATCTCATCCTCAGTCTTCCCTTTTTCCTCCTGCCCCCAATCCCTCCCAGCATCAGAGTCTTTCCAATGAGTCAACTCTTCACATGAGGTGGCTAAAGGACTGGAGTTTCAGCTTCAGCATAATTCCTTCCAAAGAAATCCCAGGGTTGATTTCCTTCAGAATGGACTGGTTGGATCTCCTTGCAGTCCAAGGGACTCTCAAGAGTCTTCTCCAACACCACAGTTCAAAAGCATCAATTCTTCGGCACTCAGCCTTCTTCACAGTCCAACTCTCACATCCATACATGACCACAGGAAAAACCATAGCCTTGACTAGATGGACCTTTGTTGGCAAAGTAATATCTGTGCTTTTGAATATGCTGTCTAGGTTGGTCATAACTTTTCTTCCAAGGAGTAAGCATCTTTTAATTTCATGGCTGCAGTCACCATCTGCAGTGATTTTGGAGCCCCCAAAAATGAAGTCTGACACTGTTTCCACTGTTTCCCCATCTATTTCCCATGAAGTGATGGGACCAGATGCCATGATCTTCGTTTTCTGAATGTTGAGCTTTAAGCCAACTTTTTTGCTCTCCTCTTTCACTTTCATCAAGAGGCTTTTTAGTTCCTCTTCACTTTCTGCCATAAGGGTGGTATCATCTGTATATCTGAGGTGATTGATATTTCTCCCGGCAATCTTGATTCCAGCTTGTGTTTCTTCCAGTCCAGCGTTTCTCATGATGTACTCTGCATATAAGTTAAATAAGCAGGGTGACAATATACAGCCTTGACGTACTCCTTTTCCTATTTGGAATCAGTCTGTTGTTCCATGTCCAGTTCTAACTGTTGCTTCCTGATCTGCATACAGATTTCTCAAGAGGCAGGTCAGGTGGTCTGGTATTCCCATCTCTTTCAGAATTCCCCACAGTTTATTGTGATCCACACAGTCAAAGGCTTTGGCATAGTCAATAAAGCAGAAACAGATGTTTTTCTGGAAGTGTAATTGACAAACAAAAATATAAGATATTCAAAGTGTACATTATGATTTTATAAATATATACATTGTGGAAGGATTTCCCCCATGAGTTGAGTAAAACTTCCTTTCATGTCTTTGCAATTTTTTTTTTACTGTCCCCTCTTTTTATTCAGTCATCTACTTTGCTTCCAGTGTGTTCCAGATTTGCATCTTATTTTATAAGCCTCTTTATTCACTATTTTGGCCTTATCTCATACTTTAACTTCGATATCAGGCTTATTTCATGAAAAACAAATGCCTTTTGGTTATGGAACTCTCTAGCCATGGAAAATTACTTCTCAAGTTTCTTCAGGGATGACCCTAGAGGATTAGTTCCTGCTGGTACTGGAACTATATTTACATACACATATTAAAGAGTAAACATTTTCTATTTGTGTATCTACTGGATATATAAATGAATGCCAACATATTCACTTAGCAGTACTCCAGGAAGAAGGAGCTTTAATTTTATATGTATAGAACAATGGCAACTGTCTGTAAAATTTACTTAAAGAAAAACTGTAAACTTAAAAAGATACCTACATAAATATATAAGACAGTGATGAAGCTGCTTCCTTTCACAAGCGTAACCTAATCCCAAATAAAATTTGCTAAAGGTAAAATTTAAAGTTGTCATGGCATTTAAAAAAAACAAACACTTGTGCCTAGGAAGTCAGTGTGTCAAAAAATTGGAATTACTTAAATATGTGGGATTTCCCATGTATAGTATAACTGTATTTATGCTAAATGCTATCTTCTAATGATCAACTGTCCATAAGATCTCTGACCATGAATTAAGAATTTAAGCTACAATCCAATCTGCTTCTACAGGTGCTTTTACATGTGAAAAAAATTGTTAGACAAATTTAATTTTTAAAACTTTTGATTATATGATTAACCACAACATAACAATAAATTAGCAAAAACATTGTACATAGAAACATCTTCATCCCCTGTTAGCAATTTTTGAGACACTTTAAATTAAAATAGTAACTAATAGTAAAGAATGTCTGCTAGGACATTATGCTAAAATTGATACTTTATTATAAATTCAACTCTCTCAACTATTAATTTATAGAAAGGGTAATCAGCTTTTGTTCAATTAATCCAAGTTCACAGAAAAGCACTAAAATTTTCATGACTATCTCTGAGATAATTAGAGAAATTCTATATTTTTAGCATACTGACATGTCATAAATATCACATTGTGCTTTCATCTTCATATGTGATCCTTCTTACTAAATATATAAAAGTGATAATTAGCCTTATAAATATCCATTAAACACAAAAAAAGAGAAATGTAAAGATTAAATGTCATTTACTCATAATTTGCAAAATAAAATATTGCTAATTCTTTGGTGGTAGCTATTAACATAGCAAAAAATTGTCTGACTATCACAAAACCAGAAATCCACTCTAATTCCTAAGAACTAAAGGTTTGCTAGGAGAACATCATCAAGAAAACAAAGCATAGCATTAAAATAGGAAGAAAAGCTAGTAAGAGCATGATATTCTACAACACAAATTATTTTAACAAAATGTTTTTAAAAGTAAAATATTAAGAACAACTAAATATTTTAAAAATTCTTTATGTTATGTTAAAATATAAAATTAATAAATTTTAAAATTTTTAAAGGCAAAATAGGGTGAATATAAATGTAAACTAACATAGTTATTTTATTAAATTATAGACCTTAATGAAATTATTTAAATACTAAATAATTTGAGCACATTGAAATAGAGTGTGCTCCTATGGACCTCTAAGGACATATATTGTTTTAAACTTTTAAAAATAATATTGTAAATTATTTAATGTGTCTTTCAATTACCGCTAAAAATAAAAGTGTTGGAGAAGTTGGCTCTCAGAGAGTTGTTACTATTGGTCCTCTACAGTTTTGGAAATACTGATCTATATTCAGACACACCGACTCTTTCCTCAGCTGTGGCCAGTCTAGGGTTGAGCTCATCCCAAGTGTTTGGTGGTTTAGTCACTAAGTTGTGTCTGACTCTTGTGATCCCATGGCATGTAGCCCTCCAGGTTCCTCTGTCCATGGGAGTTTCCAGGCAAGAATACTGGAGTGTGGTGTCATTGCCTTCTCCAGTGGATCTTCCTGACCCAGGAATCAAGCCCAGGTCTCCTGCATTGCAGACAGATTCTTTAGTGACTGAGGTACAAGGGAATCCCTCATCCCAAGTGTTTATAACCATAAACTTCTCTCTGAGCAGTACTTTCACTGTATTCCATGCATTCTGGTATCCATCTTGATACCAAGACCTGACTATAAAAGGGGAAATCAACTGTAACACAATAAGAGTGGGGAACTTTAACACTCCATTTATACCAATGGACAGATCATCCAGGTAGAAAATCAATAAAGAAACACAAGTCTTAAGTGACATATTAGACCAATGGACTTAATCAAGGAAAATAAAAGCTGATTCTTTCAGCTTTTATTTTCCTTGTGATTCTTTCAAAAGATAAAATTGATAAACTTTTAGTCAAACTCATCAAGAAAAAAAAGTAGAGGATTCAAGTCAATAAAACTAGAAGTGAGAAAGGAGAAGTTACAACTGACACCACAGAAAAAGAAAGGGTTAAAAGAGACTATTACAAGTAGATAGATAGTGTTAGTCTCTCAGTCATACTCTCTAGTCGACTCTTTGCGACCACAAGGACTATAGCCTGCCAGGCTTCTCTGCCTATGGGATTTTCCAGGCAACAGTACTGGAGTGGGCTGCCATTCCCTTTTCCAGGGTATCTTTCCAACCCAGGAATCAAACCCAGGTCTCTTGTCTTGCAGGCAGATTCTTTACTGTCTGAGCCACCAGGGAAGAAATAACTATATGCCAATAAAGGGCACAACCTGGAAGAAATGGACAAATTCTTAGAAAAGTACCAATTTCCAAGGTTGAATCAGGAAGAAATAAAAAATATGAACTGACAAATCACAAATAATAAAATTGAAACTGTGATTAAAAGTCTTCCAACAAGCAAAAGTTCAGGACCAGAAAACTTTACAGGCAAATTTTATCAAACATTCAAAGAAGAGCTAACACCTATTCTTCCCAAAGTCTTTCAAAATTTGCAGAGAGAGGAACACTCCTAAACTCATTTTTCAAGGTCACCATCAGCGTGATAAGAAAACCAAACAAAGAAGGCACAAAGAAAGAAAATTACAGATTAATATCACTGATGAATGTAGATTTAAAAGTCTTCAACAAAATATCAACAAACCAAACCCAATAATACAGTACAAGAATCAATGCCGTGATCAAGTAGGATTTATCACAGGGATGCAAGGATTCTTAAATGTATGCAAATTAATCGAAGTGTTACACCATTTTTCTTATAATTCAGTCACTACATCCTGTCCAACTCTTTGTGACCCCAAATATTTCAGCACATCCGGCTTCCCTGTCTTTCACTATCTCCTGGAGTTTGCTCAATTTCATGTCCATTGAATCGGTGATGATAGTAAACTATTTCATCCTCTGATGCTTCCTTCTCCCTTTGCTTTCAATCTTTCCCAGCATCAGGGTCTTTTCCACTGAGTCAGCATTTCATATCAAATGGCCAAAAAGCTTCAGCTTTTGGAGCTTCAGCTTCAGCATCAGTCTTTCTAATGAATATTCAGGGTTCATTTTCTTTGAGATGGACTGGTTTGATCTCCTTGCTATCCAAGGGACTCTCAAGAGTCTTCTCCAGCACCACAATTTGAAAGCATTAATTATTTGGTGCTCAGCTTTCTTTGTGGTGCAACTCTGACATCTGTACATGACTACAGGAAAAAATACAGCTTTGACTATATGGACCTTTGTCGGAAAAGTGATGTCTCTGCTTTTTAATACACTATCTAGATTTGTCATAGCTTTTCTTCCAAGGAGCAAGTGTCTTTTAATTTCATGGCTGCAGTCATTGTCCTCAGTGATTTTGGAGCCCAAGAAAATAAAATCTGGCACGGTTTCCAAATCCCCCCGTTCTATTTGTGATAAAGTGATGGGAATGAATGCTATGATTTTAGTTGCTGTTGTCATTGTTGTTTTTTTAATGTTGAGTTTTAAGCCAGCTTTTTCACTCTTCTCTTTCACCCTTATCAAAGGATCTTTAGTTCCTCATCACGTTGTTCTGCCATTAGAGTGGTATCATAGGCACATCTGAGGTTGTTGATATTTCTCCTTAAAATCTTGATTATAGCTTGTAACTCATCCAGCCTGGCATTTCACATGATGCAGTCTGCATAGAAGTTAAATAAGCAAGGTGACAATGTACAGCTTTGATATATTCCTTTGCCAATTTTGAACCAGTCTGTTGTACCATGTCTGGTCCTAGCTATTGCTTCTTGATCTGCATACAGATTTCTCAGGGACAAGTAAGGTGATCTGGTATTCCCATCTGTTTAAGAATTTTCCAGTTTCTTGTGATCTACACAGTCAAAGGCTTTAGTGTAGTCAATGAAGCAGAAGCAGATTTTTTTTTTTAATTCCCTTCCTTTCTCCATGATCCAATGGATGTTGACAACTTGATCTCTGGTTATTCTAAACCCTGCTTGTACATCTGGATATTCTCAGTTCACATACTGCTGAAGCCTAGCTTGAAGGATTTTGAGGTAAACATTCAAATAGAAACTTGAAAAGGTTTTGATATAAATGAAAACAAAGGCTCATATAAGAAAACTTATGTGATCACTAAGACCATAATTAGAGATTTATATCTTTAAGTTATTATAAAATTATTTTAAATCAATAACCTAAACATCCACCTTAACAAAGAAATATAATAGCAAGTTAAACCTAATGCAAGCAGCAGGAAGGAAATAATACTCATTGAGTGATAATAATTCATTAAAAAATGAAAGCAGTGAAGAAAATCAATGTAAACAAAAGCTGTTTATTTGAAATAAGCAAGAAAAAAAAAAGAATTAATGCTTAGTTAGATTGATGAAGACAGCAAGAGCAAAGATTCCATTTATTAAAATAAGTAATTATATTTGGTACATTTCTGGATAATATACAAAATAAAAAGGATTATAAACCTATATTATAACCAAATGCATGTCAATAAATTGAAATAATTAATATAATAGGAATACCAAGACACAAATGACAGAAATTGCCTCAAAATGAAATAGAAATTCTACAAACAACCATTCAAGAGTTTAAACAGTGATTTACAAACCTCTCACATTGGAAAATACCAGGTTAAAATGACTTCACAGTGAATTTTACAAGATATATGAAAAATAATTATTTCCAATTTTGCACCAACTCTTTAAACAATAAAAAGAAACATTTCTCTATCTATCCTATAAAGTCAGTATTTCTCTGATATCAAGTCTCAGAAAAATATTATAGGAAAAGAGATGACAGAGTCTTTTTCTTAATATTGACAAAAAAGTCCTCAACGAAATGTTAGCAAACCAAATCCAGCAACATATAGAATAGCTTGCACCTCATGACCAACAAGTATTTTTCTCGTTTGTTTAATATCTGAAAGCCAAGCAATGTTATCCATCAGATCAATAAACTAAAGGCAAAATCATGTGATCATCTCAGTAGATGTTGAAAAACCATTTGCTAAAATACAATAAAGTTAGGTTAAAGTTAAATCACTCAGTTGTGTCCAACTCTTTGCGGCCCCATGGACTGTATGTAGCCTACCAGGCTCCTCTGTCCATGGGATTTTTCAGGCAAGAATACTGGAGTGGGTTGCCATTTCCTTCCCCAGGAAGGAATAAATAAACATCAATGCAATAAACCATCATGATTTAAAAAAATGCACTACATACTAAGAATAGAGGAAACTTCTTCAACTTGGTAAAGAGCATCTACAAAATATCCATAGCTAGCATCAAACATAATGATAACAGTGAGAATACTTTTTTCCTAAGGTCAAAAAAGAAAGAAATATTCACTCTAGTTACTTTTATTCAATGCTTTACTGAAGGTTCTAGCTAGGGCATTTATGTAAGAAAATTAAATAAAATCCATCCAGATAAAAAAGCAATATATAGAACAATATATTTCTCATTTCTCTGTGAGGAGAAAACATGATCTTGAACACTGAAAATGCCAAATAATTCACTAAAAAACAAAACAAACAAACAAAAACTATTAATTAGCTCTAATAAAGTAAGCAAGCATACAGAGTACAAAATCAATAAACAATAATAAAGTTTATCTATATAAACTATAGAAAACTTATCTGAAAATAAAGCTAAATAATTAATTTCAATTCCAAGAGTGTTAAAATTATATAGTTAGGAATATATTCAACCATAAGTTATAAAATTTATACTATGAAAGAAATTAAAGACCTACATAAATGGAAACCCATCCATGTCTATGTATCAGAAGACTTAATATTGTTAAGATAGTCCTAAAACTGTGAAACCTTTAGAAGAAAATGCAAGAGTAATTCTGTGTGATCTTTAATCAGAGTTGGGGATTTAATAAGAAGTTATCACCAATATAGACAAAGATTGTCTTTAAGATTATTAAATGGTCTTACATTGGTTGTGGTGATGGTTACACTAACTTGAATATACTAAAATCCATTGAATTGTATTTTAAACCAGATGAAGTAATGTTTCAATAAAGCTGCTAAATGTTTTAGAAAAGTGCATAAATGGTTTCTTAGTAAACAACATTAAACAAAATTAGAAAGACATCAGGAATTTTAAAAAATATTTATTATCTCTTTTAATGTACAGCAAGAATTGCTTAATAAAAACACAATCAACAGTTTTTCAAGTTGTCTGTCATTTTTGTTAGGTCTTAAGTGCTTCTCTGTTGCTATCATTGCAATTTGGTTTGATGCAATAGTAAAGAGGATTTGATAATAACTTTGAAGCTCTCGATTACATAGTTTAGTGTTTTTCAATTTGGTCATGAAGATCATAGAGTGCTTTCTGAAGGTACCTTAACATCTGGAAAGATGTGAAGATCAATAAGCAGAGGGATTAAACAATACTCTCTTCCCATTTCACTAAATGATCTAAATGAAGCTTCTACTTTAGAAGTGAAGATGATCAACTCCAAAGAAACCTGAAGACTTAATCTCAATAGTCAAGTAAATTAGTAAAAACTGAAAAACAACTCAGATTGCCTGTTTATATATTCAGTGAATTTGCAATATAGCTTGTTTTGTTTAAAGATATTTAACTATTTCATAGACTACAATATTGTTCAAATAAATATTATATAGTAAATATGAATTTTATTGAATTTCTCAATTTAATATCTTTCTGAATTTTTGAACATTTATTTGTAATGTGTGATTCCCCCACCATAATTTTGAATAAGTTTATTATTTTGACTAGTTCTTCTTGTGGGGAACTGGTCATCCCTTCTATTTCTTTTTTTTTTTTTTTTTCATCCCTTCTATTTCAATCATGTGTTGGTTAGCTGCCAAACTCAATATCACGTTTTGAGCTGTCAAAACAAAAGCACAGTAACTGCACAGAAACAGGTATATACACAAGCAGAGAGAGGATATGTAGGCACACAGGTGCTGGTGGTGGTTTAATTGTTAAGTCTTATCCAACTCTGGCAACCCCATGGACTGTAGCCTACCAGGCTCCTCTGTCTGTGGAATTTCCCAGGAAAGAATACTGGAGTAAGTTGACATTTCCTTCTCAAGATCTACCTCACCCAGGGACCAAACCCATGTCTCCTTCATTACAGATAGTCTTCTGCACTGCACATGGATTCTTTTCCACTGAGCCACCAGGGAAGCCCAGACGTGATAGCATCTCTTTTCTTTTTTGATGGCAAGTTTTAAGCATGTGAGCCTTGATATGTGCATGACTGTGTGTGTATTGGGGAATTTATATGAGAGAAATGGACCAACATGTAGAAAGAAACCAAGTTATAAGGCAGCAAATGACGTCTGATGGTGTTTGAGTCCCAAAAGTCAGTTATATTTGAGTTCCTTCTCATACTTTAGTTCCATACCTGCAATCCACTTTAAATTTATTTACAGTTTTGTTATTTTCAGTTGCAATTTTATCCATTTCAAAACTACATAATTCCCTTTTGCAGTAAAAAAAAAAAAAGTTTGAAAATACAGAAAATTATTAGCATGTTTCCCCTTCTGTTTCTTTGTTGTGGTCAGCATGTATTCCTGTGGGCATTCTCACAATATAATTTATTCACTTTAAGTCAATGGTACAGTACATTCTGGCAACCCCTCAAATAAATTATGATCCCATGAAACAGAGGGATCATAGAGCAATGAACAGAGGATATGATCCTCTTACCAAGACATCAGTTGAAGCTGGGGCTGGGCAATTGGCCCCTGAGATAATTACACTGAAGAAAGATCTGAATATTTTCAGGATATCTGATTCAAGCAACCAATGATCAGTGGACCTGGAAGACAAAGGGTCTGGGAAAATACTGAAGAAAAGAATCAAACACTATGCCTGATGGCCGTAGAAGATCTTAAGCACCGTGGGAACTTGGAAATCTCAATGGCACTCAAAAGAGCAACCCCTTGCCCCACCAATCACTGCCTCAGGCATAGAACCCAGGACAGTGACATGCCTGTGTCTACATGAGGTATTGAATAATAGAAGATAGGAAAACATTATTAATAAAATCAATACTAGAGCATGAAGGAAATATGAGTGTGTGACTCTTGCTTTAAGGAGTTCTATGGTTTACTCTGTATGTATCATATTAAAACAAGTTTGAGATATGAAAATATTAATTCTACAATATTTTTTATCTTTCCCACACGGCCTAAGCCATTTGAACATGAGTTCTTCTGTTGAATCCATTCATTATTTTGCTTCTCAGCTTTTTATAGACACAATCTGACTCACTGTTACTGACAAAATCTCTGAGGGGAAAATCATATATGGCTGTTTTTTTTTTTTTTTTTTTTTTCAGTTTCCATGGAAAGAGGGGACTGTCACTCAGAAAGGCTAAGGGGGAAATGTGGATGAAGGAGTTGTGAATAGTTTGCATTTGGCTCCCAGCCAGACTCATATGATTTGGTGTTGTTTTGGCCACAAATTGAAAGTTTATGAACTTGCAAAACTGTTTATAATATTATTTGACACATCTTTTGACTACCTAAATCCTCTATGCCAGAATTGGAATAAAATTCATATGAAATATTTATAAGTTGGAAGGAATCCTGGAGAGAACTAGATACATCAGTGATTGATTAGGATTCAAAAGTACAGACACATTGTCATGTGTCTAATACACTCAAGTCAATCTTTAAAACTAGGATTTACCAATATTCTTTCCCCTTCCACGGACTTTTACCTACAAATAGTTGCTAGGTAGCTACACTTGAGTGCAAAGAGCCCCATTGTAGCAGAGGAAATAATAATTGGTCAGAAATAACCTCTTCCTTGAAATACAAATCCCTAAGACTAAATATTATCTATTGATAATATATATTTATATATTTATAAGCAATAATCCCTCAAATTTTTGTATCCTCATTTCTTATTTAAACTGTTTGCCAGCATCTACATCTTCAATGTATTAGAGTTATCAAAATATTATTTTAAATCTCTGTCACGAGATAGTTTACATCATTTTGTAAAACATTTAATAATATAGATTGCTTATTTTAGTAAAAAAGATCATACTCTATAATAAAAAGACAGATTTTTTTATAAGGAATTAATCACAAGCCCTTAACAGTGATGAAATGATCACAAGTTTACTGAAATTAAAATATAATTAATGATGGAGGTTCTTATTCTTAATTAGTACTTTAACAATTCAGAAGACACACTGCCTTTCATAAAATTAATCTGACAATCATATTTCACGTATCTGTTATGTATGTGTCATAAAAGAGAATCATTATGTGTATTTTAATTTTATTCCACACAGAGTTATGGATGGGTTGACCATTTATTAATTGAAATAATGTGTTAGTTAATTAGCAATCACTTGTATAAAAATATTCCTTTAGGCTCTTTTTTAAAAAAATTCCCATGTATAAAAATATAATTGAGACTATATTTTTATTAATGTATTCATAAGCTTTTATCATTCCATTTTATAACTGTAGACCCTATAAAATATAAAAAGATGATTTGCCTGGCATAATTTTGAAGGTAATTTAGAATTAATCAATGATCCTAATTCTAACAGTTAGCCATTTTTGCTTATAAAATCCACCTAAAACCTAGTTCCTTAAAAAAAAATCACTTACTGAATTTGCAGTTTCTATGGCTTGACTGGGATTCTTTATGCTTCCATGGTCAGTTGTGATCATCTTTGCCTGGTTCTCTCACAAGATTTGGGCCTCACCTGGGTTTCCTGGACTGACCTGGCTCTCATCCTGTTGATCTCTCATCCTTCTGTAGGCCAGCTTAGATTGTTCACCAGGGAAGACAGGTGTCATGAAAGAGGATAAGTATGCGTAGTCTACTGAGTGGTAGATATGGCACAGGTAACTCCTGCCTCATTCTACTGGACTGAAATTGTAACGAGGTCTATCTGGATACAAGGCATAGGAAAATAGACTCAAATACTTGAAAGTAGTTGTAGAGTCACAATGTAAAACATGTGGATGGGGGAAAGATTGGAGAAATGGTACAATTTTGTATTTAGTCTATGCTACATCTGACCCTGAGTGAAACTTTAAAGAAGTCCCACATAAACTTCCAAATTACAATTGCTCTCAAAATGTTGCTGCTGCTGCTGCTGCTGCTAAGTCGCTTCAGTCGTGTCCAACTCTGTGCGACCCCATAGACGGCAGCTCACCAGGCTCCCCCGTCCCTGGGATTCTCCAGGCAAGAACACTGGAGTGGGTTGCCATTTCCTTCTCCAACGAATGAAAGTGAAAAGTGAAAGTGAAGTCGCTCAGTCATGTCTGACTCTTAGCGACCCCATGGACTGCAGCCTACCAGGCTCCTCCATCCATGAGATTTTCCAAGCAAGAGTACTGGAGTGGGGTGCCATTGCCTTCTCCACTCAAAATGTTACTACCCTTTAATTATCCTCCATTTTTTTCAAAATAGCCACTTGATCAAGAATAGCTATCTTGGTTAATAGAGAAATTTATATAAACCCAAATCCTCCAATTTATAGCTATTTATAGAAACTCAAACCCCCACAGATATAAAAGCAATAAGGCAAATTGGTGATCTGAGGAGTCCTTACAAATAGCTGTGAAAAAAAGAGAAGCTAAAGGCAAAGGAGATTTTTTATTTATTTTTTATTTTTATTTTTTACTTTACAATACTGTATTGGTTTCACCATACATTGACATGAATCCACCACGGGTTTACATGAGTTCCCAATCCTGAACCACCCCCTCCCACCACCCTCTCCATATCATCTCTCTGGGTCATCCCAGTGCACTAGCCCCAAGCATCCTGTATCCTGTATTGAACCTAGACTGCTGATTTGTTTCTTACATGATAGCATACATGTTTCAAAGCCATTCTCCCAAATCATCCCACCCTCGCCCTCTCCCACAGAGTCCAAAAGTCTTTTCTATATATCTGTGTCTCTTTTGCTGTCTCGCATACAGGGTTATCATTAACATCTTTCTAAATTCCATATATATGTGTTAGTATACTGTATTGGTGTTTTTCTTTCTGGCTTACTTCACTCTGTATAATCGGCTCCAGTTTCATCCACCTCATTAGAACTGATTCAAATGTATTCTTTTTAATGGCTGAGTAATACTCCATTGTGTATATGTACCACAGCTTTCTTATCCATTCGTCTGCTGATGGACATCTAGGTTGCTTCCATGTCCTGGCTATTATAAACATAAAGGCAAAGGAGAAAAGGAAAGATATACCCGTTTAAATGCAGAGTTCCAAAGAACAGAAAGGAGAAATAAGAAAGCCTTCCTCAATGATCAGTGCAAAGAAATAAGGGAAAACATAGAATAGGAAAGACTAGAGATCACTTCAAGAAAATAAGAGATACCAAGGGAATATTTCATGCAAAGATGGACACAACAAAGGAAAGAAATGGTATGGTCCTAACAGAAGCAGAAGATATTAAGAAGAGGTGGCAAGAATACACAGAAGAACTGTACAAAAAAAGATACTCATGATCCAGACAAGCCTGATGGTGTGATCACTCACCTAGAATCAGATATCTGGGAGTGTGAAATCAGTTGGGCCTTAGAAAGCATCACTATTAACAAAGCTAGTTGAGGAGATGGAATTCCACTTGAGTTATTTCAAATCCTAAAAGATGATGCTGTGAAAGTGTTGCACTCAATATGCCAGTAAATTTGGGAAACTGAGCAGTGGCCACAGGACTGGAAAAGGTCAGTTTTCATTCCAATTCCAAAGAAAGGCAATGCCAAAGAATGTTCAAACTACTGCACAATAACTGTCATCCCAAATGCTAGCAAATTAATGGTCAAAATTCTCCAAGTCAGACTTCAACAGTGTGTGAACCATGAAATTCTGGATGTTCATGCTGGATTTAGAAAAGTCAGAGGAACCACAGATCAAATTGCCAACATCTGTTGGATCATTGAAAAAGCAAAAGAGTTTCAGAAAAAACATCTACTTCTGCTTTATTGACTATGCCAAAGATTTTGACTGTGTGGATCACAACAAACTGTGGAAAATTCTTCAAGAGATGGGAATACCAGAGATGGGAATACCAGACCACCTTACCTACCTCCTGAGAAATCTGAATGCTGTCAAGAAGCAACAGTTAGAACTGGACATGGAACAACAGACTGGTTACAAATTGGGATAGGATGTATATTGTACAGGCTGTGGATCAGGGCTGTATATTGTGATCCTGCTTATTTAACTTATATACAGAGCCAGGCTGGATGAAGCACAAGTTGCAATCAGGATTACAGAGAAAATGTCAGTAATCTCAGATATGCAGATGACACCATTTTTTTTGCAGAAGGCAAAGAAGAACTGAAGATCTTCTTGATGAAAGTGAAAGAGGAGAGTGAAAAAGCTGGCTTAAAACTCAACATTATAGAAACAAAGATCAGTTCTAATGAGATGGATGAAACTGGAACTGATTATACAGAGTGAAATAAGTCAGAAAGAAAAACACCAACATAGTATACTAACACATATATATGGAATTTAGAATGATTGTAACGATAACCCTGTATGTGAGACAGCAAAAGAGACAGAGATGTATAGAACAGACTTTTGGACTCTGTGGGAGAGGGAGAGGGTGGGATGATTTGGGAGAATGGCATTGAAACATGTATACTAACATGTAAGAAACAAATCACCAGTCTAGGTTCGATGCAGGATACAGGATGCTTGGGACTGGTGCACTGGGATGACCCAGAGAGATAGTATGGGGAGGGAGGTAGGAGGGGGGTTCAGGATTGGGAACTCATGTACACCTGTGGTGGATACATGTCAATTTATGGCAAAACCAATACAGTATTGTAAAGTAAAATAAAAATAAATAAATAAACTTTATAAAAAACAAACAAACAAACAAAGATCATGGCCTCCAGTTCCATCACTTTATGGCAAATACATGGGGAAACAATGGAAACAGTGAGAGACTTTATTTTCTTGGGCTCCAAAATCACTGCAGATAGTGACTGCACCCATGAAATTAAAAGGCATTGGCTCCTTGGAAGAAAAGCTATGATCAACCTAGACAGCATATTAAAAAATAGAGACATTATTTCGCTGACAAATGTCTGTCTAGTCAAAACTATGGCTTTTCCATTAGTCATGTATGGATGTGAGAGTTGGACTATAAAGAAAGCTGAGTGCCAAAGAATTGATGATTTTGATTGTGGTATTGGAGATGACTCTTGAGAGTCCCTTGGACTTCAAGGAGATCCAACCAGTCCATCCTAAAGGAAATTAGTCCTGAATATTCACTGGAAGGACTGATGCTGAAGCTGAAACTCCAATACTTTGGCCACCTGATGCGAAGAACTGACTCAGTGGAAAAGACTCTGATGCTGGGAAAGAAATGAAGGGAGTAGGAGAAGTGGACCACAGAGGATGAGATGGTTGGATAGCATCATGGTGGAAATGAGTTTGAGCAAGCTCCAGGAGTTGGTGATGAAAAAATAAGCCTTGCATGTTGTAGTCCATGGGGTTACAAAATGTCCTACATGACTGAGGGACTGAACTGAACTGAAATCCCCACAGCCTGATGATTTCTATGATTATAGAATTTTTCCTGAGAGATCTCCGTTACTATTTTGTCTTGTGAATTTCAGACATTATGTTCTTTAGCATCTGCCTCTAAATATTGGGACATACAGTATTAACGGTCATAGTTAGCCTCTAGTTCCAATTTCCAAGTTTTATATTAACAAAAATTGAGAAGACATTTTTCTCCCCTTCCCATGCTATACAATTAACACCTTCTTTAAAGGGAAATATAACACACATGTTTATATATATGAAAGTGAAACTGAAAGTTGCTGTCATGTCTGACTCCTTCCGACACTATAGCCTGAATAGTGCATGGAATTCTCCAGGCCATAAAATTGAAGTGAGTAGACTTTCATTCTCCAGGGGATCTTCCCAACCCAGGGATTGAACCTAGGTCTCCCTCACTGCAGGCAGATTCTTTACCAGCTGAGCCACCAGGGAAGCCCAAGAATACTGCAGAGGGGAGATTATCCCTTCTCCAGGAGATCTTCCAGACCCCTGAATCAAACTGAGGTCTCCTGAATTTGCAAGCAGATTCTTTACCAGCTAAGTTAACAGGAAAGTTATATATATGTATATACATATATCTATATCTATATAGATATATACACATGCTAAGTTGCTTCAGTCGTGTCCATCTCTTCTCGACCCCATGGACTGCAGCTTACCAGGCTTCTCCATCTATGGGATTTTCCAGGCAAGAGTACTGGAGTGGGTTGCCATTGCCTTCTTTGATATATATACATACACACATACAAATGCACAAGACATATGTACACATATAATATGACAATGATTGTTCACCCTTTATCCATACTTTCTTGCAGTTTATCTTTGCAATTCTTTCCATCAAAGAAATTTAACTTCCCTAGCCCTTGAATCTTCTCTTGTCTTGTGGTTTAGTTTGACCAATATGATGCAGTCAAAATGGCAATCCACCAATTCTGAACCCAGGCATCAAATCTTACAGACTTCTGATATGTTTCTTAGAACCTTACTGTGCCATGAGTATAAATTCAGGCTATCTTCTTAGATTTTTTTGTAAGACATGCAATACACACCCACTTGATTCCACTAGCTAATAGCTAATGTGAATGAATTTATTGGAGATAAGTCAGTCTTAACTCACCCATAACCGGACATGATTGAGCAACTAAACACACAACACAAGCTTACCATAGGTACATGAATGCTCTAAACTAAGATCATTCAAAGCCAAATCCAATTGTCAACATTGTCCAATGACCTATAGATTTGTGAAGAAAAAATTGTTCTAATATGAAATCACCAAGTGTGAGCATCATTTCAGTTCAGTTCAGTAGCTCAGTCGTGTCTGACTCTTTGCGACCCCATGAACCGCAGGATGACAGGCTTCTCTGTGCTTCCTCCAGCCCAGCATTTCTCATGATGTACTCTGCATATAAGTTAAATAAGTGGAGTGACAACATACACCCTTGACCAACTCCTTTTCCTATTTGGAAGCATTCTGTTGTTCCATATCCAGTTCTAACTGTTGCTTCCTGAACTGCATACAGATTTCTCTAGAGGCAGGTCAGGTGGTCTGGGATTCCCATCTCTTTAAAAATTTTCCACAGTTTATTGTGATCCACACAGTCAACGTCTTTGGCATAGACAATAAAGCAGAAATAGATGCTTTATTGACATTCTGTCAGACCTCTCCACCATGACCTGTCCATCTTGGGTGGCCCCACACGGCATGGCTTAGTTTCATTCAGTTAGACAAGGCTGTTGTCCACGTGATCAGATTGACTAGTAAGCATCATTTATTACAGTTAAAACTGACAAGTATAATTGTACACACCTTGTATAAATATGTCAAAAATTAAGAAAAAATAGCAATTATTCAGATATATAAAATCCATAACTCCCATCATCAACTAGAAGAGGGTTAAGAGCTTTTTACTCTTTCAGTATATTTTAAACTGTGACGTATTTTTCGTTTCTCTAAAATTTTAATTTTTCTTCCTCAAAAAATTGATTCTATAAATTGGACCAAATGAATTGACCAGTACTCAAAATAAATACATACTGAAGAGCTAATTCCTTCAGGGCATTTACATATTCAATGTTAACTTAGCATATGCATTACCAAGATATGTAGTTACCAGTTTGAATTCTTTACTAGACTTATATTTTGCTTTAGTTGGATACACTAAGAATTTAGACCTCCCTTGGATTTTTCACCTGTCAAACTCTATCCTATTATAACAACATCAAAAGTTTAACTGCCTACTCTGACCTAATTTTTACTCAAGTGGCCAGATAAAAGGGAATGAAAAATAAATTAGAAAGCCATCGTTGCAACACAAGTAAGTAAATATGAAGAGAGGTTAATGAGAGGACAAAGATCAAACAAGCTCAACCAAAATAACAAGTGAACTCTTCTTAATAACTGAAAATGTTCACAAGACTTTTACTTTTATCCTGTAAAATAAAACATCCTAAAATACAATGAATTGCATTGAAATATGGATGAATAACATCTCATGGTCAGGGTGCATTGCCCTTATGTTTTTATCAGAAGCATGTTTCTCACAAGTCCCTCTACATCAAAGCTTTATTCAGATCACAGTGGTTATCTTTCTTTGGTCGTTTATTCAAAAGACATGCAGTAATATGAAGGAGTAAATTATCACTTTCTTATATAATTCTTTTACTAAGATTCTGGGATCTCACAATTAATTACGTACACAAAGCCAACATAGAAACATTGGTCTCTTGTGACTTAAGAAACGACCTTAACTAAATTGACTCAATTCCCTACTTGCCATCACACATATTTCATAAAAGATTTTGCATTTCAATACCAGATTTTATTGTAGGTTTGATATGCATAAATAGTTTTATAGTAATAATAAAGGGACACAGTAATTTTGCATTTTTAGAAATTCAACTACTAACTCCTAACTAGATGAGAAAATATTTAAATAGGTTCCCTATAAGCTTAATATTCCTGCAACAAGTTACAGCTCTGTATGTTATATAAGGGTTTCTCTGGTGGTTCAGACAGTAAAAAAAATCTGCTTCTGATACTGGAGACCCAGGTTCATTCCCTGAGTTGGAAAGATCCTGTGGAGAAAGGAATGGTTACCCACTCCAATATTCTTGCCTAGAGAATGCCATGGACAACAGGTGGACTATATAGTCCATGGGGTCTCAAGGAGTCACCTTTCCCCATCTCATATGTAAAGCTTTAGGTGAGTTTTTTGAGCACCTAAAGCAAGAAAATCTTCTATCTGTATCAATAAGTTTTCTAAATGTAAAAATGAGAGTTCTATTCCAGTGAAGTTGTGTTCTGCTGGATATATATAAGAAGCACTCAATGAGTTGCTGAGTTTAACTTGATGAGTTAAAATTAAATTCCTTTGGTTTGCAACAGAAAAATTGTATCTTTAGGATGACAGTGGGCCAAGAAATCCATATGCTTGGTTTTCAGGATATTTGTGATTTGCATCATTCTTTGAGTGAATTTGGAAGGCCAATATTCTAGAATTATAACTTCACCATGATGTGCTCTTACTATGCTGTAAGTATAGGTATCCTCATTCTCTAGGTTGTGTATGCTGCTGTTCATATCCACAAGCTGCTTTGATGCATTCTGTTAAATGAATGTGACAGTTGGATAAGCATCCCCAATCCCAGAACATTTAACTCTTGTAACTACTTCTGTTTCTACTGGCTAACATTTTACACTCTCAAGCTGGAGATAGATGCAGAGGTTGAATCTCTTTATCACATCTTCTCAGGCAATAATGAAGTCCTGTGAAAGTCTATGAAACACAATTTTCAGTTCATTTACACTCAAGTAAATGAAGATATGGCTTCCCATTGGCTCAGTGGTAAAGAAGCTGCTAGTCAAGCAGTAGTGGAGGGTTTGATCCCTCGATTGGGAAGATTCCCTCGAGAGGGAAGTGGCAAACCCACTCCAGTATTCTTGCCTGAGAAATCCCCTGGACAGCGGATCCTGGTGGGCTAAAGTCCATGTGTTCACAAAAGAGACATGAGTTAGCGACTACACAGCACAACATACACAACAAATGAAAATGTACCCTAGATTATGTTATGTTCTTTTATTCTTATTTTTAAACAGTGTGTGTTTTTGTATATGTAATTTCCATAGAACCATATGAAGAATGGTGTTCTTACCTGTTTCATAATCATGGTGCTCTTTATCAGCAAGTAAATTCTGTGATAATTTATAAATACATAAAGACCTTGATTATGAAGCTCTTTAGACCTTTAGAAATTGTGTTCTAAATGTTTTTAATTTACATTTATGTACTTTCAGTATGGGCTTCCCAGATGGCTCAGTAGTAAAGAATCCACCTTCCAATGCAGGAGATATGAGTTTGATCCCTCAGTTGAGAAGATCCCTTGGAGAAGGAAATGGCAACTGATTTCAGTATTCTGCCTGGGGAATCCCATGGACAGAGGAGCCTGATGGGCTATAGTCTGTTTATAGTGTAGCAAAAGAGTCAGACATGACTTAGTGACTAAACGACGACAACACTCAATATAGCTTATATTACAGTACCTTTTTATTTTTTTTAAGTAATTAAAAATGAAATTTTGGGGAGTGACATCAGCATCATGACCATGTGAGGGCCTCCCTTTGTCTCTCACCTTCAATCTACAACCCTAAAGCATCCATAACTCCACAAATTTTCTGCTGCCTTACACACCAGGACATGAAAGTTCCACAAGTTCTGTCTGAAGTACGTGGACTAGAATACTAGAATACATAGAGGATGCAGAACCAGAGGAATAGAGGAGAGGGTGACTGCCATTCTGATCCCCAAACTGTGGCCACTGAGCCTGCAGCCCCAGAGAACCCAGTAGCAGCAGAAGAAGCGGTGCACAGAATTCCAGCTGCCCCAGCTTCAGGGGTGCCAGTGCCCCAGGGAACTGGGCAGAGAAGGTCTGGAATCACATTACTCCAGGTGTGGCGGTGCCCATGACTCAGCCCTCCCTGTCTGCAGTTCAACACCGACTAAGAACCTCACACTTCCCTAACCTCCTTTCCCCCAGTGGTAGCAAAGCCTGCAACCCAGGTGACCGTGAACATGGCAGAGAATCCCACAACCCCTGTGTCTCTAGTAGCATTGTCATTGACAGAGGTGATGCAGGCAGCAAGCAGGAGTGGCAAGGCACCAGTGACCCCAGAGACACAAGCAGGTACAGAAAGGGCACTAGGGGACACCTCTGACAGAGGCTGTGAAAGATACAAAGCATATTTCATTGATTTTTTTTACTTTTTTTTTGTTTCCATTTCATTTATTTTGGCTCTGAACTTTGCTATTTTTTTCCTTCTATTAACTTTGGGCTTCATTTGTTATTTTTCTAATTACAAGCATGAAGCTCAAGATTTTCTAAAATGAATGACTAATGGTGGACTTCTTGTTCATTTTTATCTATATTTCATACATACCAAGTGTCAATTACAAAACTACTGTGATAGAATGATATTATACCAGTTATATTACCTACTTTTCCAAAGAAGAATTTGAACAAACATATAGAATAAGAAACAGTTTGCATTTTTCAAGATAAATAGCAAAAGAAAGAGAAATCTGCTACAGTTTTATATGCAACTTATAAAAATATATACAATTATTTTATATTTCATTTGATAAGATAAAAATGATGTGGTTAGTGTCTTCACCTTACAGTTGGAAACTTAAGTAACAAATGTAAATTTTGAAAATAATTTATAATAAAATTAGCTATAAATAAATTGTTTCACAAATATTAATTGCATCAATTAGTAGCCTTAGGAACATGCTTGGGTAAGACACAAGCGATCACAAAATCTCAGAAGAGTAAAATAACATGTTCATGTTGGCCTGGAGGGGAACTCTGCTTTCTGTCTTTATCATTCTGGGACCCAGGCTGCCAGGGTATGGGAATGGTAGGTCACTGTCTAGATTATCACTGATTGTTGTGGCAGAGGGAAAGAAGACTACATATTATGTATTGGGTATTAGAATTTATGTCCAAATTCACAGTACTTCTTCAATTTTGTTGACTTGAGCAAATCACATGAGGCAATAAAGCTAATCACCAGAGGCCAGAATGACCCCATTCTACTGGGTTCCCAAAATGGTACTGAAATATTTAGTTCAGATCCGACCACCCCACTGCTTCTACATGATCTTGATAAAATGTAGATCTGCTTTTATATATATTGATAACATTGCAAGTAAATATTTTTATTAAAATTTTCCTTAGGGCTTTATATTTATTGAATCAGTTCAGTTTAGTCACTTAGTCGTGTCCGACTCTTTGCAACCCCATGGACTGCCGCATGCCAGGCTTCCCTATCCATCACCAACTCCCAGAGCTTACTTAAACTCATGTCCATTAGGTCAATGATGCCATCCAACCATCTCCTCCTCTATTGTCCCCTTCTCCTCCTACCTTCAATCTTTCCCAGCATCAGGGTCTTTTCCAATGAATCAGTTCTTCTCATCAGTGGCCAAAATATTGGAGTTTAAGCTTCAGCATCAGTTCTTCCAATGAATAATTAGGACTGATATCCTTTAAGATTGACTAGTTGGATCTGCTTGCAGTCCAAGAGACTTTTTAGGTTTCATATAGTATTTGAATTGTTTCCTTTGTAGTCATATTTTATTCATGCATTGTTAAATTTGCTTTGGAAAAAAGCTAAATCTGCTTTCTTCTACACAATGCTAGAAAATTGCTTCATATTTCTCAGAAGTTCAATGAAACTTTTGGGACTGGTGTGGTCCACCTGTGTGCTGGGAAGTTTATCTAACTGCTGCCTAGTAAAGTGTCAAATTCATTATGCTGATGCTGCTGCCTTAGCCAGCCAAGGGCAATACTAGAGTTGTCTGATATGGATTTTTTAGTCATGATGGTGAACTGTTTAGTATTGTAAATGCTACAGATTACTCCTCGAAAAAAATATGCTGGACTAGGAGTTTAACGGCCAATGTTTTATTTTATGTACCATCGGCTTAACCTTCATTCTGTTTCTCTTATGATTTCACCACCTGGACGGTTAGTACTAAAAACTAGACTTTATTTCTTTGTTATTATCTTATCAATGAAGATATATTGACGAGAAGAGGCAATTTGACAGTTTGATGATTTGACTGAAATGTGCTTGATGGTGTAAGACTTTCCAGCCCAGGACCCTTTATTTCAGTTCTGTAGGAAGAACCATTCAACCCCATAGCTAAGAGGACAAACCCAGTGAATTTCAAAGATTTACAAACTTCTGAAGTTTCTAAAGGACTCTACCAGTGACATACTGTCTTGAATTTTTTTTTTTTTTTTGGTTTATTAGGATTTAAAAAATGTATTATTTTGTTTGGTTTTCCATCCTAATCTAACAAAATCAGCTAATATATTCTGAATCATCCAAACTGACTTATTAGCAAGGTAAAATAAATGAATTTACTACCCACATGTGGGTTTGCTTTTAAATTTATGAGGACCTTTGAGCACAGTAATGATCAAATGAAATGAGGTGGCTACACAAAGGACATTTTTATAGTAACTTAGGAACAAGTATTCTGAAAATTAAGTCATCTTAAGACATTACATAGCAGTTTATTAGGTCAAAGGCAAAAATACTTAAACGGTATAACAAGGGACAAAGTCATACAAAGAATCTAGGCTTTGATCAAATTCCAAGTTTTTACATTTGAATTTGAACCACATTTTTTACTATGGAAGCCAGTCATAAATAATCTTTGGGACAAGTTTAAGTAGAGCCTCAAACATTCAGCATCCTGTGTGGTACTTTATTAAATACTTTGCACTTTATTAATGGTATTTTATTAAATGCATAATTCATGTAAATGATATATACATGTTTAAAAAGTCAAGTAATGACAGTAACAATGATGGTACAGTATTTTTCATCATATTAAAAAAATGATAGTATAAATAAAAATAATTGATTCTTTCACTAGAAAAATTATTTCACCACATTTTTGAATTTTTATTTTATTTTATTTTTTTATTTAAATTTTTATTTTTACTTTATTTTGCTTTACAATACTGTATTGGTTTTGCCATACATTGACATGAATCCACCACAGGTGTACATGAGTTCCCAAATATGAACCCCCCTCCCACCTCATATCATCTTTCTGGATCATCCCCGTGCACCAGCCCCAAGCATCCTGTATCCTGCATCAAACATAGACTGGCGATTGGTTTCTTACATGATAGTATACATGTTTCAGTGCCATTCTCCTAAGTCATCCCACCATCTCCCTCAGAGTCCAAATGTCCGCTCTACACATCTGTGTCTCTTTTGCTGTCTCGCATACACGGTCGTCATTACCATCTTTCTAAATTCCGTATATATGTGTTAGTATACTGTATTGGTGTTTTTCTTTCTGGCTTACTTCACTCTGTATAACTGGCTCCAGTTTCATCCATCTCATTAGAACTGATTCAAATGTATTCTTTATAATGGCTGAGTAATACTCCATTGTGTATATGTACCACAGCTTTCTTATCCATTCATCTGCTGATGGACATCTAGGTTGTTTCCATGTCCTGGCTATTATAAACAGTGCTGCAATGAACATGTGGGTACATGTGTCTCTTTCAATTCTGGTTTCCTTGGTGTGTATGCCCATCAGTGGGATTGCTGGGTCATAAGGCAGTTCTATTTGCAATATTTTAAGGAATCTCCACACTGTTCTCCATAGTGGCTGTACTAGTTTGCATTCTCACCAGCAGTGCAAGAGGGTTCCCTTTTCTCCACACCCTCTCCAACATTTATTGCTTGCAGTCTTTTGGATTGCAACCAATCTGACTGGTGTGAAGTGGTACCTCATTGTGGTCTTGATTTGCATTTCTCTAATAATGAGTGATGTTGAGCATCTTTTCATGTGTTTGTTGGCCATCCGTATGTCTTCTTTGGAGAAATGTCTATTTAGTTCTTTGGCCCATTTTTTGATTGGGTCATTTATTTTTCTGGAATTGAGCTGCAGGAGTTGCTTGTATATTTTTGAGATTAGTTGTTTGTCAGTTGCTTCATTTGCTATTATTTTCTCCCATTCGGAAGGCTGTCTTCACCTTGCTTATAGTTTCCTTTGTTGTGCAGAAGCTTTTAATTTTAATTAGATCCCATTTGTTTATTTTTCCTTTTATTTCCAGAATTCTGGGAAGTGGATCATAGAGGATCCTGCTGTGATTTATGTTGGAGAGTGTTTTGCCTATGTTCTCCTCTAGGAGTTTTATAGTTTCTGGTCTTATGTTTAGATCTTTAATCCATTTTGAGTTTATTTTTGTGTGTGGTGTTAGAAAGTGATCTAGTTTCATTCTTTTACAAGTGGTTGACCAGTTTTCCCAGCACAACTTGTTAAAGAGATTGTCTTTACTCCATTGTATATTTTTGCCTCTTTTGTCAAAGATAAGGTGTCCATATGTGTGTGGATTTATCTCTGGGCTTTCTATTTTGTTCCATTGATCAATATTTTTGTCTTTGTGCCAGTACCATGCTGTCTTGATGACTGTGGCTTTGTAGTATAGCCTGAAGTCAGGCAGGTTGATTCCTCCAGTTCTATTCTTCTTTCTCAAGATTGCTTGGCTATTCGAGGTTTTTTGAATTTCCATACAAATCTTGAAATTATTTGTTGTAGTTCTGTGAAAAATACGGCTGGTAGCTTGGTAGGGAATGCATTGAATCTGTAGATTGCTTTGGGTAGTGTACTCATTTTCACTATATTGATTTTTCTGATCCATGAACATGGTATATTTCTCCATCTATTAGTGTCCTCTTTGATTTCTTTCATCAGTGTTTTATAGTTTTCTATATATAGGTCTTTAGTTTCTTTAGGTAGATATATTCCTAAGTATTTTATTCTTTTCATTGCAATGGTGAATTTTTAGTTTTAGCAAAAAGTAATTTTCATGATGGATGAGTATTGACAATTTTAATTATGAAATTTTTAATATTACCTGTATCTTATTTATAAACTTGGTTTGTTTCTGATTTTAATAGTTATGAATGAATAAAGCAATTTCACTATTTCATAATTTTTAAGTTTATCAGAATAAAAATTTATGAATAATAGAGTCTATTAAAATATTTCCTGCTGCAACAATAATATGGGTTTAATTAAGACTCCTATTACTTTCTTCTCATTAACATTTTTACCTGAAAATTTTACTAAGAACTCCCTTGAGAAACACAAATTTTAAAAAAGAAGGTAATATTTGTTTAAAGTACCCAGTGTTTTGCATGACTACTTTTTTTATTTCTTTTTAAAGCTGAATTTTTAAAGAAGTTTTTATGAATCTTGCTTTGCACTAAAATAAGAAAATAATGTTTGGGAGTGACCACTGATACTCAGGCTGAATTCTAGGACCAGCATGTGATATGTGATATGTGGTTACACGTGGTAATATATTTTGCAGTTCATAAGTGCTAAATTTATACAAATTGTAGCATAATAATATAGTACCTTCTATTATTTACCAAATAATTAGCTGAATCTTTGTAATCCCATCTGCACAAACATGTTTTTTCTACCAATTATATATTCTACCCTAGTAAGAGTAATCTTTTTTTACATAGAAATATAATAATTTTAAGGTCACAGTGTCTTTGCATGTGCTCATCCCTCCATCTGGAACAATTTTTCCCTAGAAATTTCATAGCTTTATTCAGGGATCACAGCCTTGGGGAGGACTTCCTATACAGCTAGAGGTAAAACTGTGCTAACTTCAAATTTCTAATTCCTACCTTCCTTTCTCATATTTCTTCTCTATAGAATCATCTCCTTTGGGTTACTATATAGTTTACTATTTCTGTTGCTTACTCTCTTCTCTCACTAAAATATAAATCTAATGAATTTAGGATTTTCCCTTATTTTTGTTTCCTGTGTATCCCTCCTGGCACACAAGTTATATACAAATATTTTTATCAGTTTTTTTTTTTTTAGTTTAAATTTATTTATTTTAATTGGAGGTTAATTACTTTACAATATTATATTGGTTCTGCCCTAATCACTCAAATATTTTTGTATTGAAGAAATATTAACTTTGTAATTATATTATGGAAATTGTCTTTTTCAAAGTTGTTAAGAGGAGCTATTCCACGTTCCAGGTCAGGAGGGGTGGTGGTGAGGAGATACCCCTCATCCAAGGAAAGAAGCAGCAGCTGTGCTTTGCTGGAGCATCCATGAAGAGATACCCCACATCCAAGGTAAGAGAAACCCTAGTAAGATGGTGGGTGTTGGAAGAGGGCATCAGAGGGCAGACACACTGAAACCATGCTCACAGAAAACTAGTCAATCTAATCACACTAGGACCACAGCCTTGACTCAATGAAACTAAGCCATGCCCGTGGGGCCAACCAAGACAGGCGGGTCATGGTGGAGAGGCCTGACAGTATGTGGTCCACTGGAGCAGGGAACGGCAAACCACTTTAGTATTCTTGCCTTGAGAACACCATGAACAGTATGAAAAGGCAAAATGATAGGATACTGAAAGAGGAACTCCCCAGGTGCATAGGTGCCTAATATGCTACTGGAGATCAGTGGAGAAGTAACTCCAGAAAGAATGAAGGGATGGAGCCAAAGCAAAAACAATACCCAGTTGTGGGTGTGACTGGTGATAGAAGCAAGATCCAATGCTGTAAAGAGCAACATTGCATAGGAACCTGGAATGTCAGGTCCATGAATCAAGGCAAACTGGAAGTGGTCAAACAGGAGATGGCAACAGTGAACGTTGACATTCTAGGAATCAGTGAACTAAGATGAACTGGAATGGGTGAATTTAACGCAGATGACCATTATATCTACTACTGTGGGCAGGAATCCCTTAGAAGAAATGGAGTAGCCATCATGGTCAACAAAAGAGCCCTGGGATTACTTTGGAAGGAATGATCCTAAAGCTGAAACGCCAGTACTTTGGCCACCTCATGCGAAGAGTTGACTCATTGCAAAAGACTCTGATGCTGGAAGGGATTGGGGGCAGGAGGAAAAGGGGACGATAGAGGATGAGATGGCTGGATGGCATCACTGACTCAGTGGATATGAGTCTGAGTGAAATCCGGGAGTTGGTGATGGATAGGGAGGCCTGGCGTGCTGCGATTCCTGGAGTCTCAAAGAGTCGGACACGACTGAGCAACTGAACTGAAGAGGAGGTATGTCTTAATCATTGATGTATAATTTTAATTCATTATTTATTCTTTTAAAGGCAGATGGAATAGATAAATATATACTATGTCAATGATTAAATTGTTATTTATATGCTCTTTTTGAGTATTTTCTAATGTCAAATGAAATATGAATATATTGACCTCATTCAGATGAAATTTAGAGCCACCAGTAATTCTGAATTTACAAACCTCTATGCATGGTCCTTTTTCATTATTACTGTTAGTGCATTTTGTCTATTTTAAAAATATATAATGATATTTTCATTTTAACCTTTCCTATTAAATTCTAAATAACTTAAACCAAAGACACACACCTACATGTACTTGGAAATAATAGTGACTCAAATATTTGGGCAAAGAGATCTAAATAAATGAATTACAGGGGTAAAATCCACTGTTCCTTTTGGACTGATTTGTGAATACAATCATGAGACAAAGAAAAAAAAAATCCTCTGCAAAGGGACATAGCTGACAAATGAAAGATTCTCCTTGCATGACCTTAAAATAATCTAATATCTCTCCATTATCACACAAAGGAGTTATTGCAGTTTTATTTTTGGTCCCGCCTGAATAAGGGCTCACCTTTTGATGGTTGCCATTTTCTGCTTTTCGTTCGTAATAACTGACTTGACATTTGTGGTGCTCCAATGTGTCTTTCTTAATGTGAAGGAATCATCTGTGCATTAATGAACTGGCTTGATATATCTGGCAAACCTTTCAAAGAAGCAATTAAGTCTGTGTAAGAACTTGCAAGAATGACACGATTTATTGTAATTTAAGAAGAAGAAGTATAAACAAAAAGTAATTAATTTCTAAAGGTGGCAATCAAGGAATACAGCATCAGAAGGCCATCTTTTGAAAACCATCTATATAGGGCATAATAACAACATGCTATTATGTAAATGTTGCATCAAATTTCAAACATTACTTTTGATAAAATGTTCAACTTTATTACTGTTCAAAACAATTTTAATTAAAATAATGTGGTATCGTGTTTATCCATCACACTAGAAAACTTAAATTAGACACAGAAAGAACATAAATATGCAGGGTTATGAAAGGAATAGTGAGGTGAATACTACCTGGCATTGCTAATGGCAGGGTGAGCTGCAATCATGTTGTTTGCTGATAAATTTTCAATATGTGTGAGAAGCCTAAGAATTCCATATACTATAGTTCCTAAACTACTCTTAGTAAACATCCATAAATATAGCTATGATATTTATTAAGTACATTTTTAAAATCTGCCACGAAAGCAAATATCTGAAATATCTAACAACAAAGGAATGGTAAATTAAACTATATTAATGTGCTTTGTGTTCAGTCGCTCAGTCAAGTCCAACTCTTTGCAACCCCAGTGATTGTAGCCTGCCAGGCTCCTCCATCCATGGGATTTCCCAGGGAAGAATACAGGCATTCCCAGGTTGCCATTTCCCAGTCCAGGGTATCCTTCAGACCCAGGGATTGAACTCTTGTCTCTTAACCTCTCCTACATTGGCAGGCAGGTTCTTTACCACTAGCACTGACTGGGAAACCCAAAATACATTAATGCTATCAGCTAAACTGTATATAGTATTTTAGGTGATATTTACTTAAGCAACATGCACTTTCTCATTTAGCATATATTGAACATTGTGCTATGTATCATACTAATTGATATATGTTTAGTTCTTACAGGGCTTATTTCAGTTGTAAAATCTAATATTTTTTCTCAATTCACTGATAAAGATCATTTTGATTAAAGCAACTTGCTCAGGGTCACACTGCTTTGGAGCAAAGACAAGAAATATGTCTGATTAGAAAAATCCATGCTCTTAACCCATGAACCATACTGACTATTAAATGATGTAATCTTATTAGGTAAAAGAAAGAAAAGCTCAGTTATACTCTGTGTAGAGTAGATGCTTAAATTGAATTGTTAAACTCTAACAACCTTTTTTGGAGAAGGAAATGGCAACCCACTCCAGTGTTCTTGCCTGGAGAATCCTAGGGACGGGGGAGCCTGGTGGGCTGTCATCTCTGGGGTCGCACAGAGTCAGACACGACTGAAGTGACTTAGCAGCAGCAGCAGCAACCTTTTTGTTTTTGTCATTATTGCTGCTTTTTGTGTTAGGAATATGTTTAAATAGTTGACTAGGTGAAAGAATTATTTGCACAACTTATTTGTCCTCCAAGGTTTAAAATAGGCTTTTTATTCTCCGGTTGGCTTCCTTAATTTTAATCTTAGGTCATCCGTATTATGAGCTTCCCTGATGGCTCAGACAGTAAAGAATCTGCCTGCAATGAAGAAGACTTGGGTTCGATCCCTGAGTCAGGAAGATCCCTTGGAGAAGGGAGTGGCTACCCACTGTAGTATTCTTTCCTGGAAAACCCCATGGACAGAAGAGCCTGATGGGCTACAGTCCATGGGTTCCCAAAAAGGTGGACAGGACTGAACTAATAGCTTCACATTTCACTGTATCATACTAAATTAGACAGTTTAGAAGTTTCTCGATCAGCAATCTACATCTTTTGAAGGGCTCCATTCATGAACTGAAGATCAATTTGACATCTTTTTCAGGGGATCTGGATAATAGGGAGTATTTCTGAATGACACTTATAGGAAAAACTAATATAGCTTTCAATTTCTTAAATGTATTCTAATTCGAGCATAAGCTGGAAAAGGTTAGTATCCAGAAAATAGCTTGTGTTTTTATATAAATTCATAGTTATGTTTATTATGGTTCATTCTCTTTTCTCTTCCTTATAGCACATTTTATTTGAGCCTTGTATCTCACTCTCAGTGTCAGTTTTTCTTTGCTCTTCAGACAAGCCGCTTTATCTAGTATTGTGTTTAGTACATTTAATACAACTAGGATGATTTCTTTGATTAAATGTTTTCTTAATATTTCTCTTCCCTAGTAGACTCTGAAATCTGCAAGCACGGCAGGCAGGAAAGGTGCTTTCATGATGTCCACTGTAACAACAGGATAGAGCACAGTGGCTAACACATAACCAGTTTTTAATATATATTTTTTCAATGAAATGGAAAAAATGACTGTCTTATACATGTTTTTAAGAAATGTGAGAAATTTATTGCATTTTTTTCTGATTAAATTGAGGAGATTACATAATGTGCTCATGAAATTGCACTGATTTTAGGAAACCTAACTGAAAACCACTGAGGAATGGTTGTGACATGGAATTTTTGGTTGGTTCTGTGAAAGGTACAAGATATATTTTCAGGATGAATTGTTTATTACACATTTCTTTTTCAGAGAGATTTATTTGATCTTCTTATCTGCAATTGACTTTTACTTCATCTTTCTAATCATTCCAGTTGAGCATAGTGTGAGCTAGCTACTGTAGAATGCCTGCATGTGTGCATGCTAAGTCGCTTCAGTCGTGTCCGACTATTTGCAACCTCATGGACTGTAGCCTACCACGCTGCTCTGTTCATTGAATTCTCCAGGCAAGAATACTGGTGGGTCACCATGCTCTCCTCCAGGGGATCATCCAGATCCGGGGATAGAATCCACATTTCTTACCTATCCTGCATTGGCAAGCGGGTTCTTTGGAGTTGGTACCGTTTACCTTCTCCAGGGAATCTTCCCAACCCAGGGATAGAACCCAGGTCTCCCCATTGCAGGCGGATTTTTTACCAGCTAAGCCACAAATGAAACCCAAGAATACTGGAGTGGGTAGCCTATCCCTTCTACAGTGGATTTTCCTGACCCAGGAGTCAAACTGGGGTCTCCAGCTTTGCAGGTGGATTCTTTACCAACTGAACTATGAGGGAAGCCCTATAATTTGCTTTATGTTAACATAAATCTTTAAATTATGTGCCTGTGCTCAATTTAACACAAAAAATTCAGCAGTGCTAAGAAAAATACTAATTCCTCTCTTCAGAAATTTCCAAATTCATGAAACTGTGGGATGAGGATATAACAGGCTTGGAGAAGTAAAGTGGTGTTTTTCTTCTTTTTTTCTTTTTATTTAAAAAATAAAGAGAAAAAGGAAAATATGAAAGTAATGGAATGTTATGGTTGAATCTGGACCTTGCATTCTGATGTTTACATTTAGATTTTTTAAATAACTTGAAAATTTGACCAGAGTGATTTGGATTTTCAATGTTGCTATCTTTTACTCAGCATAAGTAATTTAATATATTTTTCTTCTTTTTATTTATAAAAACAGGTTTTAAGAATATAAAAGTATGGAAAATCTATCAGCAAAGGATGTGATAAAGTAGGCTAAGGTAGAAACTAACACATTAAAATCACTTGCTTTGAGAAATGTAAAAATTCCTTTAATCTTTTCCAAAGATTACATATGCTTTGAGGTACTTTATAATTTTACTTAGCATAACTACATAATTTATTTTGCTTATTAGTTTTTATTGCAAAATTGTGCTGTCTAATATATTAGCAATAGAAAAGCCATGATGTACAAATCAAATAGCTTCTTTCTTCATTTTCAAAAATCACTTAGTTGTGATTATCTCTTATGCTGACTCTCCTGAAATTAGCCTGATTTGTTTCATAGGAATTAAATTTATAAAGCTGAATACCATTTCAAAAGACTACTTTAATATATTTTATCTCATACAAAATGCATAGAAGTTGCAACAAGCAACAAAAGCAGGCTAGATATGTTCAAAGACAGCCTTTGACAAATTATACAATAATATTAAACTGAATGAAGACTAATTTCTAAAATATAAATTTCCTTCTATAGCTTAGTCTGCTTTGGTTTTAATTGAGTGAGTGAAGTCACTCAGTCGTGTCCGACTCTTTGCGACCCCGTGGACTGTAGCCTACCAGGCTTCTCTGTCCATGGGATTCTCTAGGCAAGAGTACTGGAGTGGGTTACCATTTCCTTCTCCAGGGGATCTTCCCGACCCAGGGATCGAACCCAGGTCTCCCGCATCGGAGGCAGACGCTTTAACCTCTGAGCCACTATAAAAACTAATTCAGTAAAATAAAGTAAAAAAATAAATAAATAAATAAATTTTAAAAATAAAAAAAAGAAAAAGAAAGAAAAAAACTAATTCATTAGAAAAGGAAATTATTTCAATTCATATTAAATCAGAATTATGACTGTAAATTAGTAAAATAGCCATAGTAACTTGAAAATATTACAACAAGAAATAAGACAGTTATATAGTATATTTTAATAAAAACTGAAAAGAATCAGAAAAAAAAAACAAAACACATGCTCCAAACATTGATATATTTTGGATGGACAAAAAAATCATTTATCAAGCAAAATTCTGAGTCATAAAAAAATTATTTAAAGGCACTGATAGGTTCCTATGTAAAACTAACAGTATTTAGTTGACAGTAATAAGCAGGATTTATTAAAGAAGAGTTATATGTATTTTTCAATTATATTTGATAATATAATTTATAGGAAAATGTAGTTATCAATATATAAAATTATCATGTTATTGTATAGTGGAAAATTACTTGTATTCACATATAGAGTATAAATTATATGATCACAAAAGTATAATAAGTATGTGTGCAAATTTAAAAAGTCAACATTGGTTATAGTATGCCATAAGTTATGATAATTTTAATCTTCTATGCATGTATGCAAAATATTAGTAATTCTAAGAGAAATTCATTGCTTTTCAAAATAAAAAATATATAATAATATTACTTAAAGAAGAAATCTTCATAAATCTACTTTAAAAAGTAGATGTGTCTTAATATAAAAATTCAGCATAATCTCAATTAAAATCCCAGAAATTTATTTTGTGGATTTGACTAGTTTTTAATTTTATATGAAAAGATAAAAGATCAAGAATAGCCAGTTCAATACTGCAGAACATGAATAAAGATAGAGTATTGATAGTATCTGACTTCAAGACTTACCACATAGCTACAGTGATGAAAATAATATGGTATTGGTGAAGAATACATAAATAGACCTATGAAACAGAATGAAGAACTCAAAAATAGATCTAATATAGTCAACTGATCTTTTAAAAAGAGGAAAAGAATGCAATAGTGTAAAGATAGACTTTTCAAGAAATGGTTCTGGAAAAACTACATTGACATGTAGAAAAAAATGTCAGTCTAGACCCAGAACTTATACAGAAGTGAACTCAAAATGGATCATAATCTTAATACTAAAGTACAAAACTATGGAACTCCTAGAAAATGGTATACAAGAAACTCTAGATGACCTGAAATTGACATTGACTTTTAGGTAAAATTCCAAAGTAGTAATGTTTGAAAGAAATAAGTAATAAGCTGCACTTTATTGAAATGAAAACTACTGTGAATGATGCTTCTAAGAGAATTAAATGACAAACCACAGAATAGGAGAAAATATTTGCAAAAATATCTAATAAAGGACTTTTATTTCAAGTATACATATACTTTATGCCTTCATAACAACAAATAATTACCCCTTTTTTTGTGTGGTGAGAACATTTGAAATCTACCCTATAGGCAACTTTCATGTACATAATACACTATACTCACCATGCAGTGCATTAGATCCCCAGAACTTGTTTATTTTATAATTGGACATTTCTACCCTTTCACCTAATGGCTGTTGGAATTTAGAACTAAAATCAAACTATAGCATTAAAGTTATTATATTTATTTAGGGTGTGAGATTTTTTCACAAGGATATTAACATAGGTTCTTTGCTTTCAGATGGGCTACACAGCCCCTATAAACTTTTTTAAAAATTATGCATGTCAAAATTATAAGAAGTGCCAGTTAAAAAGGCAGATTCCAACCACATGATTGTATATTTTTGGCAATTTTTTACTAGCATTTGACAAAGATATGTAGATATATATGTGATATTCATATATGTTCACGTATATACACATATGTATATCTGAAGTTCAAAATTTTCTTTAACATTGTCTTATTTCATTTCTATTTAAAAATAGTATTACTGACCTAATATTTAAATAGAGTAGTATCCATAAGATTATTGAACTTTTACATTTACAAAGTATATTAATCTACATATCTATGCACTCAGCTATAAACATTTAGATCTATTTACATATGTATTTGCATAAATATTTGTGTATATATATGTGTGTGTACAGATCTGAATAATATTTTCCAATTTTTTTGTGGTTACTTCTGTGTTCTAGAATTTAGATATATTTCATTATATTGTTCCTTTACTATTTATTTTTACCTTGCTAGATATATTAACACATATCAGGCATCTGTCAAATATCTCTATACCTTCTAAATGATTCAGATTTCTGGGTTTAGTGCATTAGTACATCTGGGGATGAAGTATGAAAATTTGCCTTTACAAAATCTCTTCTGGAATTTTTGCACATATTCTCATTTAGAACCCTTGTAGTAATCCATAGGACTATATCACAATCAGTGTGATAAATATAAAATCTGAGTTTGAAATAGTTGTGCAAATGATGTTTACTTCCAATCCTTTCCCCATCCCTTGAATTAATCATCTTTCTGAAATCAAATTAAAGAAGTTTTATCTTGGATGCAATGAACATGGTCTTCTAGATTAAAATTATATAACATTATTATAATAAATGTAAATGGATTAGGCATCATTATCTCTGCCTCTTAATGACTGAAAAAAATTTCTCCTTGAATATATGTTATGTACTTAACTCTTTAATATTTTCTCTTATAATACATTATTATACATTATCATATTATTTGTAAAATGTGTAAGATAGTAAAGTATTATGATTATTTATAGCTTCATGGTAATAAATATAATATGTTGATGATGCACTTTTTATATTCAGGGTTTTGCATAAGTTCTCTATCAGAAAGCAAACAGTAAACTTAAGAATGAGCTGAAATATCTTATTTAGTCTACTTTATTGAATTTACTGATAAATGTCATAATTTTTATTAGAAGATATTCTTCCTGCTAGTTGTCATGGCTTGCTTCCCTGGTGGTTCAGTGGTGAAGAATCTGCCTACCAATGCAGGAGACTTGGGTTCAATTTCTGGGTCAGGAAGATCCCTTGAAAGAGGACACGGCAATGCACTCCAGTTTTCGTACCTGGGAAATCCCATGGGCAGAGAACCCTGGTGGGCTATAGTCCATGGGGTTGCAAAAGTCCGTCACTACTTAGTGGCTAAACAACAACAACAATAGCAACAAACAGCAACAAGTTGTCATGGCATTAAAATGTTGGCATAATTTGTGTAAACATCTAAAAAGTCCATTGTTCATGACTGTATAAACTCATTAAATGAATGAATAAATGTGTAATAAAGCTTATCAAAAGTTTGGATGACATATAAAATATATTGGAAGTAGATTTCCAGAAGTTGATAAAATTAATAGTGACTTACTATTATGCTTTCCCCATTTGCCCAACTGTCAATTGCTCAATAAACTCCCCAAATATCATTAACCATATGAGATGCCTGAATTTATATAGATCCAGATTTCAGAACATAATTGCTTCAGTAAATTTGTGAAATGGCAATTCCATATGGACAATGTGATACATGGAGAGGACAATTTTCCTAGCTTTCCATATGTTGTCCAGTGAGCAGACTCTTTCTGTGACACAGGTTCACTTCTGTTTGTCTCTTGGAATTTCTGCCAAATAACAAAATAATTTGTTGTTGCACCAATCTTAATGGTATTCTGTGATCCTTAACTACCTGTGTACTAAAGGACAAGGTCGCCTTGCATGTATTAGCTTATCAAATTGTCAATAACAACCACTTCCTGCTGTTAATATTATCTGCTGCTTTATGAGGATTATTTCAAAATAGTTTTTAAAATGACGTTAACTACTTTCACACTATAAATTGCAATTTTAAATATACATGCTAGTGATCTATTAAGAGGAAGCAGAGTCTGGTGTGGAATATGTTTTAATATTTTATATCAGTATCTGATATAATCTATATGAATCCATCACTACACATATGTGTGGCTGGGTGATATTTTGAAATTATTTGCATACATTTTTATGAGTGTGTTATTTCCTCTCTTTTCCTTCCTTTCAGCAGGATAGCTTTGATTTGCTTGGTATATATTTGGAAATATATACAGAGTAAAAAAAAAAAAGCTTAGCAAAAACTTCTGATTATTAAGTTTTAAATGTTCAAGTTCTAAAGAAAACTTAAGAGGGGAAAGAATATTCTTATGATTTAAGAAGTGGAATGAAGAGACATTTTCCTCTTAAAACTAGCAAAAGAACATTCCAAAGGAAGATGACAGAAGTCACAGAGATCCAGTTCAATGAGCCAGAATCTAGCATCCAGAAATTTCCACGAGGCTTAGATACTACCAGTCAAGTTACACACTGAGACTGGTATATGATCATTCACATTTTTCAGTAATATTTAATTATTATATTTGCCAAACACTACTTTAACACTGGTAACAGACAATGAAGGAAAAACATCCAAATTTCTCTCTCATAGATTGTACATAATATGAGAAAGGAAGAGTGTGCAAAAACAAACAATTGTCAAGTGGTAACAAATGCTATTGGAAATGATTCAGAAAGAGGGATAGAGAGGGTGCCAAAAGCTGTTAGAATATGTGATATTTTACTCTCACATGCTAACAAAGTAATGCTCAAAATTCTCCAAGCCAGTCTTCAACAGTATGTGAACTGTGAACTTCCAGATGTTCAAGCTGGATTTGGAAAAGGCAGAGAAAGCAGAGATCAAATAGCCAACATCTGTTGGATTATCGAAAAAGAAAGAGAGTTCCAGAAAAACATTTATTTCTGCTTTATTGGCTATGCCAAAGCCTTTGACTGTGGATCCAAAGAACCTGTGGACAATTCTTCAAGAGATGGGAATACCAGACCACCTTACCTGCCTCCTGAGAAATATGTATGCAGCTCAAGAAGTAACAGAACCAGGCATGGAACAATAGACAGGTTCCAAATCAGGAAAGGAGTATGTCAAAGCTGTATACTGTCACCCTGCTTACTTAATTTATATGAAGAGTACATCATGCAAAATGCTGGGCTGGTGAAGCACAAGCTGGAAGAAGCAGAAACTGGAATCAAGGTTGTCAGGAGAAATATCAATAATCTTAGATATACAGATGACACCACCATTATGGCAGAAAGAGAAGAACTAAAGAGCCTCTTGATGAAAGTGAAAGAGAATAGTGAAAAGATTGGTTTAAAACTCAACAGAAAACTAGTATCATGGCGTCTGGTCCCATTACTTCATAGCAAATAGATGGGGAAAGAGTGGAAACAGTGAGAGAATTTATTTTTGAAGGCTCCAAAATCACTGCAGATGGTGACTGCAGCCATGAGATTAAAAGACACTTTCTCCTATGAAGAAAAGTTCTGACCATCTAGACAGCATATAAAAAGCAGAGACATTACTTTGCTGACAAAGGTCCATCTAGTTAAAGGTATGGTTTTTCCAGTAGTCATGTATGGATGTGACAGTTGGACTATAATGAAAGCTGAGCACCGAAGAACTGGTGCTTTTGAACTGTGGTGTTGGAGAAGACTCTTGAGAGTCCCTTGGACTGCAAGGAGGTCCAACAAGTTAATTCTAAAGGAGATCAGTCCTGAATATTCATTGGAAGAACTGATGCTGATGACAAAACTCCAATACTTTGGCCTCCTGATGTGGAAAAGTTCTTGACACTGGGAAAGATTGAAGGCAGGAGGAGAAGGGATGACAGAAGATGAGATGGTTGGATGGCAACACTGACTCAATGGACATGAGTTTGAACAAGCTCCAGTAGTTGGTGATGGACAGGGAAGCCTGGCATGCTGCCCTCCATGGGGTTGCAAAGAGTCAGATATGACTGAGGAATTGAACTGAACTGAACTGAACGTGATGAAATGGTTAGTCCTCAGTGTGAAAGTGATTTTTTGAGCAAATATTAGAAATATCTAAGAGAAGAGGTCAAATATGTTTCCAGGAAGCAGTTGTCCCCAGCTGTATATATTAGCCATTCTCATCGGCCTGCATATGAGTAACAAAAGGCTCAAGAGATTTTAATGACTATCCGAGGTTAAGAAAAATTAGCCTCAGTTAAGGGGATAAGAGGAAAGGATGCAGAAACATAACCTGGTTTTGACACCAAGGGAAAAATTGTTTATTTTCATGTGTGTATGTATTAGTTGCATGTGACTATTTTTGACCCCAAGGACTATAGCCCACGAGGCTCCTCTGTTCATGGAATTCTACAGGGAAGAATACTGGAGTGGGTATCTGCAAGGAATCTTCCCGACCCAGGGACTGAACCTGGGTCTCCCGCATTGCAGGCAGATTCTTTACTGTCTGAGCCACCAACGAAGCCCGTTATTTCCATAGTCTCTACAATTCAAATTAGTGTGCTCAGGATGTCCATTTCAAAATCTGGGGCTTGGAAAGGAGACCAGGTCAAGAGGTCGATGACTCTGATTAGGGAGTGGGTATAAGTAAAACCAGTTCTTAATACCTGGCAAAACTGCAACCTTCACAGAGCTGGTTTAAGTCAAGATAATTGCCCTCGGTATAAAAGTCTGGTAGAAAATAGAAACTTCTTTATGGTTAGAGATTAGAAGAAAATGCAGAAAGAACTTATTTGGGAAAGAGGAGAAAACAAATCTGCACCAGACTATAGGATCATCAGAATTCCTAGAATTTCTTAAACCGATTTTAAAAACAAAATCAAAATGAAACGAAACAAAACCAAAAATAATTAGACTAGTAGCCACTGTTTCTGTGAGGAGCCAAAATAGACCTATGTTTTACATGGTGTCTTATAATCAATGATTATGATTTCACAGTAAAACAGTGAGGGTGTACTATAAGAATTCTGTTCAGTATAAAACTATAACTTTAGTAAGTTTTAAAATAATGACACAAATTTAGAGATTGATTATGTGTGGGCAACCAAAGAACCAGACTTCTGCAGAATGGTAGAGCTGTGTGGAGTTTAAAATAACCCTGACAATTATACAGAGTGAAGTGAGCCAGAAAGAAAAACACCAATACAGTATACTAACACATATATATGGAATTTAGGAAGATGGCAATGATGACCCTGTATGCAGGACAGCAAAAAAGACACAGATGTGTATAGCAGACTTTTGGACTCAGAGGGAGAGGGAGAGGGTGTGATGATTTGAGAGAATGGCATTGAAACATGTATAATAACATGTAAGAATCGAAATGCCAGTCTATGTCTGATGCAGGATATGACACGCTTGGGGCTGACGCGCGGGGATGACCCAGAGAGATGTTGTGGGGAGGGGGGTGGGAGGGGGGTTCATGTTTGGGAACACATGTACACCTGTGGTGGATTCATGTCGATCTATGCCAAAACCAATACAGAATTGTAAAGTAAAAATTAAAAATAAATAAATTAAAAAAAAAAGAAAAAAAAATAAATAAACTTAGATATGATACAATGTAAAAAAATAAATAAATAAAATAAAATAAAATAAAATAACCCTGAGAAGTACTAAGGCAGGTGTCCAGTCAGTAAATGAAAGTTTGGGGTCTGGAGCTCAAGAGGAAAACGAGAACATGAGGTAAACATTTGGGAATCATCAAAGCATAAAAAACTGAAAATATGAAAATGGATTATATTGTTCATATATGGCATGCATATGTTGAAAAGAGAAATAGGCAGCATAAAATCCCAGGACTACTTTAAATTTTGAGAGCTGAGGCAAAGGAAGAGGGTTTATGAAGAAGAATGAAAGGGAACATAGGTGGCTAGAGAGTTACAAGAAATATCACATGGCCTTTAATGTGACCTGCAAGGTAGTTTAGCTGCACTCCAAGTACCTATCAGGAATTATAAGTGGCAATACCTTGGTGCTCCGCTGAAAATACAACCTTTCTGATATAACCTTTGGGGTGTGCAGTTTATCCATTCTACATAATCTATCCCTGGCTCACATCAGAATAGCTGAGGTTGCAAATATAAAGTACTTCATTTCAGCTTGCTTAGAATGGTTTTATTGAAATACCTTTGGCAAATACCTGGGCAGCGGTCATTATGTGATGTTATATGGTGTGATTTTATTAAAGATTTCCTGTATTTTCTGTAAGGTTACAGTGTTCAATAAATTGCAGTTTTTGTGTGTATGTGGCCCAGCACTAGGCATGTCTCTTTGCTTACTGTATTGGGAATAGTAGTGTTAGATCTCAGTAAATTTTCTGTTCTTTTATGATTCTATCATTTAACTGACCAAAATTTGATCTTCTAGTTGGCTGGAAGAAGGAAATAAATGGACTAACTTTAGGCTAACAGGTATTTAAGCCATATTTCTTTTCACATTTAGCCCTCACTGGGCTTCTTTCTACTTGTTCTACTCCTTTACTTGTTTTTCAATATCTTAGTAAAATCACATTTTGCTGTTTTGTGTGTAGGGAAGTCAACTTAAATTATGCTGAATATTCTGTTTACACTCTCAGACATACCATCTATTCTCTTTCACCTTGATCCATGTCATGAAAAGCTGAACTTTAGGAATTATATCAATCTGGCTCAATTTCACTCTGGCTTTAGCTTAGCATTGACTAGTAGTAGGTGCAGCGTGGAGATCAGAACACTGGAGGGCAGTGAGTTTGAGGAACTATTGTGTTGTTATTTACTTATTATACTGTGGTTTGGCAGTGATTGCATTCTTTTCCAAAAGTCATAGTTCCTATCATGTTACTTCCACTCATGACTGTGGAATTTTCATTTCTGGTTACAAAATTTCCTCTTTATTCATCTTGAACCTTGGTGTGGCATTGGACTTCTGCTACTACTGTTAACCTGGTGTTTAGTCATTTGTTTGCCTAATGCTTTTCAAACTTTGATAAAAGTTACTTCAATATCTGTCTTCAGTCAAAGCTTTTATTGTGTCTTATTTCTTCCAGAGATGATGAATGATGAGGTCATCTTCATATATTGCTTAATTAATTATTCTATAATTTATTACATGGATGCAGTGTATGTGCATGTTTCCTTGTTCACTTACTTGAACTAACAGAATTGTTTCTAATTTTATAAGCTAAGAATTTGAAACCCAGAATGAAAATGAAATTGCAAAAACTTCTAGTTTAGACTTAATAGTTTAGACTTCTAGTTTAGACTTAATAGTTTTATTTCTCTCTCTCTCTCAAAATTTCCCAAAGAAATGAAAGTTAGACTTGTGATAGACAGCCTTCACGTTGGTCCACAATCTCCCTGCCTCCTGATATCAACACCATTTTCAGTCTCATTTAATAATGTACCAAGACTGGTTGTGCACCCAGAAGCATACAGCAAATGCAGTAGTATAAGTGACTCTAGCAAAATAGTGCAGTAGGCAACTCCAAACTTAATCTCTGATAGAAACACTGAAAAATATACAAACACTGTCAGAATCAACTGTGTCAGAAGTATAAAAGAGAGTCAAAGGTTTATAGCAACCAAAGGGGTCAAATTCAGTTCAGTTCAGTCACTTAGTCTTGTCCGACTCTTTGAGACTCCATGAACTGCAATACTCCAGGCTTCCCTGTCCATCACCAACTCTCAGAGTCCAACCAAACCCATGTCCATTATCTTGGTGATGCCATCCAACCATCTCATCCTCTGTCATTCCCTTTTCCTTCTGCCCTCAATCTTTCCCAGCATCAGGGTCTTTTCAAATGAGTCAGCTCTCCGCATCAAGTGGCCAAAGTATTGGAGTTTCAGCTGCAACATCAGTCACAACAATGAACACCCAGGACTGATCTCCTTTAGAATGGACTGGTTGGATCTCCTTGCTGTCCAAGGGACTCTCAAGAGTCTTCTCCAACACCACAGTTCAAAAGCATCAATTCTTCTGTGCTCAGCTTTCTTTATAGTCCAACTCTCATATCTATACATGACTACTGGAAAAACCATAGCCTTGACTGGACAGACCTTTCTTGGCAAAGTAATGTCTCTGCTTTTGAATATGCTGTCTAGGTTGGTCATAACTTTCCTTCCAAGGAGCAAGCATCTTTTAATTTCATGGATGCAATCACCATCCACATTGATTTTGGAGCCCAGAAAAGTAAAGTCAGCTACTTTTCCCATTGTTTCCCCATATATTTGCCATGAAATGATGGAATCGGAGGCTATGATCTTAGTTTTCTGAACGTTGATCTTTAAGCCAACTTTTTTACTCTGTTCTTTCACTTTCATCAAGAGGCTCTTTAGTACTTCTTTACTTTCTGCCGTAAGGGTGGTGTCATCTGCATATCTGAGCTTATTGATATTTCTCCCGGCAATCTTGATTCCAGCTTGTACTTCATCCATCCTAGCATTTCTCATGATGTACTCAGCATATAAGTTAAATAAGCAGGGTGACAATATACAGCCTTGACATACTCCTTTTCCTATTTGGAACCAGTCTATGGTTCCATGTCCAGTTCTAACTTTTGTTTCCTGACCTGTATACAGGTTTCTCATGAGGCAGTCAGGTGGTCTGGTGTTCCCAACTCTTTCAGAATTTTACCCAGTTTATTGTGATCCACACAGTCAAAGGCTTTGGCATAGTCAATAAAGCAGAAAGAGATGTTTTCCTGAACTCTCTTCCTTTTTTGATGATGTAGCAGATGTTGGCAATTTGATCTCTGTTTCCTCTGCCCTTTCTAAAACCGGCTTGAGCATCTGGAAGTTCACAGTTCATGTATTGTTGAAGCCTGACTTGGAAAATTTTAAGCATCAGTTTACTAGCGTGTGAGATGAGTGCAGTTGTACAGTAGTTTGAGCGTTCTTTGATATTACCTTTCTTTGGGATTGGAATGAAAACTGACCTTTTCCAGTCCTGTGGCCACTGCTGAGTTTTCCAAATTTGCTGACATATTGAGTGCAGCACTTTCACAGCATCACCCTTTAGAATTTGAAATAGCTCAACTGCAATTCCATTGCCTCCACTAGCTTTGTTCATAGTGATGCTTTCTAAGGCCCACCTGACTTCACATTCCAGGATGTCTGGCTCTAGGTGAGTGGGAGTGATCACAATTTCATGATCATCTGGGTCATGAATCAAGAAAAAGGCAAATTCAAAGTTTTGAATAAGTGTTGTGAAATTCTGACATTCCCTTTCCCGATTTCTCCTGAATGTGACAACACTCTTGAAGACAGAATATTACATTCCCAGAGTGGGACTCTGAACCACAGTTCTGGAGAAAACAGAACAGACATTATTTGAAAGTTAGTTTTTTTGTCTCTTCTAACATACCTAGGCCCTATTTGTGGCAGTGACCTAAGCTGCTAATATCTATTTCTTTTAAATCAGAAATCAGGCCTCAAAAGAAGTGGTCAATCCTCAAAAACACTTCATGACAGCAGCCTTCAGACTCCTGTAGCAAGAGGTTACAGTTGAAATATATCATAGACTGTCTATACCTGGGAGAAAAAGCTGGGAAGAATTTATTTGAGATATTAAAATATTTTTTTTTAAATATGAGTATAAGAGGAGAAAACCAGGGCAAGACAATTGCTCATAAAGATTTGAGAAGCCATAGAACAATCACCTTACCCCGCTTCCTGGCTCAATACAAGCCTGGCTAAATGTAGAAGGAATGCTTTGTTTACAAATGACATTACTTTTCAACACCAAAAATCTGAATTGACAAAAATTCTTGGATCTAATAAGTGTTTATAGCAAGGTTCAATATATATGGTTAATGTATAAAAATCATTTGTTTTTCTAAATACATGAAATAAATATGGAATTTAAAATTAAAAACAAAATACCCAGTGTCTCCCAAGATGAAATGATTAGGAATTAATCTAATAATATGTAAGATATATATGAATAAAACTATGAAACTGTGATGAACAAAATTAAGGAGCTGAATAAATGGAGAGATACCACATGTTAGAGACAGAAAAGCTCAATATTGTCAAGATGTCAGTTCTTTGCAGACTGATCTATAGATTCAATGAAATCCCAGTCAAAATCTCAGCAAGTTATTTTGTGGATATTGACAAACTCATTCTAAAATTTATATTAAGAGGCAAAAGATTCAGAATAGACAACAAATAATTAAAGTACAAATTTGGAGTACTGACACTATCCAACTTCAAGCCTTAAAATAAAGCTGTATTAATCAAGGCAGTGTGGTATTGGCAAAAGAACAGACAAACAGATTGGTGGAACATTATAGAGAGTGCAGAAATAGATATTCATAAACAAGGGCAATAAAATTGAGCAAAGATAGTCTTTTCAACAAATAGTGCAAAAGCAACTGTGATATCCACATGCAAAAAAAAAATGACTCTAGATACAAACATTATCCCTTCATATAAATTAACTCACTTCTGAATAACCAACAAATCCATAAGAAATCAAAGAAGAAATTAAAATATGCATAGAAATGAATGAAAATGAAAACACAACAACCCAAAACCTGTGGGACACTATAAAAGCAGTGCTAAGAGGAAAGTTCATAGCAATACAGGCATACCTCAAGAAACAAGAAAAAAGTCAAATAAATAACCTAACCCTACACCTAAAGCAACTAGAAAAGGAAGAATTAGAGAACCCCAGAGTTACCAGAAGGAAAGAAATCTTAAAAATTAGGGCAGAAATAAATGCAAAAGAAACAAAAGAGACCATAGCAAAAATCAACAAAGCCAAAAGCTGGTTCTTTGAAAGGATAAATAAAATTGACAGACCATTAGCCAGACTCATCAAGAAGCAAAGAGAGAAAAATCAAATCAATAAAATTAGAAATGAAAATGGAGAGATCACAACAGACAACACAGAAATACAAAGGATTATAAGAGACTACTATCAGCAATTATATGCCAATAAAATGGACAAACTGGAAGAAATGGACAAATTCTTAGAAAAATACAATTTTCCAAAACTAAACCAGGAAGAAATAGACAATCTTAACAGACCCATCACAAGCACGGAAATTGAAACTGTAATCAGAAATCTTCCAGCAAACAAAAGCCCAGGTCCAGACGGCTTCACAGCTGAATTCTACCAAAAATTTCGAGAAGAGTTAACACCTATCCTACTCAAATTCTTCCAGAAAATTGCAGAGGAAGGGAAACTTCCAAACTCATTCTATGAGGCCACCATCACCCTAATACCAAAACCTGACAAAGATACTACAAAAAAGGAAAACTACAGGCCAATATCACTGATGAACATAGATGCAAAAATCCTCAACAAAATTCTAGCAATCAGAATCCAACAACACATTAAAAAGATCGTACACCATGACCAAGTGGGCTTTATCCCAGGGATGCAAGGATTCTTCAACATCCGCAAATCAATCAATGTAATTCACCACATTAACAAATTGAAAAATAAAAACCATATGATTATCTCAATAGATGCAGAGAAGGCCTTTGACAAAATTCAACATCCATTTATGATAAAAACTCTCCAGAAAGCAGGAATAGAAGGAACATACCTCAATATAATAAAAGCTATATATGACAAACCCACAGCAAACATTATCCTCAATGGTGAAAAATTGAAAGCATTTCCCCTTAAGTCAGGAACAAGACAAGGGTGCCCACTTTCACCACTACTATTCAACATAGTTCTGGAAGTTTTAGCCACAGCAATCAGAGCAGAAAAAGAAATAAAAGGAATCCAAATTGGAAAAGAAGAAGTAAAACTCTCACTGTTTGCAGATGACATGATCCTCTACATAGAAAACACTAAAGACTCTACCAGAAAATTACTAGAGCTAATTAATGAATATAGTAAAGTTGCAGGATATAAAATCAACACACAGAAATCCCTTGCATTCCTATACATTAATAATGAGAAAGTAGAAGAAGAAATTAAGGAAACAATTCCATTCACCATTGCAACCAAAAGAATAAAATACTTAGGAATACATCTACCTAAAGAAACTAAAGACCTATATACAGAAAACTATAAAACACTGATGAAAGAAATCAAAGAGGACACTAATAGATGGAGAAATATACCATGCTCATGGATCAGAAGAATCAATATAGTGAAAATGAGTATATTACCCAAAGCAATTTACAAATTCAATGCAATCCCTATCAAGATACCGGCGATATTTTTCACAGAACTAGAACAAATAATTTCAAGATTTGTATGGAAATACAAAAAACCACGAATAGCCAAAGCAATCTTGAGAAAGAAGAATGGAACTGGAGGAATCAATTTGCCTGACTTCAGGCTCTACTACAAAGCCACAGTCATCAAGACAGTATGGTACTGGCACAAAGACAGACATATAGATCAATGGAACAAAATAGAAAGCCCAGAGATAAATCCACATACATATGGACACCTTATCTTTGACAAAGGAGGCAAGAATATACAATGGAGTAAAGACAATCTCTTTAACAAGTGATGCTGGGAAAACTGGTCAACCACTTGTAAAAGAATGAAACTAGATCACTTTCTAACACCACACACAAAGATAAACTCAAAATGGATTAAAGATCTAAATGTAAGACCAGAAACTATAAAACTCTTAGAGGAGAACATAGGCAAAACACTCTCCGACATAAACCACAGCAGGATCCTCTATGATCCACCTCCCAGAATTCTGGAAATAAAAGCAAAAATAAACAAATGGGATCTAATTAAAATTAAAAGCTTCTGCACAACAAAGGAAAACATAAGCAAAGTGAAAAGACAGCCTTCCGAATGGGAGAAAATAATAGCAAATGAAGCAACTGACAAACAACTAATCTCAAAAATATACAAGCAACTCCTGCAGCTCAATTCCAGAAAAATAAATGACCCAATCAAAAAATGGGCCAAAGAACTAAATAGACATTTCTCCAAAGAAGACATACGGATGGCTAACAAACACATGAAAAGATGCTCAACATCACTCATTATTAGAGAAATGCAAATCAAAACCACAATGAGGTACCACTTCACACCAGTCAGAATGTCTGCGATCCAAAAATCTGCAAGCAATAAATGCTGGAGAGGATGTGGAGAGAAGGGAACCCTCCTACACTGTTGGTGGGAATGCAAACTAGTACAGCCACTATGGAGAACAGTGTGGAGATTCCTTAAAAAATTGCAAATAGAAATGCCTTATGACCCAGCAATCCCACTGTTGGGCATACACACAGAGGAAACCAGAATTGAAAGAGACACATGTACCCCAATGTTCATCGCAGCACTGTTTATAATAGCCAGGACATGGAAACAACCTAGATGTCCATCAGTAGATGAATGGATAAGAAAGCTGTGGTACATATACACAATGGAATATTACTCAGCCATTAAAAAGAATACATTTGAATCAGTTCTGATGAGATGGATGAAGCTGGAGCCGATTATACAGAGTGAAGTGAGCCAGAAAGAAAAACACCAATACAGTATACTAACACATATATATGGAATTTAGGAAGATGGCAATGATGACCCTGTATGCAGGACAGCAAAAAAGACACAGATGTGTATAGCGGACTTTTGGACTCAGAGGGAGAGGGAGAGGGTGTGATGATTTGGGAGAATGGCATTGAAACATGTATAATATCATGTAAGAATCGAAATGCCAGTCTATGTCTGATGCAGGATATAACACGCTTGGGGCTGATGCGCGGGGATGACCCAGAGAGATGTTGTGGGGAGGGGGGTGGGAGGGGAGTTCATGTTTGGGAACGCATGTACACCTGTGGTGGATTCATGTCAATCTATGCCAAAACCAATACAGAATTGTAAAGTAAAAATAAATAAATAAATAAATAAATAAATAAAAAAGAAAAAAAATAGAGAGTGCAGAAATAGATATTCATAAACAAGGGCAATAAAATTGAGCAAAGATAGTCTTTTCAACAAATAGTGCAAAAGCAACTGTGATATCCACATGCAAAAAAAAAAAAAAATGACTCTAGATACAAACATTATCCCTTCATATAAATTAACTCAAAGAGATCATTGAGCTAAATGTAAAATTCAAAACTATAAAATTCCTAGAAAATAACAGGATAAAACCTAGATGAACATTCATACAACAATGGCTTTTTGGATACAATGTTAAAAGTATGATCTGTGGAAGAAATCATTGATATTGCTGTTGCTTTTCACTTGTCCAGTTGTGTTCAACCTTTTATGACCCTTGGACTGTAGCACGTCAGGCTACCCTGTCCTTCACTATTTCCCAGAGTTTGCTCAAATTCATGTCTATTGAGTCAGTAATGACATCCAACCATCTCAGCTTTTGTCCTCCCCTTCTCCTCCTGCCTTAAATCTCTCCCAGAATCAGGCTTTTTTCCAATGAGTTGACTCTTTGTATCAAGTGGTCAAAGTATCAAAGCTTCAGCTTCAGCATCAGTCTTTCCAATGAATATTCAGGGTTGATTTCCTTTAAGATTGACTGGTTTGATCTCTTTGTTGCCTAAGGGACTCTCAAGAGTCTTTTCCAGCACCGCAGTTTGAAGGCATCAATTCTTTAGTCCTCAGTCTTTTTTTATTGTCCAGTTCTCACAACCATATATGACTACTGGAAAAACCATAGCTTTGACTATACTGACCATTGTTGTCAAAGTAATCTTTCTGCTTCTTAATGCTGCTGTTTAGATTTGTCATAACTTTTCTTCCAAGGAGCAAGCTTCTTTTAACTTCATGATTGCAGTCACTATCTGCAGAGATTTTGGAGCCCAGGAAAATAGTATGTCACCGTTTTCATTGTTTCCACATCTATTTGCCATGAAGTGATGGGACAAGATGCCATGATCTGACTTTTTTGAACAGTGAGTTTTAAGCCAGCTTTTTCACTCTGCTCTTTCACCTTCATCGAGAGGCTCTTTAGTTCCTCTTCACTTTCTGCCATAAGGGAGGTGTCTTATGGATATTTGAGGTTACTGATACTTCTCTGGCAATCTTGATTCCAGCTTGTTTCATCCAGCCCAGCATTTTACATGAGGTACTCTGCATATAAGTTAAATAAGCAGGGTGATAATATATAGCCTTGATGTACTCCTTTCCCAATTTGGAACCAGTCTGTTGTTCCATGTTAAGTTCTAACTGTTTCTTCTTTTCCTGCATACAGGTTTCTCAGGATGCAGGTAAGGTGGTCAGATATTCTCATCTCTTGAAGAATTTTCCACAGTTTGTTGTGATTCATACAAAGGCTTTACCATAGTCAATGAAGAAAAAGCTGACATTTCCCTGGAATTCTCTTGTTTTTTTCTATGATCCAATGGATGTTGGAAATTTGACCTTTGGTTCCTCTACTTATTCTAAATCCAGTTTGCACATTTGAAAGTTATTTTTTTACATATTGAAGCATAGCCTGAAGGACTTTGAGCATGGCCTTGCTAACATGTGAAATGAGTGGAATTGTGCCATAGTTTGAATAATTAACTATACTTAATTAAAATTTAAAAAATTCTATTTGTGAAATATAATCTCAAGAGAATGAGAAGACAAAGTAAATACTTGTAGAAAACATTTTCAAAAGAAAAATCTGATAAACACTGTTATCTGAAATATGTAACAAATTCTTAAAATTCAAAAAAAAAAAAAAAACTTGAATAAAGCATAGGTCAAAGACCTCACCAAGGAAATGCAGATGACAAATAAACATATGAAAATATAGCTCAAATAATAGGTCATCAGGGAAATGCAAGTTAAAACATTAATAAAATACTCCTACACACCTATCAGGATGGCCAAATCCCAAACACTGAAAACACCAGATGCTAACAACGGTAGAGCAATAAGAACTCTTATTCATTGCAGTAGAAATGCAAAATGGCATAGTCTCTTTGGAAAGACACTCTAAAAGTTTCCTAGAAAGCTGAATATACTCTTACCATATGATCCTACAATCAGATTCCTTGGTACTTACTCCAATGTGTTGAAAACTGATGTCCACATCATCAAGCTTGTATATTGTCATCCTGCTTATTTAACTTATGTGCAGAGTACATCATGCAAAATGCTGGACTGGATGAATCACAGCTAGAATCAAGATTGCTGGGAGAAATATCAATAACCACAGATATGCAGATGATACCACACTAATGGCAGAAAGCAGAGACAAACTAAAGACCCTCTTGATAAGTGTGAAGGAAGAGAGTGAAAAAGCTGGCTTTAAAATCAAGATTCAAAAAAGTAAAATCAAGGCATCTGATCTCATCCTTTCACAGCAAATAGAGAAAATTGAAAATGGTAACAGATTTTATTTTCTTGGCCTCCAAAATCAATGTGGACAGTGACTACAGCAACAAAATTAAAAGATGCTTGCTCCTTGGTAGACAAGCTATGACAAACCTAGACAGTGTATCAAAAAGCAGAGACATTACTTCACCAACAAATGTCAGTATAGTTAAATCTATGGTTTTTCCAGTAATCATGTTTGGATGTGAGAGCTGGACCACAAAGAAGACTGAACCCCAAAGGACTGGTGCTTTCAAATTGTGGTGCTGGAGAAGACTCTTGAGAGTACCTTGGACAGCAAAGAGACCACAAACCAGTCAATCCTAAAGGTAATCAACCCTGCATATTCACTGAAAGTACTGATGCTGAAGCTGAAGCTCCAACATTTTGGCCACCTGATGCTAAGGGCTGACTCATTGGAAGGAGGAGATGGTTAGATGGCATCACCAACTCAGTGGACATGAATTTGAGCAAATTCATGAAATTGAGATAGTGAAGGACAGGGAAGCTCGGTGTGCTGCAGTTCATGGGGTCAATATGAGTCAGACGCGATTTGGTCACTCAAAACAATGACAACAACAAAAAACTTGCACATGGTTTATAGGAATTTTGTTCATAAATGCCAAAACTGTTAAGCAGCCAAAGGTGCTCTTCAGTAGGTAAATGGGCAAACTGTTGTATAACCAGAAGATGAATAGACATTTCTTCCAAGAAGATATATTGTACAAACGACATACAGAAAGATACTCAGCATCAGTGGATACTAGGGAAATTCCAATGAAACCATACTGCTCACTTTTAAGGAAACAACTGGCAGGTCCTCAGAACACTTGTGGGAGGAAAACTTGAATGGTGGGAAACTGAGTCAATGACCACCAGCCAGTATCAACTGACAGACAGTGAGTCAAAAAGGGTTCAGATGATGAAGTTTCATCAGAAGCCTTGCCTGCAACCTCATGACAACTCTGACCCAGAAAGATAGTCATAAGCTACACCTGGATCCCTAAGCCTCAAAATCTATGTTAGGTAGTGAACTTTTATTGTTTTCAACAATATATTTGCAATTTGGGAAGCACTTTGTATCAACTGATAGCTGATACATATATCTTACCAACTTAAGATTTAACCTTTACTACCAAAAACAATCCTTTGTTAGAAAATTAGGATCACTTCTTCCAAAACTAAAATGAAATAATGCTTAAAATATTTCATTGTAAAACCTTTATTAATTTTATAAAAAGGTGAGAAGTAAGTTTTTTTTTCATATATTTTCTGCCCTTTGTTAACCTGAATAGAATACATTCAAAATGTACTGTTATATATGACTCAAAATCTAACAAAAACACACTTTACTTCTTAACTCAGGCTTGAGATGTTAATTGAAATGTACAGCATTCTTAACTCAGGCTTGAGATGTTAACTGAAATGCAAAGCATTGTAATAACTTTTCAATGATTGCTTGATAGAAAAGATCTATATATAAATGGTAAAACTGGTTCAAAGTGATCATGCAAAATATCAGCAGATAGTAAAAGGCACACATTTTAACTGTAGTGCAATTCATGATGATTTTTCACAGCTTATGGGAAAGAAGTTATTTTATTTCAGGATCAAATTAATGACATATTTGAATGAGGTGAAAACTATTATAACAAGTAAGGGAAATAAGATTACCACATAAATAGAGCCAGCTGTGGAAAAATATTTATCCAGGCGGTAAAATTTTCTAAAACTTGTGTTTAAATAAATAACTGAAGCAATGATGAGATCAAAGTGCAAAAGCAATTATAAATCCCTCCCCAAATATAATTAACCTTTCCTTGGGTATTGACAATAAATATTGTTAATACATCACACATCTGTAAAAATATCATAAGTATTATATTAAACCCTAATTTATGTGGAAACCATTTGAATATACAAATGTTTATGATATTTTTCAATTTAATCATTTAAGAAATTCACTTAAGGGAGGTAGGTAGTAAGCCAAGGAAAGAAAGTTGGTGGATATATACTAGACTAAAGCAGTTAACCACTGTGGACTACTGGAGATCCACTTACATTGGACCTTTGAGAGACCATATACAATGTGTCTCAGTGATGCTGCATTTATGGTGTGAGGAAGCTTATCTACTTATACCTCAACTCCATGCATAATTGGTTGAGAGCTGCTGGAAGGGCATTAAATTCATACCACTTCTGATGAGAGCCCTCAGGCAGCCAGGCTGGTATTTGTAGTAGGAAGCACTTGGCTTGAACAGAAATGATGAGTACTGAAGATGTGTGCACGACACTGCTAGACCTGCCCATATCTCAAAACCTCACTCAATCTCAACTTTGATCCTTGATTCTACCACTAATATCTCGCCTGCTCCATAATTCTGTCATTTTAGGTCAAGTCTCACTTTAAATTAGCTGTCAATACTATTTTAAGAAATTTAACTCCCATCTTGAGAAAGAGCTTGGCAAATGTCTTCCAACCACTATGCTGTTTAGAGGTGAAAAGAGGAACATATGTGATGAGAGGTAAAAACATAATGTGGATTGATAGTATAAACATCTCAAATTTATTTCATGACCCAAAGAAGAGGGAAATATTATTCGGACAACATGACACCTTTTGGCTCTTTCTTGAACCTAATTTTTCCTAAAGCAATGTGAGAATTCTGATTTGGACAGTTAATACAATTCTGAATTCTTACTATGAATGCCAACTTTCTCCATATGATGACATCCCACATTTTGGTATGCATAAGTATCATCTAACATTTTTGTTAATATGCGTATCACCACAAATGTCCTCCAGGGAATTTGATTCAATTGTCCCTGTGTGAAGCCTGGGACCCTCCAGTTCAATATAAGTGCCTCTAGATAATTTTGATGCAAATGGTCACTGAATCACATTTTCAGGAATACTGTGTAGCATATTTCAAAAATATTTGCATTTTAATTGAGACTACAGAAATAAATAAATAAACTGATTTTCTTTCTACTATCATCAATGGAATTTTATGAATTGAAGACCCAGAGAGATTCATATGCTGAAAATTCAAACATGGTAAGAAATAAAAATGTTAATATTTCAACTCAGTTCTTCACTCTGATTTTGACCTCTACCTCATGTGCAGTACCACCCAGAAAGGGGCTGGAATATGCTACTTTCAGTAAAACATTTAAAATTTGGAGAAGTGTGGGTGGAGGATCAGTATCATTAGAAGACTCTACAAAAATCATTTGTGTACCAGAAACGAAAGCAAGAAGTACTGGATAGAATCGAGTTCACTGATCTCACAGAGAAAAATGGGATCTCAGAGGCCAGATATCAGTGCTCCATCAGAGACAAAGGGAAGCTGAAAACCTATAATGGTGAGAGATAACCAAAGCCCCCTGTAGTTGGCAGAGATCAACAGTCTATTAGGGTGCTTGTTGACACATACAGGGGAAAAAAAAATCTGGGACAGATAGAAACCTGAGAAATGGATTATTTCTTGCCATATCAGTAAACAAGGATGTCATTGTCATCAACAATTGCAGCCCTAAATGTGAGCTGATGAGCTCTAAGGGTACTCAGAAAGGAGAAGAATATCTGTGATCTAGTAGCCATCAGGCTGCAGTCACTCCCTATGGTGAACCTCAACAAAGCTCAGGATATAAAAAGCACTGGCCTCAGATAGACGAGATACATATGAAAGAATGATTTCACTAAGCTCAGTCTCTTGCATCTTCTCCTACGTAGAAAAGCACTAAATTCCTTATTGTTGTTGTTGTTTAGTCACTCAGTCACATCTGACTCTTTTGAGACCTCATGGACTGTAGCCCGCCAGCCTCCTCTGTCCATGAGATTTCCCAGGCAAGAATACTGGCATAGGTTGCCATTTGCTACTTCAGAGGATCTTCCTGGACTAGGGATCAAATCCACATCTCCTGGAAGTCTCCTGCATTGCAAGTGGATTCTTTACCAATGAACCACTGGGGAACTTGGCATATCTGATCTTCTTTAACTAACAATAATCTTTTGATGTTCAAACTATCTTCCCTTTGTTGTAAAACTTCTATATAACCTGGATCCTTCCATCACTTCCTCAGAGCAGATATCTCAGGGTTACTTGAGATGCTGTCTCAGACTTAAAGTCCTAAAAATTCCCACCAAATAAAGCATAGTAGTAGTAGTACTGACTACTATGTGACCAAAAGACTGTGGTTCATCAGGCTCCTCTGTCCTTGGGCTTCTCCAGGTAAGAATACCGGAGTGGATTGCCATTCCCTTATCCAAAGGATCTTCCTGACCCAGACATCGAACACAGGTCTCTTGCATTGCAGGCAGATTCTTTACCATTTGAGCTAGAGAGAAGTCCAAATAAAACATAACTCTCAACTTTTAAAAACTGTGAAGTGGCTTAGCATCTTACTAGCTCCCTTATCTTGGTTATGTAAGTGGAAGACTTTGACTGAAGGGAAGTGAAATATTTAAAGAGAACCCTACAACATGGCCATTGGTTTAAAGAGTGAACTCTGTCCCAAACATTGTCAAGTGAGCCCTGCAGATATTTACTTGAGTGGAAATTGGTGTGTGCATTTGTGTGTGTGTGTGTGTGTGTGTGTGTGTGTGTGTGTAAGACAGAGACCTAGGAAATAAGTACTAGGTTAATAAGCCCAAAATAAGTACTAGGTTAACAAGCCCAAAATTGTCAGAGAAGACAGATGCTGTTTCTAAATTTGCACAGCCTCCTAGAGACTCACTGTCACATTGATTTACCAAATAAAGAGTTTATAGAGTCAGGTAATAGGTAATATAAAGATTTTGTCCAAGAAAATTTAATAATATGTTCAGTAGAAATGATGAAAAACTATATATTTTATAAACCCAAAAATATAAACTGGAATTCTATTTTGATTTCATTATTCATGGAGTAAAGTGTATTATGGAAGAAAGAGCTACTCAGAAGCCCCTGGAATTGCATACTCCTGCAAAGATAGTAAATCAAAAGAACTTCTCGATCCCTGAGAATTAGTTATTATTTCTATCATCAAGAACTGGAAGTTGCAGGTGTACTGACAACTACATCTTCAATATAACTTGCTTGACTGTCCAGCACAGAAACCACAGAGTAATGCATAGTAATACTAGATGGTTGGACTAAATCGGGTGTTGATGGCAATCAAGCTATGATTCCAGATATGATATCTTTATTTAAGGAAATCAACATAACCCTTGACGTTTGAATGGCAGCTTGTGCTACCTTTTCATTCCCATTAGTAAGAAAAATATTAAATGGGTTACATTTATTAAACAATGTTTAACAATTGATTTAGTCTTGTTTCAGGACTAAATCAATATACTGTGGTTTGTATAATACAACCTGGGTAAAAAGCGAACCTATTCAAATCTCAGGAGCCATCACATCACATCTGGAACCACCTTGATGGCATTATGCTAATTAGATATTTGTAGTAAGCATCCTATATGAATATAACTACATGATGACATGTGAGAGTTAATCCTGGAAAAATTTCCAAGAACTGGTCTAAGGCACAACAGGATATCTCTTTCAAAGCAAATAAGCCATGATGGTCCATTTTGCTTCACCAATGAAAAAGGTACAAGATTTCATGGTTACATTTAAACTAGGAAATAACATATGATGTATCCAGGCAAGCTTCTCCAATCTATTTACATGTAATTAAGAGGCTAACAGATTTGAGTAGAACTTTGAACAAAAGGAGGAGCCAATTGCCATGATAGGTGTATTGTTTTGGTTTTTTTGGAGTCTTATTTTTTGCTCATTTAGGGTGGTATTCCATTAAACATTTGTGGCGGTATACTGGTGACTGGGATCAAGTAGGTCCTATAGTGGGCTTCTCTGGTGGGCCAGTGGTTAAGAACCCACCTGCCAATGCATAGGACATGGGTTTGATCCTTGGTCCAGGAAGACCCCACATGCTCCAGAGCACCTAAGCCCATCAACACAACTGCAATGAGAATCCCATGCATCACAACAAAGAATAGCTCCCCTGCTCGCTGCAACTAGAGAAAACCCATGTGCAGCAACGAAGACTCAGAGAAGTCAAAAACAATTAAATCGATAAATAAAATGAGAAAAAATAATGTCCAAAAACCACTAGTAAGCTTCCTAAACTTCTAACTAAACAAGCTGTTAATTTATTAACTCTGTCTTAATATTCTAAGGTCTCTAGTAAACACGCGAGGAAGAAATGCAGCCAACGTTAACATGCAGAATCTCCACAGTGTGCCAGAAACAGCTGGAAGATGGTCAGTTCACTTCAGTTCAGTCGCTCAGTCGTGTCCCACTCTTTACAACCTCATGAATTGCAGCACGCCAGGCCTCCCTGTACATCACCAACTCCTTGAGTTCACTCAAACTCATGTGCATTGAGTCAGTGATGCCATCCAGCCATCTCATCCTCTGTCGTCCACTTCTCCTCCTGCCCCCAATCCCTCCCAGCATCAGAGTCTTTTCCAATGAGTCAACTCTTCGCATGAGGTGGCCAAAGTACTGGAGTTTCAGCTTTAGCATCATTCCTTCCAAAATCACCCAGGACTGACCTCCTTTAGAATGGACTGGTTGGATCTCCTTACAGTCCAAGGAACTCTCAAGAGTTTTCTCCAACATCACAGTTCAAAAGCATTAATTCTTCAGTGCTCAGCTTTCTTGACAGTCCAACTCACGTCCATACATGACCACTGGAAAAACCATAGCCTTGACTACACAGACCTTTGTTGGCAAAGTAATGTCTCTGCTTTTCAATATGCTATCTAGGTTGGTCATACATTTCCTTCCAAGGAGTAAGAGTCATTTAATTCCATGGCTGCAATTACCATCTGCAGTGATTTTGGAGCCCCCCAAAATAAGGTCTGACACTGTTTCCACTGTTTCCCCATCTATTTCCCATGAAGTGATGAGACCACATGCCATGATCTTCATTTTCTGAATGTCGAGCTTTAAGCCAACTTTTTTCACTCTCCTCTTTCACTTTCATCAAGAGGCTTTTGAATTCCTCTTCACTTTCTGCCATAAGGCTGGTGTCATCTGCATATGTGAGATTATTGATATTTCTCCCAGCAATCTTGATTCCAGCTTGTGCTTCTTCCAGCCCAGTGATTTTCATGAAGTATTCTGTATATAAGTTAAATAAGCAGGGTGACAATATACAGACTTGATGTACTCCTTTTCCTATTTGGAACCAGTTTGTTGTTCCATGTCCAGTTCTAACGTTGCTTCCTGACCTGCATATAGGGTTCTCAAAAGGCAGGTCAGCTGGTCTGGTATTCCCATCTTTTTTTTCAGAATTTTCCCCAGTTTATTGTGATCCACACGATCAAGGGCTTTGACATAGTCAATAAAGCAGAAATAGATGTTTTTTCTGGAACTCTCTTGCTTTTTCCATGATCCAGCAGATGTTGGCAATTTGATCTCTGGTTCCTCTGCCTTTTCTAAAACCAGCATGAACATCTGGAAGTTCATGGTTCATGTGTTGATGAAGCCTGGTTTGGAGAATTTTGAGCATTACTTTACTAGTGTGTGAGATGAGTGCAATTCTGCGGTAGTTTCCTGAAGATGGTCAGGCACTTTGAAATAATGATATTGGAAAATTGGTTAACAAGGATGAACTTCTTAGATACTGAGTGGGAAGACATTTGGATTACAAGGGAATACAAACAATGAAAATCTGGGGCAATGGAGATTCTCACTAATTAGGTATGCACCATCACCATGTCCCATCCTGTGGATGGCAGCCTTTTTTTCCTGGCTATTCTCATGATAGCTAAAGGAGTTAAAACAACCATGATGACAAGGAATGCATATATGAAACAGTAAGTGATTGAATCTATGCTGGTATCCTCTATAGCATCCTAACTTTGATTAATATTATATTTGAAATATTTATCTTTGTTGAAATGTATTTGTTGTTCAGGCCATCAGTCATGCCCAACTGTTTGCAACTCCTTGCACTGCAGCATGCCAGGCTTCCCTGTCCTTCACAATTTCCCGGAGTTTGCTCAAGCTCATGTCCATTGAGTCATGATGCCATCCAGCCATCTCTTCCTATGTATCCCTCTAATTAATTTTTGATATATTTAATTAACTTTTGATATATTGAATTACATTATGTAGTTACATAAAATTTATTTATTTATTATCCTATGATGGTTTTATACATTATTTCCAAATAGCTACTTTTACAAATAATAATGGTGATTTCAACATTTTTGACCTATCTTTTAATAAACATGTGCAAGAATGTCTTTCACTCCAAAGACAAGAGTTGGAATTGATGTGCCCTAGAATATTCATTGGTGAAGGAAATGGCAACCCACTCCAGTATTCTTGTCTGGAGGATCCCAGGGACGGGGGAGCCTGGTGGGCTGCCATCTGTGGGGTCGCACAGAGTCGGACAAGACTGAAGTGACTTAACAGCAGCAGCAGAATATTCATAGTTTCCCCAGTGGCTCAGCAGTAAAGAATTTTTCTGTATAGCAGGGGATGCAGAGGATGTGCATTTGATTCCTGGGTCAGGAAAATCCCCTGGAGGAAGAAATGGCAACCTACTCCAGTATTCTTGCCTGGAGAATCCCATGGACAGAAGCTACAATCCATGGGGTCACAAAGAAAGAGACATGACTGAGCTATGGTGCAAACAGAATATACATATCTTTGACTTTACTAGACATTACTATGTTGATTTAGTAAATAATGAAAGTCTCTCAGTTGTGTCTGACTCTTTGCAATTCCATGGACTATACAGTCTGGCCCTTCTCCGAGGAATCTTCCCAACAAAGGGATCAAATCCAGGTCTCCCGCATTGCCGGCGGATTCTTTACCAGCTGAGCCACAAGGGAAGCCCAAGAATACTGGAGTGGGTAGCCTATCCGTTCTCCAGCTGATCTTCCCGACCAGAAATCAACAAGGTCTCCTGCATTTCAGGTGGATTCTTTACCAACTGAGCTATCAGGGAAGCCTTGATAGCTTTATTAAATAGTTGTCAGTCTATTAAATAGTGATTTTTAAATAGTGGTCAAATTCATATTCCTTTGGATTATAAAATAAAAGTTTCCACATTAAGTATGTCAAATATATTTTACAAAATTCTGCAACTTTTTCAACTATTGCATTTGAGAATCCCATAAGAAATAAGTTCTCTTTTTTCACATGCAGATATTTTCAGTTTTAATCTCATAATTACTTACTTGGTTTTGGTATGTATGTGTACATTTTTAATCTTTTCAAATAAAGCCTTCAGAACCAGCTTTTTAAATATTTTTACAGTACTCTCAAATTGTTTTTTAAAAATAAGTCAAGCCTAATATTATAAAAGTATCCTGACATATAATTATTGTACATATTTTTCAAAAATAAAATTTTAAATTTTTTATTTATAATTTAATGCAGGTTGTTCTGGACCAGTTTTGTCTTTTTATATGCATAGAAAATCTCTCATGTATGGAATTGTCTAAATTTTACCCACACATTTGGAATGCCATAGCTATTAATATATCAAATTTTCAAATGTCTCTTTCTAAGTATTTTAATGTCCTGTCTACGAACCTCTGGCAAAACTAGAATTCAGTCCTACTTCCATGTTTTGGTCTACATTCTGGAAAATATTGTCAACTATCTATTTTTATTGCTTAATTTTCTATTTCTAATTTCAAAGTAATTTTATTATCATTATTGTTTTCTAAAGATTCAACTTTAATTTTTTTAAGTTAGAATTTCAGTTTCCTCTTACTTATAGACAGCTTATCTAAGAGGATACCAATACTTCATTTTTTTTTTTTTTTTGTCTTGATTTAGATTGTTTTCTCCAGGCATTTACTGGGTTTTTCTCAGTCCCCTTTGTTCTTGTTGACACTTTCCCTTGCTTTGACAACAGAGGCTTTCTTCAGTCACCTGTAGTTGGGTGAGCCCTATTTATTGACTGGTGGATATTCCAATGGGTAACTAGATGTGATGTTTTATTGAAGGTTCTTAACTTCCAGAATTTAATTTTTTTTTTCCTAATAGATTACTCTGAAAAGTTCTCTTATTTTCTGAGTAGAGATTTTAAGCTTGAATCCAGTGATTTTATAGCTGAGTTCAAGAAGGATAAAAGATTCTACATTAAGTAGAAAGAAGTATGTTGAGGGAAATAATATTCATATGAAGATTTTCAGTTTTGATGTCTTGTGGTTTTGTCATCTTCTGAGAATCAAGTTTTAGTATATGGATAGAATTGAAGATCAGTTATACTAATGGCACCCTAAATAGACTTTCCATCAATTTCTCAAACAAATATTTTACTTTTCGTTGAGTTAAAAATGACTTTATCAAATATGTTTTACCAATCTTATTTTTTTTCTTGTTTCCTTCTGCTTTCATAATTTCTTTTCTCCCTATCTTTGTCAATTATTAAATAATTTATCTGGAACACAATTTTCATAATAAGACTATTACATGTAACTTAAGGTAAACAACTATGTATTTATTTAGTGAAAAGTCTCTATGTTTCTTCATTTTATTTTAGATTATTTTTTCATGTAGCAGGGATTTTGTAGAAATATATTACCAATTCAAACATAGAAAGTAAGTTACTGTCAAGACTATGATTAAGACAGAAATTTAGATATTCAGGTTATAAAAACTGCACTATCTCTTTGTGTATAGTTTTTTTAGCTTCACATTTAAAGTATTAGGTTTGGCTGGAAGTTTCCTAGTATAGTTTCAAAAAAATTATGGCATTACAAATTCCAAAGTATATACACAAAGTGGTACAACTATTTAGGAAGTATGTCCTAGATGCTTTCTTCATCTTCCAAATACACAGAAAGTATTATATGTAATATGATTTATTATATTCCCTAAAATCTTCAAATTTGAAAAAAACTGCACTATCTCTTTGTGTATACTTTTTTTAGCTTCACATTTAAAGTAAGGTTTGGCTGGAATTTTCCTAGTATAGTTTCATAAAAAATTATGGCATTACAAATTCCAAAGTATTTGATACTTTGGAATATGCACAAAGGGCACAACTATTTAGGAAGTATGTCCTAGATGCTTTCTTCTTCATCTTCCAAATACACAGAAAGTATTATATGTAATATGATTTATTATATTCCCTAAGATGCTTCAAATTTGAGAAAAAGAGAAAATACTGTTCCTTGAAATGAAGGAAACCAGCAAATCTTACTACTTAATGAACATTTTCTTTTCAAAAATGTACTCTATGCTGCCATCTATCTTTTTTAAATTACATTTTCTAATAGTTCAGAACTACTGTTGTTTTGCTGTGCAATTTGAATTTAATTTCTTTCAAAAGCAACTCTATTAAAACTTAATTCCAATTTTTACTTGTTTGGTTTGGTAGATGACCTTAGTAAATATGCAAACAACAGTCAAAAGTGCATTCTTTAGTGTTGACAAATTAAAAAAAAGAAAATCAGTATTTATTTTCAAAAGTTCTTCTACAGTGCAAAGTTACTCATGACATCAAACCTCACACATTTTTTTATAAAACTTTGGTTAACATTGTGATTAAAGGCTTTAGGAGTGTGATATCTGTATTAACATCTGAGCACTCATAGTCTGACAAGCTATAGAAAAGAAATGGAACATTTTCATACAAACTAGGTGACATTTGCCCCTGCCTTTATTTGGTGAATAATTACAGCTAATCAATTGATCAATCAATCATGCCAGAGACAATATATATTGGGAAATACACCTAAAATAGAATTTAAAATTTTCTTTTGACAAAGAGAGCTTCATTTTTAAATATTAAAGTGAATCATTAATTTAACTTATATGTACTATGAATTATACATAACTACATTCCCAAAATAATGAGAAAAATAAAGTAACAATTATTTGATTTCTAAATTTTAGTTTAACATATAAGCTGATTTTAATTTTTATAGCTGTTTCGTACTTTAAAAATTTTCTTTTCATATAAAGTTTCTTGAGTACTTTGATGTCGTTATCATCTTTTCTTATTGCAAGAGTGCATTTGTTTAGAATATTTAGTAGAATAACTTTCAAATTTGCTTATAAAGCTAATATAAACAGAAACAATCATCAAAAAAACATGATAAACCTTACATACTTAATTTGAGATTTAGATGTAACTTTTGTAACCTTAAGTGATAGTTTTCTAAGAAATATTAAAGAATTTTTTTTACTTTATTGCCATGATTAAAATAAAAATCAGTTATATAGTCAAGATAATAGTCTTGTTTTAATGTCTGACCTGTCCACTGGCGCATTTAGATATTTTAAAAAAGTAAGGTAAATGAATTGATTTAAAAAAAAATAGTTCCTTTTCTTATTGATGGAGCTTTGTTGTTGTTCAGTTGCTAAGTCATGTCCAACTCTTTGCGACCCCATGGACTGCAGCAGCCCAGGTTTCCCTGTCATTCACTTTCTCCCAGAGTTTGCGCAAACTCATGTCCATTGAGTAAGTGATGCTATCTAGTCATCTAATCCTCTCCCACCCTCTTTCTCTTTCTGTCTTCCATCTTTCCCAGCATCAGGGTCTTTTCCAATGAGTTGACTCTTCCCATCAGGTGGCTAAAATTATTGGAGTTTCGGCTTCATCATCAGTTCTTCCAATGAATACTCAGGATTGATTTCCTTTAGGATTGACTGGTTTGACCTTCTTATAGTCCAAAGGACTCTCAAGAGTTTTCTCCAGCACCACAATTGAAAGACATCAATTATTCAACACTCGGTCTTCTTTATGGCACAACTCTCACATCCATACAAGAGTACTGGAAAAACAATAGCTTTGACTATATGGACCGTTGATGGCAAAGTGATGTCTCTGCTTTTTAATACCCTGTCTAGTTTTGTCATAGTTTTTTCTTCCAAGGAGGAAGTGTCTTTTAATTTTATGGCTGCAGTCACTATCTATAGTGATTTGGGAGCCAAAGAAAATAAAATATGCCACTGTTTCCCTTTTTCCTCATCTATTTGCCATGCACTGTTGGGATAGGATACCATGATTTTCGTTTTTTGAATATTGAGTTTTAAGCCAGCTTTTTCACTCTCCTCTTTCACCTTCATCAAAAAGCTCTTTTAGTTCTTTGCATTCTGCCTTTAGAATGGTATCATCCACATATCTACATATGGAACATTTTGTTTTCTTGTTCAGTCACTAAGTCATGTCTGACTCTTTGTGACCCCATGGACTGCAGCATACCAGGCTTCCTTGTCCTTTACTATCTCCCAGGGTTTGCTCAGACTCAAGGGCTTCCTTCATAGCTCAGTTGGTAAAGAATCTGCCTGCAATGCAGGAGACTCTGGTTCAATTCCTGGGTTGAGAAGATCTGCTGGAGAAGGGATAGGCTACCCACTCTAGTATTCTTGGGCTTCCCTTGTTGCTCAGCTGGTAAAGAATCCACCCACAATGCGGGAGACCTGGGTTTGATCCCTAGGTTGGGAAGATACCCTGGAGAATGGAACGGCTACCCAATTCAGTATTCTAGCCTGGAGAATTCCATGGACAGTCCATGGGGTTTCAAAGAGTCAGACACGGCTGAGCAACTTCACTTTCACTTAAGTCCATTGAATTGATTATGTCATCCAATCATCTCATCCTCTGCCTCCCACTTCTGCAATCAATCTTTACCAGCATCAGGGTCAAACTAATGGGAAGAAATGTATGGTTTCTGTCATTTCAATGTCTTTGTTTGATTAGAAAAGGCATGCTTATTCTAGCAGATGAATAGAGACAAATCTCCCTCTAGGGAAATTATATCATTATGTTTTACTCCCAACAATACATCATAAATATCCACAGTGGGACTTTGTTATGGCAGCCCTAGCAAATTAATACAAATGTATAGCATTTTTAGAAGCTCATTATTTAAATATGTTAATATATACAATAAAGAGTTTCAAAAGTGAAGTTGTTGGGTCACAAGGTATATTATGATAACGTTTAATTTCAAGAGGCATTTTTAAACATTTCTAAAATTTTTATAATAATATATGATGTGTCTGTTTGCTAAGGTTTTGTTTCTTTTAAAACTCTACTACTTTGAATTATTAAAGGTTGATACATATTTATGTATATATTTGTAATATATGGAAATATATTAGTAAATGTTAATTATTACATACATTAATATTTTGTTTATATGTGAAATTCCCATTCCTATTGATTAATTTAAACATTTTTCATATTTACTAGTCATTTGGATTTTTCTTTTAGTTTACTGCTGGGCTCAAACAACTGGATATGATATCATTTGCATAGCTTTTCATGGTTAGTATAGCCTTTGCTTGCCTTCCATTGTTTTCTCTTCTTGAAAAAGAAATTGAGAGGAATCCAGGGCCAAGAGGTGTAAAACACAAGCCTGGGAGAAGTTTCAATGAAGATCATCAGTGTATCTGATGTATCATCAGCTACATCAGTGAGTGTATTTTTGTTTTTATTCCATATAGAAACAAAAGTACAAATTAGTTTCTCATGGTAAATAAATAAGTGATGGCAGATGTTAAAATCATGCATGTTTTGTGCATCTTATATTCCTTATTTGTAAAATGTGTTCAAGAATGACTTTAAAAGTAACTTTGGCTTTCAAATTCTACTTAATACTAATCAGAGATTTGAGTATATTGTGCTGTAGAAGATTAGTTTTGTACAGTAATAATAAGTAGGTAATTTACTATTAAGTCTATCCAATAGTAAAATAAGATTTTTCAGAGCAATAACTACCATATTATTTATATAGGTTCAATATGCAAATTGGTAATTTGTGTTTTGAATTATCACCTAGGTAAATTAAGCTACAATCTAATGGTTTTCACTGACATTTAATTCCACAATAACTGATTACAGTATTACTTTTCATTATATTTTGAACCCATTATAGCTTTATAGTATTATAAACAACATCTTTTTTTTTTACTCACTTGTTCTTACTGTATATAAATATTCTATACTATGCAAGCATTGCATTTATTCTTTGCATATTAATATATTTTATCTCATTTTACATTTTAAGTACCTTATTTTATCCTTAAAATTTCAACTAATGTACCAATTTAACATGATCAGTAAAATTTTTCTACATTATTATCTTTAATTTATAAGGGAAAACTCATAATGTATTCATATTATACACAAATTGATGTCTTGAAATTTCATACTTATTGAAACTTGACAAACACAAAACAGATACCTGAGAATAACTATGCATTAATTTAATGATATTATGATTTCAACTAAAATTTTAAAAATAATAGTTTTAGCATTTCAATAATTTGTTACTAATTTTTATTAAAACCTGACCAAATTTTAATAACATATCTACATGTCTACAGAACAACCCTCATTTTGCTTGAAACAATCTATGTTGTAGACATTCTAGAAAGTTTTCATGGAAGCTATGTTTTACAATAAGAATATAATGTCTAAGGTTAATTTCTTATTTGGCTACTTTTAAATTTAAGTCTTATATTTTAGAGGATCCAATATCATGGTAATAACATACACAACATATCTTATTTTGTCTTCAACTATTACTGATTAAAATGAATAGTGCTTTAAATAATTTGGTGATATAATGATCCATTTTTATTTTCATCTGGGCATTATTTTTCTTATTGTCCCCTTTAGTGGTAAATATTGTACTATTTTTCTTTCTATTTAGTTTATCCTTTTAAAGAAGAAATACATAATTCAGAATTAAGGCATTTATAATTCAATTTTTATAAAATATAGATTTACTAATAGAAAATGGAGTGCTGATTAATATATTTTCAATACACATTTTGCTTTGGGAAAAGTTAAAATAAACCTATAAAATACTTATAAAATATTTATAAATTTTATAGAAATTTATAAAGGCAGTACTAATAAAATGAGAAAGAGACATGAAAAATGATAGGTACTGAGAACAATGTAAAAAATGAGAAAATATATTTTTCAGGTGTCAATGAAATACATTAAAGTGCTTTAAAGAGTAAATATTTCAGATTTTCTGATGCCAGTGCATTGTGTATGTGCATCTTAATCTCTCAGAGGTGTCCAACTCTTTGCAACCCCATGGTCTGTAGCCTGCCAGGCTCCTCTGTTCATGGAATTCTGCAGGCAAGAATACTGGAGTGGGTTGCCATTTCCTCCTCCAAGGGATCTTCACAACCCAGTGACTGAACCTGAGTCTCCTGCATTGCAGGCAGATTCTTTACCATCTGAGCTACCAGGGAAGCCCAGTGCATTAAAGCACATCAAATATATGCAAATACAAATTCCATAACCACTTGGAAATAGTCAATAAATAATTGACTCAAATTGAAAATCAAAACTTTCAAAAAATTTGTTTTAAAGCTGTGGTGGAAAATGTGTTATGTTAATTTATGGAATGAGGAATATTGAAAAAAGTGGATGATTAGTTTGATAAAATATAATAATGTTAATAATAAGGAATAAAATATAGATACTAATAATTTGAAAAAGAAATATAAAAATGATATAACAATCATTAATATATCATGGTTAATAAATATAAACAAACACCAAGAAGGAATATGAAATTAATAAAAACCATTTATAAAATAGAATAATTTCAGAATATTATTTATAATAATTAATGCTAAAATGTTTATTAATTTTTACTTTTAGCTAGAGAGAGTGCGTGCATATAGAAGACACGCTAAATGTGTACTTACATTTCATTCAAGAACAAGAAAAAAATCAAAGTCTAAGAAATCTCTACTCAAATTAACAATAACAGAAAAATTAACAGAAAAATTAAGTCTAGAATATTGGAACATAAGGTTAACTGGAGAAAAACAAAGTAAACACACACACACACACAAAAGAAAAAAACTGGCCATTGTATGTGGCCAATCTTGGTTTATAAGAAAAAAACTTTTTTCTAATATTTATTATTTTGCTGCTTATTATGCTCTAAATGTGAATAATATATTTCAAGTTAAAATGACATAAGAATAGCATTCAAAACACATTTTTTATGCAACTTAAAATTATTATAAGGAAAGCAACTTATTAAAGAAAATTCAAATATTCTTACACGTCAGAAAATTAAGAGAAATAATTATATTTAACTAAAAATAAATTACCATTTATTTTTTATAAAATAAAAAAGAGTTTATCATTTATAAAAACCATAACCAGGCATTGGGAAGATTTCTGAGAATTGCCAGTAACTTGAACTGTGGTGTTGGATAAGACTCTGCGGGGGGTGCTCCGCAGAAAGAGAGAGGCAGTGGAACTTCCCTCAGCAAAGCCGAGGGGTCCCGAGGAAAGGTGAGCCTGCTGTCTGCCAACCCAGCCCCTCGGCCAGCGAGAGACAATCAGACGCGACAGGGGTTCCGTCTAAGCAGTTCCGGTTTATTGTTGTAAGCTCTTGGTTTTTAAAGGCAAGCAGGGAGGAGTTTGTGAGGGACTTTCCATAGTTGCACCAATCACATTAAAGGTCAAATCATCATGTGCATCATTATAACAGGAGTCTATGGTGACCACGCGCTGTCTAGGTGCACAGAAATCAAGAAAACCAAAACTTTTGACAGACAACTTAGGCCGTGCCCTCATCTCTTCTGCCAGGCGCCATCTTAGCTCTAAACCGCAAAGCTAGCCCTTCTTTTTTAAAGTTTCCCATTTAGGGCCCCACATCTCCCCCTTTTTTATTTATTTAAGCCCTCGAGACATTTATATTGATGTTCTGTAGAGCAAGGTGTAAAGCTGTAGGTGGCCAACCTCCAGCCTCGCCAGCCCCTCTCGCAGCTGTGCCTGTCTTAGGTTGCCCTCCTCTGAGGGTCTTACCTGTCACTGGCTATCCAGCCACCTCTTGGGGACTAGGCGGGATCTCTCTAGATGATGGGCATCTAGAACTCTTTTTATTTATATGTCTCGGTTAATCTCTTGAAGGGCTAAATTAATCCAGGGGTTTTGTGGGTGCCCAACGTGGGGCTTCTTTTCCATGACCTGGGCAAGCATAACTATTTTTTTGTTGTAAGCGCTTATTGCAGGCTGTGAGGTTTTTTACCTTTAACATTACAACAAGCAGAATAACAAAAACAAGCAAATAGAAGGCATTTTTAAACCAGGTAAATGGACTTTGTACCCAGTCCCATGGATCCGTTGCTCTCTTTTTCACCTGTTAGAGGCTCATTTAACACTGGAAAAGCTGTCAGACAAAAGCTGGGATATCTCACATCGCAGTCTGTGTGCGCCAAGACACTCAACGTCTCGATCGCTCCGGCGCGGAGACCAAGCTGTTGTTGGAGTCCCATTATGGCGGATCTTAGGTGTTCGAGCTGGTTTGAAATCCTTGAGCAGAGGCAGTGGATATGTTGTTTATAACCTTGATGGTCTGAGCTTGTTAAACTCCCAGCATGGATTCTGACACTGTTGTACCCTCATGGTTGATGGCCTTGTGTGTCGTTAAACCCAGACTTTAAAAATTCTAAAAACTGTTGCACAGCCATGGCAATGACGAAGGTCAGTAAGGAGAGGATAGGTAATCTGATGATCACCAGGAGCAGTGTCCACCAGGGTCGCCGCATCGATGATCTGAAAGGGAAGAAAAGATCGCCTCAAGAACTTTTTGTTCTTGGGCTCAATATGTGAGTGTCTCTTTAATCTGTGTCAGATTTTGAGATTTGACCTCTCTCTTGTGGTGTAAATTTAAGATTCCTTGCTGGCACCCGTATAGGGCTGGGATCCCCAATGGGGAACATGCATCCAAATCCTCTTCCCATTGTAAGGAGTGGATCGGGCCCCTTCCACTGGCCAGTGATGGGGTCTTTCCATCGCACTTGTATTTCAGGTTTCATTTCTTGGTTAGACCAATGTTTTTGAAAACATGGTACCAGTTCATTTTTTGAAAAATTTAAAATGTTGAGTAAAGAGTGCCATTCCAAGTTGCTGGTGAGGGCTTATTCCCCCTTTTTGTTTTTGTAATTGAGCCTTTAAATTTTGATGGTGGTGCTCAATTATGGCTTGTCCCTGGGGGTTATATGGGATTCCAGTGTTATGACGAATGTGCCATTGTTGGAAGAATTTCTGTAAGCTCTGGCTGATGAAGCAAGGGCCATTATCTGTTTTTATTTGATGGGGAAGGCCTAACATCGCAAAACATTGTAAAAAATGGCTTTGAGCATGTTTTGCTTTTTCTCCTGTGTGGGCAGTAGCCCAACAGGCATGAGAGTCAGTGTCAATAGACACAAAAACATACTTAAGTTTTCCAAAAGGAGAATAATGGGTCACATCAGTTTGCCACAGCACATTGGGTTTTAGCCCTGAGGGTTTACTTCTGGGGGCTGTAAAGGCAGTACTTGTAAATAAGGAAGACAGGATTTACAAGTATGTATAATTTTCTTTAATTCTCTAATAGGGACCTGTGGAAACCTTTTATGTAGCCCTCTCCAATTTATATGAGTAAGATCGTGAAGATCATAGGCATCTTGTAAGTTACAAGCTTGGATTGTAAGGGAGGCCGCTCTATCGGCCAGGGAATTTCCCATTGTTTTTCTAATTTTGAATTGGGGGTATCCGTATCAGTGACATGCTCCTCGCTCCGTGAAAAGCAGAGCTTGAGGGCTGAAATGATCAGACAGAATCCTAAGGGGGGCTCCTCACCGTATTGAGCCTCTCGCTGCCTAGCAAGGGTTTGTACTCGATCCCAAGTGTCCCAAGAGAACAGATTGGCTGAAGCGACCCAGGGGGCTAACCGTACAATGGTCCCCCAGACCTTAATGGCCTGAGCATCAGAAATCTCAAGTCTCCTGCTTATGAGCATATATCTCAGTGCCCTGAGTGTGGGCTCATCAGATTTCCCAATGTTATTTCCCATACTACTGAGAGAGAATAGAAAGAAAAGTCACTGAGGACGACCACCAAAAATCCTACCGGGAGTGGTGGTGGCCGGAAAGTTGGGCTTATGGTATGCTTTTGGAACTGTTTATGTGCCTGCGTCATTGCACAGAAGTTTTCTCGCTGGGGGCAGGCACCCTAGAGGTTTCTAGCCCATTCCGTGACCCCCTTATCCTGTCACGGGAGTCTTCAAGTGGCAGGTGCCCTAATGGCCTTTAAGTGCCTGACCCGTGCCCACAGGGAAGATTCTAGGCCACGTCCTCAGTTAAGAATGATTAAAGGGGAGTTTCACCAGGTTGGGCTCTAGTTACTGAGGCTTACCTGTTGTGGGGCCTTTAAAGTCCGCCAGAGAGTAGCCCTAGCCCGGACTCGTCAATTGCCTCCACAACTGTTTGCCTGTTCACTGAAACTCCAGAAAAAGGAATTAAGGACAGATCAGAAAAGAAGAAAAGAAAGAAAATAAGTCAGGAGAGTTTCTTGCCACTTCCCTCAAAGCAGAGGGTGGCCCACCTTGAAATCCGGATTACCTCGGGCGATACCCCTCTAAAGGGGAGCTCTGCGCTGTGACTAGCCTAGGGTCCTTCGTCGCTCCTTCTTTCAGAGCCGCACAGTGACACCACCTCCGTCCGTCCGCTTCGTGCCCCACGTTGGGCGCCAGTTTCTGTGGGGGGCGCTCTGCAGAAAGAGAGAGGCAGTGGAACTTCCCTCAGCAAAGCCGAGGGGTCCCGAGGAGAGGTGAGCCTGCTGTCTGCCAACCCAGCCCCTCGGCGAGTGAGAGACAATCAGACGCGACAGGGGTTCTGTCTAAGCAGTTCCGGTTTATTGTTGTAAGCTCTTGGTTTTTAAAGGCAAGCAGGGAGGAGTTTGTGAGGGACTTTCCATAGTTGCACCAATCACATTAAAGGTCAAATCATCATGTGCATCATTATAACAGGAGTCTATGGTGACCACGCGCTGTCTATGTGCACAGAAATCAAGAAAACCAATCAAAAGTTTTGACAGACAACTTAGGCCACGCCCTCATCTCTTCCGCCAGGCGCCATCTTACCTCTAAACCGCAAAGCTAGCCCTTCTTTTTTAAGGTTTCCCATTTAGGGCCCCACAAGACTCTTGAGAGTTCTTTGGACTACAAGGAGATCAAACCGGCCAATTCTAAAGGAAATCAGTTCTGAATATTCTTTGGTGGATTGATGCTGAAGCTGAAGCTCCAATACTTTGGCCACCTGATGTGAAGAACTGAGTTGCTGGAACAGACTCTGATGCTGGGAAAGATTGAAGACAGGAGGAGAAGGGGACAACAGAGGATGAGACGGTTGAGTGGCATCACTGACTTGATGGACATAAGTTTGAGCAAGCTCCGGGAGTTGGTGATGGACAGGGAACCCTGGTATGCTGCAGTCCATGCGATCGCAGAGTCGGACAGGACTGAGTAACTGAACTTATCTGAACCGAAATTATCTATCAGAAAAAATAAATCAAAACACTTTTTAGGAAAGCATTTATGATATATTTTCAGCAATTTTGAATCATAATTTATATAATATTCTGAAAATCACATAAAAGTGACTGATACATAATTAACATACATAAAGCCAGTAATAATCTAGACATTGAATTATCAAAAAAAAAAATCAGAAAAGACTTTGAAAGGAGGTGAATCACTGAAGTTGCCTAGTCGTCTCCGACTCTTTGCGATCCCATGGACTGTAGCCTACCAGGATCCTCCATCCATGGAATTTTCCAGGCAAGAGTACAGAAGTGGGTTGCCATTTCCTTCTCCAGGGGATCTTCCTGACCCAGAGATTGAACTCAGGTCTCCCACATTGCAGGCAGATGCTTTACCATCTGAGCTACCAGGGAAGCCCTGAAAGGAGGAAAGATGAGCAAAAAAACATGATTAAAAAAAAAAGTATAACAAAAAGAAGTATAATATATATATAAACAATAAAATAAATTAATAAAGAAATGACTGATATAACAAAGTTGACATAGTAGAAGGAAAGTCCTAACAAACTGATGACTAGTCAAAAGAGAATTTTGTTTTTACATAAAGAAAAATAGTAACCTTTAGTGGATTTTTACTCCATACAGGAAAGTACACTGAGTTGACCAATTTAAAAAAAAAAATTATCTTTGTATCTTCAGGGAAGACAAGAATCTTACTACATTTAGATTCAAGCTCTACTTACTATATTTTCTTCTCTTTTATTCAGTTTTCTCATCTATAAAATTGTAAAATAGTAACTAATTAATGTATCTATTGGGAGACCATCATTTTACATATAACTGTTTATAATAGCCAGGACATGGAAACAACCTAGATGTCCATCAGCAGATGAATGGATAAGAAAGCTGTGGTACATATACACAATGGAGTATTACTCAGCCATTAAAAAGAATACATTTGAATCAGTTCTGATGAGATGGATGAAACTGAAGCCGATTATGCAGAGTGAAGTAAGCCAGAAAGAAAAACACCAATACAGTATACTAACATATATATATGGAATTTAGAAAGATGGCAATTATGACCCTGTATGCAGGACAGCAAAAAAAACACAGATGTGTATAGCGGACTTTTGGACTCAGGGGGAGAGGGAGAGGGTGACATGATTTGGGAGAATGGCATTGAAACATGTATAATATCATGTAAGAATTGAATTGCCAGTCTATGTCCGATGCAGGATACGGCACGCTTGGGGCTGGTACACGGGGATGACCCAGAGAGATGTTGTGGGGAGGGGGGTGGGAGGGGGGTTCATGTTTGGGAACGCATGTACACCTGTGGTGGATTCATGTCAATGTATGGCAAAACCAATACAGAATTGTAAAGTAAAAGAAAAAAGAAAAAAAAAAAACACAAAGGAGGAAAAGTTCCTCAATATAGGCTGTTGGAAAAGTTGAACAATCACACGCAATATAATGAAACCGAGCCATTGTCATATACCATACACAAAAATTACCTCAAAATAAATTAGAGAGTTGAATGTGAGACCTGATATACTAAAACTCCTAGAATAAAGCCTTTAGAAGTTCCTTGAAAAAAAAAAAAATCAAAATGGATTAAAGATCTAAACGTTAAGACCAGAAACTATAAAACTCCTAGAGGAGAACATACGCAAAACACTCTCCAACATACATCACAGCAGGATCCTCTATGACCCACCTCCCAGAATGTTGGAAACAAAAACAAAAATAAACAAATGGGATCTAATTAAAATTAAAAGCTTCTGCACAATAAAAGAAACTATAAGAAAGGTGAAAAGACAGCCTTCAGAATGGGAGAAAATAATAGCAAATGAAGCAACTGACAAACAACTAATCTCAAAAATATACAAGCAACTCATGCAGCTCAATTCCAGAAAAATAAACTACCCAGTCAAAAAATGGGCCAAAGAACTAAATAGACATTTCTTCAAAGGAGACATTCAGATGGCTAACAAACACATGAAAAGATGCTCAACATCACTCATTATCAGAGAAATGCAAATCAAAACCACAATGAGGTACCATTTCACACCAGTCAGAATGGCTGCAATCCAAAAGTCTACAAGCAATAAATGCTGGAGAGGGTGTGGAGAAAAGGGAACCCTCTTACACTGTTGGTGGGAATGCAAACTAGTACAGCTACTATGGAGAACAGTGTGGAGATTCCTTAAAAAACTGGAAATAGAACTGCCTCATGACCCAGCAATCCCACTTCTGGCCATACACACCGAGGAAACCAGAATTGAAAGAGACACATGTACCCCAATGCTCATCACAGCACTGTTTATAATAGCCAGGACGTGGAAGCAACCTAGATATCCATCAGCAGATGAGTGGATAAGAAAGCTGTGGTACATATACACAATGGAGTATTACTCAGCCATTAAAAAGAATACATTTGCATCAGTTCTAATGAGGTGGATGAAACTGGAGCCGATTATACAGAGTGAAGTAAGCCAGAAAGAAAAACACCAATACAATATACTAACACATATATATGGAACAAGATGATAATGATAACCCTGTATGCGAGACAGCAAAAGAGACACAGATATAAAGAACAGTGTTTTGGACTCTGTGGGAGAGGGCAAGGGTGGGATGATTTGGGAGAATGGCATTGAAACATGTATAATATCATATAAGAAACAAATTGCCAGTCTAGGTTCGATGCAGGATACAGGATGCTTGGGGTTGGTGCACGAGGATGACCCAGAGAGAATGTATGGGGTGGGAGGTGGGAGAGGGGTTCAGGATTGGGAACACGTGTACACCCGTGGCAGATTCATGGTGATGTATGGCAAAACAAATACAGTATTGTAAAGTAAAATAAAGTAAATTTTTTTAAAAAAAGTAAAAAAAAAAAAACCAAAAACTGTGATTAGCACATAATAATCAAGGCATTTTATCATTATATTTTTATTATGCTCTCACTTCTGCTTTCTGCTTACTATTACATATACAATATTGAACATAGATAACATGTCATAAGAAATTTTATTTCCAAATTTAAATTATTTTCTGAGTACTTTTCTACACTGTTATTACTTAAAGAAAGATCTTGATATTCTTAGAGTTAAAATATTCTATGTACGGTAAAGTTAACCTGTATGTCGATTACAAGGTAACATTAAGTAAAAATTTTAAATAAAATTCACACAGTATTCTAGGTTGCCTTTGGCTTTTGGGGAGTATTAACTATTGTAATATGTTTAAACCACACACTTAACTCTGTTCTGTCACTCAGAAACTTGATGTTGTTTTTCAGTTGCTCAGTTGTGTCTGACTCTTTGTGAACCCATGGACTGCAGCCCACCAGGCTTCCTTGTCTATCACCCACATCCGGAGCTTCCTCAAACTCATGTTCATTGAGTTGGTGATACCATACAATCATTTCATCTTCTGTTGTTCCCTTCTCCTCCTGCCTTCAATCTTTCCCAGCATCAGTGTCTTTTCCAATGAGTCAGCCCTTTGCATCAGGTGGCCAAAGTATCAGAGCTTCAGTTTTAGCATCAACCCTTCCAAAAAATATTCAGGTTTGATTTCCTTTAGGATTGTCTGGTTTAATCTCCTTGCCATCAAAGGGACTCTCAAGAGTCTTCTCTAGCACCATAGTTAGAAGGCATCAATTCTTCAGTGCTCAGACTTTTTTATTGTCCAGTTCTCACACTCGTACATGAGTACTGGAAAAACCATACCTCTGACTATACAGACTTTTGTTGGCAAAATAATGTCTCTTCTTTTTAATACACTGTGAAGGTTTGTCATTACTTTTCTTCCAAGGAGCAAGAGTCTTGATTTCATGGTGGTAGTCACTGTCTAAAGTGATTTTTAAGCCCAAGAAAATAAAGTCTGTCACAGTTTCCCCATCAGAAACATAGCTTTACCTTATTCACTTTTCTTTATTTTTTATTTTTTATTATTTATTTATTTTAATTGGAGGTTAATTACTTTACAATATTGTATTGGTTTTGCCATACATCAACATGAATCCGCCACAGGTATACATGTGTTCCCCATCCTGAACCCCCCCTCTCTCCTCCCTCCCAGTACCATCCCTCTGGGTCATCTCAGTGCACCAGCCCCAAGCATCCAGTATCATGCATTGAACCTGGACTGGCGACTCATTTCATATATGATATTATACATGTTTCAATGCCATTCTCCCAAATCATCCCACCCTCTCCCTCTCCCTCAGAGTCCAAATGACAGTTCTATAGATCTGTGTCTCTTTTGCTGTCTCGCATACAGCATTATCATTACCATCTTTCTAAATTCCATATATATGCGTTAGTATACTGTATTGGTTTTCTATCTTAGGATTTATAACATGATTGTCTCCCCATTTTAGAAAGCACTCTGCTGAATGATGTCATGTTTTTTGATCCTGACCATTTTATTCCAGCATATTCTAACAAATGTCTATTGAAAGGGTGTATGAATTAATGAATGAATTTAGCTTAAGAAGAGGTAAAGTTGAAATGAAAAACCAAGACATCTCTACAGTCACTGCTCATAATTATGCTTTATGTGTTTGAGGAGACTTCAAAATTTTTCTCATCCAGCTATCCTACCTTACTTTTCGTAGTTAAAAAATGGAAATCTGAACTCATCACATTAATTTCCATAAGATTTACCCACAGAGATCCTATCACTACATACATAATGTATTATAGTAAATGCTTCTCTAATTAAATATTAAGGAATCTCTTCTGCCCTTAAGGTAGAATTGAGAGTCTGCAAATGAAAAAACTATTTTCTAACCTAAGAAGACCTGGGCTTTTTACATTTCTTTCATTTATAAATATAAAACAAAACCACTCTCTTTAGCTCCTCTCTTTCTTGTAGTTATTGTATTCTACCTGGAGATTTACTAGTCAAGTAGAAATGTTCATCATGTATTATATCCATTTTTCAATTTTCCTGGTAATAGTTTTACCAATCACTTTGTCTGTATACAGCACAGTTCAAAAGCAACAATTCTTCAGTTCTCAGCCCTCTTTATGGTCCAAATCTCACATCTGTACATGAGCACTGGAAAAACTATAGATTTGACTTTATGGATCTCTGTCAAAAAGTGATGCCTCTGCTTTTTAATACACTGACTAGATTTGTTATAGCTTTTCTACTAAGGAGCAAGTGTCTTTTAATTTAGTGGCTGCAGTCATCATTTACCATTGTCCAATTTTATCTCCATCATTTCAGTTGCAGCCTACACTAGCAATAGACTTTCCACTAAAGTTCATGATCAGTGCAACATCTAGCTTTCAATATGGCAGCACCCCACACTTGAACAATTTCTGAGTCACATAGATATTGTTGTATAACAAATTTACCCAAACCTCAGTTTAGAATGTGATGACTATTATATTCCACTCAAACTATAGGTAAACTGGGAAGTTTTCTGTTTGAGAATATGTGGAGGGGATTCTAGCAGTCTGAATGGGGATCATTCTAGACGAGTCAGTTTGCCAGTAGAGAGCCTCTACCAGATAAGCAGAATTATTAACCTGGCCTAGAGTTAACTCCAAGCTTAGAAGAGAACTCATGTAAACTTGTTAGCAATTGTTGGAAGTTATTGCTATGAGCTACTCACATTTAAGACAGTTTGTTAATGCAGTGATACCTAAAAATGCATCCTTTCAAATTGGAATATTTTGAAAGGATTTTTCTTTAAAAATCTCTTGAAATTATAGGCTATAGAATGATACAAAAAGCAGAGTAGGCTTGTAATGAATATTCAGTTGGTGAAAGTGTTGGCCAATCAATAGTACTGAGACTGGTTTAGGGCAAAACAATAAAAGTATAGTTTAATATTAATACTTATATAATATATTAAAAAAGCATTTTACTACATGTTTAAATGTTAAACAGAGTTTTGATGAAAGGTCAAATCCAATTCTTAACAAAATAGTGGCTTGTCCAATCCAATAGCAACAGATACATAATTTAATAACATCATATTATTACAGTTAGTATAGTGACATATTTCTTTCCAGGCCTTTTATATATACTTTGAATATATAACTGAAAGGAAAAGATTCACAAGGATATATAAGCTAAAATTTATTTTTTGCTATTAAATATAAAGAGTTCATTATATTTAACAAACATATATAAAAATGAGGCAATTTTAAAATATGTAGTTTCCAAATAAGTAATTGAAGCAAAAGGTTTGTACAGTTTGGATTCTGCTTTCCCTTTAATATGTAGAATTCTGCCAGATGCATAGAAGCTGCTCAATACCTATTTGGTTGAGTGAATAACTGAATTACAAGAAATTTAAAAATAAACAAATAAACAAGACTGAAATACTGATTCCCCCCCCTCCACCTGCCCCCACGGATATGGCTAAAGATGGACACTGAATTATACCCAGTAGTTCAAAAATGTAAGAAAAAGACTACTTTCAAATACCATCATTAAGAAATTTGTCAATTTTTTTTTCAAAGGTCAAAATATGCTTTCATGAGGAATCTGGAAAAGCATCAGCTACAGCTTTCATGACTAGCATGATAGAAAGAGGACTGCGCTAGTGGTTCCGCCATAAGAACCTGCCTGCCAATGCAGGAGATACAGGTTTGATCCCTGGGTCAGGAAGATCCCCTGGATTAGGAAATGGTAACTCACTCCAGTATTGTTGCCTAGAAAATTCCATGGACAGAGGAACCTGGAATCTACAGCCCTTGGGGTCACAAAAGAGTTGGCATGATTCAGCAACTAAACCACCACAAGATAGGGAGGATGCAAACAACAAAATATATCTTCCCATGAAAGTGAGGCTGTGGACAAAGACCCTTGATTGTGAAGAATCTTGGAAAATTTCTAGAAAGATAAAATGAAGCATAGAATCAAAGGAATGTAAATATAAAAATATAAAGGTATTGAAGCATAGACTCAAAAGAATGTAAATATAAAAATATAAAGGTATTCTAATGACTCAACAAGATTCTTTAATCAGAAAACTCTTTGAATCTTTCAAGGCGGAGGGTACCTTCAGCACTGTTTACTTTCCAAGCCAAAGAATGAGGAGGTTGAGTTTAGTTTATAGCTTATTTATCATTTAGGAAATTTTCATCATTGTAATTTGAAAGCTATATTTCATATTTTACAATAATTACCTGTATATTTTAACACAATATATAAAATATTTAGAACTCAATTAAAATTAGGGCAGATTTATTACTAAGCATAGTGATGCAATTTTCAGTGAATTTCTGATGATGTGTTTCCCAGAATAGAACAGAAGAATCTTTAAGTATTAATAACACACAGGCTGAATAGAATTATCTGACTGAAATTTGATGAATATTATGAATCCAAATTTGAACAAATCAAATTAAATTTTATTTCAATGAATCTTTTTAAGTTACCCTCAAGTGTATTTTATTCATGAAGTTGTACATCTTGAAAATTACAAAATACATAATGTGTTTGTAAGTTCTATGTTTCTGCATGCACAATAATAAGACAATCAGGAAATTAAACCATGGGAAGAAAACTTCATTTTTTTATTTGATAAAGATTTAAATTACTGTCATAATACAAAAAAAAAATAGCTTTAAGAGAACATTTTCGGTTTATGGTTAATTGGTTTATGACAGTCAAAACCAAACAGGATATCTCTATATTTGTAACCACTCCATCTACAAACAAATGCCGCTTTTGCAATGTAGTTCTTCGTGAAAATCGTTGCTTAGTGTACAGCTGGCCACAGTTATCTGTTGTGGGAAAATTATCCCTTCACTAGCTTTTGTTAAGAACCGATTTACCCGTGACATTTTGTTCTTGGTGTTACAAAGCTGCTTAATGAAAATAATAGAAGGTTTCAAATGTTACTGTTTTCCTCTGTGCAGCCATTGAAGGTAATTAATATTTTAGCTAGACTGTAATAAGCCATAAAGCACTGCATAAAACCATTTTTACTTTTGCTATGTACTTTATAATATATGTTTATTGAAGAAGACACATGAAGTGCACAAATGTGTAAAGAATAAGATCCATCATAAGATCCATCATAATCCTCTCATTCAGCAGCAGCTGTAATTAATATATTTCAAAGGTTTTTCTTTTGCCTGTTCATTTTACTATATGTAATTTTTGTGAATATAAATCGTAACTGTGTCCCAATGCTGTTGTTCAGTCACGAGTTCATGCCTGACTCTTTGCAAGGCCATGGACTGCAACAAGACAGACCCCTGTGTCCTTCCCTGTCTCCTCCAGTTTACTCAAATTCAAGACCACTGAGTCAGTGATGCTATCTAACCGTCTCACCCTCTACCACCCCTTTTTCCTTTTGCCTTCAGTCTTTTCCAGCATCAGGGTCTTTTCAAATGAGTCAGCTCTTCGTATCAGATGGCCAAAGTATTGGAGCTTCAAATCCAGCAGCAGTTCTTAAATACATATTCAGGGTTGATTTCCTTTAATTGACTGCTAATCAAGAGTCTTTTCCAGCACCACAATTTGAAGGCATCAATTCTTCAGCACTTAGCCTTGTTTATGGTCCAACTCTTACATCTGTACATGACTACTGGAAAAACCATAGTTTTGGTTATATGAACTTTGTCAGCAAAGTGACATCTCTGCTTTTTAATATGCTGTCTAGATTTGTCATAGCTTTCCTTCCAAGGAGCAAGCGTCTTTTAATTTCATGGCTGCAGTCACTGTCCACAGTGACTTTGGAGCCCAAGAAAATAAAATATGTCACTGTTTCCACTTTTTCCCCATCTATTTGCCATGAAGGGATGGACGGGATGTCATGGCCTTAGTTCTTTGAATGTTGAGTTTTAAATCAGCTTTCTCACTCTCCTCTTTCACCCTCATCAAGAAGCTCTTAGTTCATCTTCAAATTCTGCTATTAGAGTGGTATCATCTACATATCTGAGGTTGTCGATATTTCTCCTGGCAATCTTGATCTCAGCCCAGCATTTTGCATGATGTACTCTGCATAGAAGTTAAATAAGCAAGCTGACAGTATACAGTCTTGTACTCCTTTCCAAATTTGAAAGTCAGTTGTTCCATGTCTGGTTCTAATTGTTGCTTCTTGACCTGTCCTTACATAGCTTTCTCAGGAGATAGGTAAGGCAGTCTGATATTCCCACCACTTAAAAGAATTGTCCACAATTTGTTGTGATCCACAGAGTTAAAGACTTTATTTTAGTCAATGAAGCAGATATATCTGTTTTTCTGGAATTCCCTTTCTCTGTGATCCAGTGGATGCTAGCAATTTAATCTCTGGTTCCTCTGCCTTTTCTCAATCCAGCTTGTACATCTGGAATTTGTCAGTTCACATAACTGCTGTGGTCTAACTTAAAGGATTTTGAGAATAACATACTACTATATGAAATGAGGACAATTATACAGTAGTTTGAGCATTCTTTGGCATTGCTCTTTTTGTGATTTCAGTGAAAACTGAACTTTTCCAGTCCCATGAACACTGCTGAGCTTTCTAAATTTGCTGACATATTGAGTGCAGCATTTTAACAGCATCATCTTTTAGGATTTGATATAGCTTCAACTGGAATTCCATCACCTCCACTAGCTTTGTTCATACTAATGGTTCCTAAGGCCTGCTTGACCTTACACTTCAGGATGTCTGGCTCTAGGTGAGTGACTACAGCATCATGCTTGTCTAGCTCATTAAAACTTTTCCTGTATAGTTCTGAGTATTCTTGTCACCCATTCTTAACCTCTTCTGTTTCTGTTAGGTCCTTATCAGTTCTGTTCTTTATCATGCCCATACTTGAATGAAATATTTTCTTGATAGTTCCAATCTTCCAGAAGAGACCTCTAGTCTTTCTCATTCTGCTGTTTTCCTCTGTTTCTTTGCATTGTTTATTTCAGAAGGCCTCTTGTCTCTCCTTGCTATTCTCTGGAACTCTGCACTCATTTGGGTGCATCTTTCCCTTTCTCCTTTGCTTTTTGCTTCTCTTCCCTCAGCTATTTCCAAAGTTTCCTCAGACAACCACTTTGCCTTCTTGCATTCCTTTTTCCTTGGGATGGTTTTTCTTACTGCATCTTGTATGCATCTGATAATTCATAATACATTTTGATGTAAGATAGATTTCTCAAAGTGAATGTATAGTGTTAAATTCATGTGGTTGTGTAGCATGGAGCTGAGGAGTCAGTCAGCAAGAATGTAATTCTGGGCTCTGTGTTCTCCAGCTGAGCGAACAAATTACTCAATTGTTATCTTCATTTCTTTATCTATAAAACTGAAATAGAAGTAGTTCTTATTTCACAGTCTTGACACAAGTGTGTATGTGTGTACAAGGATGAAACTAATTCATGTGAAACCCTTGAAATATAAATTAAATCTAGATTTTTTTTTAGGCTCTTATTTTATATTTTCAAACAACTTTCCGGAAATAGTGAACATCCTTATTAGAAGCAAAATCTTCTGTAACAAGTGGGTTCATGTGCATACACACACACACACACACAATATTCCTACGTGGTGCTAGTGCTAAAGAACCCTCCTGTCAATGCAGGAGACTTAAGAGACACAAATTCAATCCCAGGATCAGAAAGATCCTCTGGAGAAGGAAATGACAACCCACTTCAGTATTCTTGCCTGGAGAATCCCATGGACAGAAGAGCCTGGTGGGCTACAGTCCATGGGGTCACAAAGAGTAGGACACGACTGAGGCAACTTAGCACATAGTTGTTTGTATATAATAAGTTAAAATTACAAAATGAAAATACCAAAAGCATAACTTTTTCATAACATCATAAAATAGTCTTGAAACAGAGAAACTGGAAAAGAGAATCAAATATGAAGCTTAAGGAACATTATCTATAACTAACCACAATGAAGTCAGAATGTCTCTCCTTTACTTTCCCTACATTTATATATAAACTGTACTGCATGATTTTAAATTAAGTCATTCTAACTCCTCCTCAGAGGTGTCTACCCATTCTTCTGCCTCAGTGTAAATTCACACCATCTAAATATTAGAAGCTCCAGCAATTTAGGAAGTGGGCATAGAGAGAAACTGCCTAAACATAATAAAGGTCTTATATGACAAACCTACAACTAACATTATTCTCAGTGGTGAAAAGCTGAAAGGATTTCCTCTAAGATCAGGAACAAACAAAGAAGTACACCTCACCAGTTTTAGTCAATATAGTTTTGAAAGTCCTTGCTGTGGCCATCAGAGAAGAAAAAGAAATAAATGGAATCCAAATTGGAAAAAAGGGGTAAAATTATCACTTCTTGCAAATGACATTGATATCGTACATAGAAAATCCTAAAGATGCTACCATAAAACTACAAGAGCTCATCAGTGAACTTGCTAAGGTTGAAGGATACAAAATTAATACTCAAAATTCTTACATTCCAATACACTAACAATTAAGGATGAGGAAGAAAAATCAAATTTGTACTATCCTGAAATAGTCTTAACACTTTATGTCGTTAAGCATGAGCTTCATTGTCTACTATGCTCTTGTGGATTTTATTTACAGAGTAGTGTGGCCTTCCCTTTGCTGCATCAGAAACACACTGGGCCCTAATGTCCTGTCCCATAGACAGGACAGTGTATTGACATGAACTTCTTCATGACACACTTTGCAAAGAACAGCTACCCAAGCCATACTATCTCTCCTCTCATTCATTGGCATTGTCACTTCTTAATCACCCACTATAGAAACTTTTCCTCCTTTGGCTGGAGATTCCATCTCTCATATCATCATTTGGAACTGCAGCAAGATTGCCCATGACACAACATTTATCTCTGGAAGTCCAAAAAAGTTTGGAAATGTGTCAACTGGGGAACCATTGACATCCATGGAGCTGCAATGGGGTTGCTTGAGAGTGTAGTTTATCACTGAAAAAGAGTTCTAAAATTTATTCACCCACACATACTTTCTGGTTTCATAATTTTTCAATGCACTGTATTACATGTAACACTTAAATTGCATTGTTTAAACAAGTGTGAAAATTTGCGATATTTATTGTAGTTCACTCTTGCCATCTCCTGATAACCACTTACAATTTGCCTCGATTCACAGACCTAACACACCACGTTCCTATGCAATATTGCTTTATGCAATACTACTCTTTACAGCATCGGACTTTGCTTCTATCACCCGTCACATCCACAACTGGGTGTTGTTTTTGCTTTGGCTCCATCTATTCATTCTTTCCGGAGTTATTTCTCCACTGATCTCTAGTTGCATATTAGGCACCTACCAATCTGGGGAGTTCATCTTTCAGTGTCCTATCTTTTTGCCTTTTCATACTGTTCATGGGGTTCTTGAGGCAAGAATCTTGAAGTGTTTTGCCATTCCCTTCTCCAGTGGACCACATTTTGTCAGAAGTCTCCACCATGACCCATCCATCTTGGGCGGCCCTACATGGCATGGCTCATAGTTTCATTGAGTTAGATAAGGCTGTGGTCCATGTCATCAGATTGATTCATCTTCTGTGACTGCAGTTTTCAGTCTGTCTGCCCTCAGATGGAGAAGGATAAGAGGCTTATGGAAGCTTCCTGATAGGAGAGACTGACTGAGGGGGAAAATGGGTCTTGTTCCAATGGGTAGGGCCATGCTCAGTAAAGTAAATCTTTAATCCAATTTTCTGTTGATGGGTGGAGCTGCGTTCCCTCCCTGTTATTTACCTGGGGCCAAACTATGGTGGAGGTAATGAAGATAATGGGGACCTCCTTCAAAAGATCCCATTCACATACTGCTACATTCACTGACCCCAGCCGTGCAGCAGTCCACCACTGACCCCCACCTCTGCTGGAGACTCCTGGACACTCCTGGGCAAGTCTGGATCAGTCTTTTGTGGGGTCACTGCTCCTTTCTCCTGGGTCCTGGGACACACAATGTTTTTTTTGTGTGTGTGTGTGCCCTCCAAAAATCTATTTCCCAGTCCTGTGTAACTTCTGGTGGCTCTATGTTGGGGATAATGGCGACCTCCTCCAAGAGGGCTTATGCCATATCCAAGTCTGTTGCACCCAGAATCCCTGTCCCTATAGCAGTCCACTGCTGACCCATAGGAGATGCTCAAACAGAGTTCTGTCTCAGTCTCTGTGGGGTTCCTGGGTGCTGGTGCACACAAGATTTGTTTGAGCCCTCTGGCGTCTCTGGCAGGAATGGGGTTTCGTTCAAATGCAACTTTGCCCCTCCTACCCTCTTGCTGGGGCTTCTGCTTTGCCCTTGGTCATGGAGTATCTCCTCATAGCAGCGCTGTGCAGTCACTGCTTCAGTGCCTACCGACTTTCTGGGGTTTCTCTGACCTTGGACATGGGGTATCTCCTCATGGCTGCTGCAGTGAAGCACAGCCACTGCTCCAACTTTAGCCATAGGTATCTCCTCACAACCGCTCCAGTGCTGGGGAGTCACTGCTCCAGAGAACTAAAATGGACTGGAATGGGTGAATTTAACTCAGATGATCATAATATCTACTACTGTGGGCAAGAATCACTTAGAAGAAATGGAGTATCCATCATAGTCAACAAAAGAATCGTAATTGCTGGGAGAAATATCAATAAGCTCAGATACCCAAATGACACCACCCTTCAGGCAGAAAGCAAAGAAAAACTAAAGAATCTCTTGATGAAAGTGAAAGAGGAGAGTGAATTAGTTGGCTTAAAGCTCAACATTCAGAAAACTAAGATCATGGCATCTGGTCCTGTTACTTCTTGGCAAATAGATGGGTAAACAGTGGCAGACTTTATTTTGGGGGGCTCCAAAATCACTGAAGATAGTGACTGCAGCCATGAAATTAAAAGACACTTACCTCTTGGAAGAAAATCTATGACCAACCTAGACAGCATATTAAAACAGAGACATTACTTTGCCGACAAAGGTCTGTCTAGTCAAGGCTATGGTTTTTCTAGTAGTCATGTATGGATGTAAGAGTTGGATTAAAAAAAAGCTGAGTGCTGAACAATTGATGCTTTTGAACTGTGGTATTGGAAAAGACTCTTGAGATTCCCTTGGACTGCAAGGGGATCCAACCAGTCCATCCTAAAGGAAATCAGTCCTGAATGTTCATTGGAAGGACTGATGTTGAAGCTGAAATTTCAATATTTTGGCCATCTGATGAGAAGAACTGACTCGCTTGAAAATCCCTGATGTTGGGAAAGATTGAAGGTGGGAGGAGAAGGGGGTGGCAGAGGATGAGATGGTTGGATGGCATCACTGACTGAATGTACATGAGTTTGAGGAAAGTCTGGGAGTTGGTGATGGACAGAGAGACCCAGTGTGCTGCAGTCCATGGGATCACAAAGAGTCGGACACAACTGAGCAACTGAACTGCACTGATTGTAGTTCATCTACCCATTGCCCACACTATTCACTGTTATATCATTAGGGTTATCCAGTGTTTCTGTACAGTGGATCTGGCTATAACTTATCACACCACTAATTTGTTTTTATATAAAAGAATTATTGTTAGATTAATAAGACTTCTAGATTTACTAGCCTATAAACATTTTTGCCTAGCACTTTGGATTTTTATGGAGTTATATTTTGATTATTTTATGACACTGAGTTTTCAAAACTTTCTGAGGAACATCATAACACCTTGACACCTTTTGTATGCAAAAGAGACTCCTATTATGGACTCCTTTCACTTACTTTTATTGGAATATATATAGTGAAGTTTCTAGAGGCAGAGAGGAATAATTTTTAGGTCCTATTTTTGAATCATTTCCCCTTGGCATGAGGATTTTACCAGTAAAATATAAACAATAAAGAACAGCAAGAGCAAGTAGTGATTTCTGGTAGGTACACATGATGGATAGATCCAAGTTTTAGTGTTAAAAAATACTAAATCAGCAGGGCTGACATTCATGAGAAAAATCTCAAAATTCTTGAGTAGGTTATTAAGTTTATTTTGGTGATGAAAGAATGGAATATTTTGATTTAGAGTATATAAAATGTCTTTTATGATAGCACATCAATTTCAAAATGTGCTTTCCCCAGGTGACACTGTCATTGATGAAGATCTTTAAGAGACCATTTTCCATTCTTTTGGTCCAGGTGCCTTAGATGTATAACTTAAAATAGTAACCATTGAACCCATGGAATTGACATGCTACTTTATGTTTTCGTTATGACTTTCAAGTTTTGTTCATGTGTGAAATACCATAGATGGTGAGACTGTAAGTAGCAACTCAGGAAAATAAGTATGCTGTTCAGAAAAATAGCTCATTGTTCATCCTTTCATCTCCTGCTTTGATGATAGCAACTACACAATGTCATCAACCTGCTATAAAGAAAGTGATTAACCCCTTCAGGTGGTGGTATCTTAGAGTGGGTTTTATGTTAGGCCTTCAGCATAGGCAATTCTAAAGGTCTAACATGGCCAGGCCAGACTTTATGGAGGGAAATACATGATATTTAGTAATATAGATTCAGTCTTTCAGAAATTCTCTCCACACTGTCCCATGGCCTATTGATCAAATACTTGGGTCATAAAAGAAGCCAATTGATGTCCATAGGACAGATTATTAAGAATCTTTCCCAAAGTAGGAACTTTGGAAAGCATTTACATGGGTGATGGAATAGGCAGTCTCATATTCACAGTCTATCTACCCCTACTCAAGCACATAAGAAGGGGGCTTTAGATTGTAACACTTCCCTACATAGACCTAAAGCCCTCACAGCTCATCCTGGGTTTATCACCTGGTGTGGAAATATATTTTTCTTCTTCAGACTCAATGTATACTCCTTTGTTCTGCTTAAGCATGTGAATAATATGGTAACTGGTCAAACCCACTGCTGTACCCCTTCCTGGTAGGGAGAGAAATATCATCCTTTGCTTATAGCCTAACAGGAGTGTATGCAGACTATGGCCTTGCCTTCACCACAGTGACCATGGGGGACCAACATGCACTACTGAAGCTTTCAGAAAGACCATCAACATTCAACTTCTTAAACCCACTTTCATGTTTTTATTTAATCCCAGACTATTTCTTTCTACTATTAAAATCATATAAACAGTTGCATTGGAGCATGAATATTACTTGTAATAAAGAGAAGAAGGCAATTATTCTGTAAATTATTGCAAATCCTGAAAATTTATGTAAATTACTGCCAAAATATTACCATTTTATCCTATATTCAAACCATTTATCCTTGATTTAAAAGGGAGCAATTAAAAAAAAAATCTTTAGTGTTTCACCTAATAGGAATATTTCCTTTCTTTATTCTCTTTCTGGGCCAGTCCTTATTGAACTAAGACACCTTGAAAGTCCACTTCCAGCTTACATGATCCTACTGGGCAGGTTCTCTTTAACACACTCTGATATCTATTAACTTTCTCCAAAGACAAATTTATGATTTCCATAACAGAAAACCTCTACCTCTTCTAAACCACTTATATACCTTTTATACCCCTGCATATATTTTCATTATAGCACCTAACATAGATGCAAATCTATGTTTAATTACAGGCTCATTTTATGGTTTACTACACTACTCTGAGTTTCCTTAGGGCAGGGATGGGTCGGGTTTATCTTACTATTGACTTTCTTGCACAAAATACCTCACAGAGATCAACTCACATTTTTTATTAAAAAAATGAGTATTCTAAGTTTTATCAGAAAGCAAATTATCAACATGCACCATATAAAAATCACTACTTTTTTCCATAACATTTGTTTCATTTATAGAGTACTCTATCTAACTTGAAAGTTGAAAGGGTCGTATTATAAGTTTTGTAGAGATAAGGTTTATAATGTGTTCTGTTAAAATTCCTAACCTTTCCCCTTCCCAAATCTTTGCAAATTTTCAGCTGTATAATCTTAATTTTGCCCAGTGGTTTATTACAAATGCTTGTATTTAATGACAGAATTTCATTATTTATATTTAAAAAATTAGTATGCCTTTAAAATTAGGTAAACATTGTCAATATTCCCATAAACCCTGCATTCTGCTTCCCTGACTGTCAAGGTTTGCTCTACTAAAATGAGTAACTTGCTCATTTTTAATATTTGAAAACTAGTTACATAAGCCTGCAATATAAATACAGTTACTTCCTTCTTTCACTTCTTTTCTTTGTTATACCTCATAATTACTCATCATAAAGTGATAGCTCAAAGAAATAGAATAATATTTATTTGATCATCAGAGTATATTTAGTATTTTTCATTTTAATAATTCATTTTAAACTAATGTATAACAAATGGTTTAATGATAGTTACTGTTGGGAAGTGACAGTGACTTTCAGTTGCAAGAAACTTACAAAGTTGAAACGTGAAAATGTAGAAGATTTAATTGAATGCTATTCTGTATCTCTGATTGTTTATCACTCTTCAAAAATGATGCATTCTAAAAATATAAATTTAAATATATAAAATAATACTAGCAGGAGAGTGCCCATAAACAGCCAGGCAATAACTAACAGCAAGTGTTTCTCACTAAATATTAATTAATATTAATAAAACTTAAAGTTAGCAAATTTGAAATACTATATCCAAAAAGAAAAAGAAATATTTTTTTAAACTTTGTTTTGGCAGTGTCACATAGCATATGGAATTTCACTTCCCCTCTAAGGATGGAACACATGCCCCTGCAGTGTGAGCAGAGTCTTAACGACAGAACCAGCAGAGTAATCACTTAGACTTTTTAAAGATCGTGTGTGTTATACTACCTAGCTAAAAAATGGGTATTAGTAAGTGGGAAAAGATTCATTTTGAACGAAAGAAAGTTTTTTCAGTGAACTATTTTTTATCAGTAACAAATTGCTTCAGTGTCAGACTTTATTTTGGGGGGCTCCAAAATCACTGCAGATGGTGACTGCAGCCATGAAATTAAAAGACGCTTACTCCTTGGGAGAAAAGTTATGACCAACCTAGATAGTATATTCAAAAGCAGAGACATTACTTTGCCGACTAAGGTCCGTCTAGTCAAGGCTATGGTTTTTCCTGTCGTCACCTATGGATGTGAGAGTTGGACTGTGAAGAAGGCTGAGCACGGAAGAATTGACGCTTTTGAAGTGTGGTGTTGGAGAAGACTCTTGAGAGTCCATTGGACTGCAAGGAGATCCAACCAGTCCATTCTGAAGGAGATCAGTCCTGGGATTTCTTTCAAAGGAATGATGCTGAAGCTGAAGCTCCAGTACTTTGGCCACCTCATGTGAAGAGCTGACTCATTGGAAAAGACTCTGATGCTGGGAGGGATTGGGGGCAGGAGGAGAAGGGGACGACCGAGGATGAGATGGCTGGATGGCATCACGGACTCGATGGACGTGAGTCTGAGTGAACTCCGGGAGATGGTGATGAACAGGGAGGCCTGGCGTGCTGCGATTCATGGGGTTGCAAAGAGTTGGACACGACTGAGTGACTGAACTGAACGGATGGGAACATGAATGTTGCCTTTAGTAAATTAAAGTGAAGTAAGCAAATAGGAATTGACTCATTGGAAAAGACTCTGATGCTGGGAGAGATTGGAGGCAGGAGAAGAAGGGGACGACAGAGGATGAGATGGCTGGATGGCAACACAGACTCTATGGACTTGAGTTTGGGTGAACTCCGGGAGTTGGTGATGGACAGGGAGGCCTGGCATGCTGCAATTCATGGGGTCGCAAAGAGTCGGACACGACTGAGTGACTGAACTGAACTGAACTGAAGCAAATATTTTTAATAGGACACAAATGTCTCAGTATGCAAAATGAAAAAGTTCACATTATATAATGTATATAGGTGATTACATGCTAATTAAAATTGATTGTGTTGATAATTTCACAGTTTTACAATGTTTGTGTATATCAAATCACCACAGCTTGGTGTGGTGGTGGTTTTAGTCGCTGTTCTTAGTTGCTCAGTCTTGTCAGACTCTTTATGACCCCATGGATTATAGCCTGCCAGGCTCCTCTGTCCATGGGGATTCTCCAGGCAAGAATACTGCAATGGGTTGCCATGCCCTCCTCCAGCGGATCCTCCTGACCAAGGGATGGAACTCAGGTCTCCCACATTGCAGGCAGATTCTTTGCCATCTGAGCTACGAGGGAAGCCCAAAAGAGATAGAGAGGGAGAGATTTTCCTGACCCAGGGATGGAACCCAGGTCTCCTGCATTGCTGACAAATGCCTTATGTCTTAGCCACCAGGGTTCTCTATAGTTGCTAAGCAGTGTCAGACTTTTGTGATCCCATAGACTGTAGACCACCAGGCTTCTCTGTCTAGAGCAAATATATACAATAAAAATAATAGAATTGCTTTGCATTAAATGACACCATAAAAAGATGACTACACATACATTTGATAAAGCATTGACACACGATATACAAAGAATTTTACAAATCAAGTAACAAAATACAGAAAACCTTGAAATTTTTTTCGAAAGTCTTAAAATGATAGTTTAGAGAATGGTCTTTCAGAATGATCAATAGATACACGAAAAGCAACTCAACTTCATTAGTTTTTTGAGAAAGAAAAGCTATCTATGTGGTAACTGCTCAATTAAGAAAAGTAAGACAATAATATTAAGTGCTGGTGAATGAATAATAGCTATACCTCTAATACTCTGCTATTCAGAGTATGCATTTTTATAACCAGTGCAGAAATCTTTCTGTCAGTACTTACTATTAGCTGAACATACACAGCACTACAAATCAGAAATTAAACATATATATATATGTGTGCATATATATACATATATACATGTATATCAAGAGAAATAGTTTAAACCATGTCTTCATATATTCAGCAAAACAAATGACCAAAATATTCACAGAATCATTTTTATTACCCAAAATTCAAAAACATCTCAAATGCCCACAAACACCAAAATGGTAAAAAATGATGGAGTGTTTATAAAACAGAATTCCATATAGCAATGAAAAATTAGTAATGACAACTAAACAGCATAGCTGATTCATAAAATAATATTTAGCTGTTGAAATCAGACATAAAATACCTATGTATATCACTATATGTATACACAGAAACACAAAAGCACATAGAGTTTACAAATTAACTGAAAGGAAAACTAATCTATGGTGTCAGGAATGAAATGGTGGTTATTTTGGGGATAGGCTAAGAGCTACAACAGTACTTGGGATTTCTTGCTGCCAGAAATATCTATTTATTAATGTGAAATTTCTCAATATATCGTATAATTAAACATTACATACAAGATGCAATCAGATTTGATAATTATATTGATACATGACTCCATGCATAAAATTAGTATGTTTTGATGAATGATACTTTTAAAGTAAATGTATACTGTAAAAATATTTTATAATACTCATAAGAGTAAAATGAGGCATCTACACAAATTCAGATTGGAAATGAAAACTTAAGGTACTTCAAATTTTAGAAAAGCCTGGCATAAAAATTAGATAGAATTATGCTCAGCTCTTCAGAGTCCCTTGGACTGCAAGGAGATCCAACCAGTCCATTCTGAAGGAGATCAGCCCTGAGATTTCTTTGGAGGGAATGATGCTGAAGCTGAAACTCCAGTACTTTAGCCATCTCATGCGAAGAGTTGACTCATTGGAAAAGACCCTGATCCTGGGAGGGGATTGGGGGCAGGAGGAGAAGGGGGCAGAGGGAGTGAACTCCGGGAGTTGATGATGGACAGGGAGGCCTGCGATTCATGCGGTCTCAAAGAGTCGGACACGATTGAGCAATTGAACTGAACTGAATGCTCAGCTTAGTGCATGCTTAGTAGTGTACAGCTCTGTAAGACCCCGTGGACTGTAGCCCACTAAGCTTCTTTACCCATAGGATTTCCCAGGCAAGAATACTGGAGTGGGTTGCGGTGTCCTCTTCCAGGGTTCATCTCAACCTAGGGATGTAACCCATGTCTCCTCCGTCTCCTGTGTTGACAGGCAGAATCTTTACCATTGAGCGACCAAGGAATCCCTGATTATAGGAGCCAGATTTATTTCAAGTAAGCATTGGCATTCTAAATTTCACAGCTGTCCAGAAACTAATTGAAATGTTACTTGGATTTATGACTTCAACAATCATCAAATGTATTGAAATAGGATTGCTTTTTTTAATTTTTAATTGTTATTTATCCTATCATTTATTTTGTTTTACCTTAACAGTTACTGAGAATTTGCTTGTGTAATGTATTTTTCTAGGAATATCCTATAGACTGGACTTTTTTCATCAATAAAAATGCAGATGAAAAATATTTCACTTTTCATTTTAACTCAATAATTTACATAGTCAAACTAAAGTGATATATCACAATAGTTAAATCCTTGTGATGATACTTTCCATAGTTTACCACCTCAGCAATGCTTTCACAGTCATTTCAACCATTTTTCCTCAGCTGTAAAATGTGGATAAAATGGTTTCTACTGCATAAAATTTTTCTGAAGATTAAACAAATTTTATAAGGTATATCTGGCTATTTTGAAACCATCAGATATCTTTACAGTATAAGTGATATATTTAGAGATATAATTTTAATTCAGACAAGTATAACTGCAAATTTAGAATTTTAAAACACAGCATGATGATTTTTTTCATATTCATAATACTACACAGCCATATACATTTGCTCAGATATACTATATATAGAGAAAGTTAGTAGATACATACATGTGTGTATGAAAACTTTTAAAAATTAGTAAAAGATGTTATTTATCTCAGAAGCTTGGTGATATTTTAATTATATTCACCTTAAATAAAATTATACTACAATTTTCTGACCGATTCAGGAATTTTGGATGTCCCACCATCTTCACTGAACTTTATTATTATGTGCCTCAAAGTTGTGTGATACTCGGTCAACAGATTTTCTCCTTTCACATCCAGAAGTTATTCAGTTACATTTCTCATTTCATGGGTCAGTTATTTTCTTTGTTCCCATTCATGAAGGATAAGCCCAACTCTTCTTATTGGATTAGAGGCAGGTAGTGTGAGTCTTAACTCTGTTATGGATCTCGGTTTGTCACAGATGAATTGTTTCTCTTTGATACAACTTGAGCAATCTTTCTAGTGTGTTGAAAAATCTCATCTCTGTAGAAGAAATGCAATTCAGACCAAAGAGATGCTTCGGTTATTTAAAATGAATGGATGGTGGTTATTGGTGGATGACAAATCCACACTCCATTTAAAGTTGCTAGTCAATTGTCTGTGGAAAGATAGATAGGGCTGAAAAAATAGAGATGGTATAGTTGCACAGTTTATCTTAGAATGAGTTAAATTACTAAAAGTGAATAATATAAGCCGGGAAACTTTATTAATCATTTTTATAAGTGATGGAAGAGAAAACTAGAAATCTTACCATTTTCTTAATGAGCAAGAAAGAGAAAGGTTAGGTATATGGGCTTCAAAAATGTTTGGGAAATGTTGATGTGGAGTCAACTGAAATGAGGAAAGAGACATTTCACTGCTTTCTCTCCCAGTCTGTTTCTCTTTCCTTCTTTCTCCCTTTCTCTCCACTTTTAGGTAAATGTCCTATTTTATTTCCCTCATATAATGATATGAACAAATTGCAGAGTTAATTTTGGTATGGATAGATTCAGAAATAATGTGTAATTTCTTAAGAATTATGTAAGAATTTAGTTTTTATTAAATAAGATATTAATTTAAAAATAACTAACTTTGTGGTTAAAGTTTCTTAAAGAGTAGTTTGTGATTTTCAACATTTTTGAATATGATGTAAATGAAAATTTGCATTATCAACAAACCGATTTACTTCAAGGAAATGAGAAATGAATTATTCTAACTGTATATTTCACTGCATTCCTGGAGATATAAGCATAGTCATAAGGAATATGTTTAATTTTTACAAAGCAAGGAGATAAATTATTCTGGTGGTCAAATATATTTCAAAATTAGAAAAAAAAATTTGAAGGATGTAAATGTGTGAATAATCACAATTCTAGTGAAAGCAATACATTATAGAATTACATCAAATTTTGTATTTAGAAGTTTTCTTTTAATCCTATATCATATACAAAACAAAGTGGTAAGCTTTAAAGAAAGTAAATGTTTAAAGCAGATACTTGCTTATTTATCATAAGCTTTATAATGTCTAATATTTATTATTTTAACTTAAAAAAAGAGGTGTTGCACAATGGATATTATGCATACTAAGTTGCTTCGATCGCGTCCAACTCATGCGACCCCATAGTAGCCTCCCAGACTCCTCTGTCCTTGAGATTCTCCAGGCAAGAACACTGGAGTAAGTTGCCACTTTAATCTTCCTAAATTGAGGACCATGCATATGAATTAGATAAAGGAAAAGGAGAAGAGACTATGGCACAGGAAAAATAATGTTTAAGTGGAAAAAATAAATTTTATGTATATTTTATTCTTTCTTTCTCACTTGCCTTCTAACTACCTGCCAACTGCTTTCACAGAGCTTCTTGCTGATCTGGAAACAAATCCCTTACTACTGTATTTTTCTTTCTTGTTTCATTAGTTTTTTATGTATTTTTTCTTCAGCATTTCTTCTACTTATTTTTATCTAAAATTTTTTTATTTCTCTGAGTTCTGAATTTGAAGACAGTTCAATATATTTCAAACTTTCTTATTTTGTCAATATATAATGTAAGAGTGTGTATTTCCTTCTACTTACTTCCACTATATACTGTTTTAATTATTTTACATATCAATGTTGACTTCTCTTTTGATCCATGTATTATTCAGTAGACTGCCTTCAAATTTCCAAAAGCATATTTATTTATCCTTTTTCATCATTGATTTCAAGTTAGTTACTTATTTTGTGTGCAATTTCCTTGAAATACTCATTCTATGACTTTTGTGCATCGTAACATCACACAGTTTTGGAAGTCATAAGTATAAAAACCGTATTACTGAGCTAGTATCAATTTGTAGGAGAGGCTGGATGCTTTGGGTAAGGACCCATTTCTTTTCCTTCTCCATCTTCTAGATGTTGCCTGAATTCTCTGATTCATTCAAAGTTTTTTCCATTTTTAAGTCCAGCAGCCTTGCTAGACTCTTCATATCTGTCTCAGACTCTTTGACCTCTGCTATTGTCATACCGTGTCCTTCCCAAATGGTGACTCTCCTGACTCTGTTCCTTGTTTACTGAGTTCACCCAATAATCAAGAATAATCTCCACATTTCAAGATCTTAATTTTATCATATCTACAAAGCCTTTGTCACACCAGGTAATCTGTTTACAAGTTGTGAAATTGGAATGTGAAAATCTTTGGTGGCAACAGTATTTTACCACATGGACATCCTCTAACTGTTGATGGCAGAATCCTATATATATCTTTAAATCAACCTTGCAGTAGGATTTCTGGGAATCAAGGAAATTGTGATTTATATATCTGACTGAACTATCCTTTCATTTGACCATCAAAAATTTGCATCTGAGAATAGTAGCAAATTATTTTAGTGGAGTATACTTATTGTGCTTTTTTTTTTTTCTGCTTCAGTTAAGAGGGTAAACTCCAGTGAATTGAAATTTGTCACTCTTTAGTCACATTTTCTCAGGCTCACATAGAAGATACACCAAAGTAGATCACAAAATATACCTTAACAAATTTGAAAAACATGGGAATTACATAAGCTTCCAGATCACAATGAAATTAAGCTACATATCAATAACAGAAGGAAAATTGGAAAATTCCTAAATAATTGGATATTAAGAAACACACTTCTAAGTAACATAAGCCAAATACACAATTTTGAGAAAGAGGTTACATATATTTTGAGCTAAATAATGAAAACATCAATTTGTGGGATGGTCAAAAGAAATGTATAGACAAGACATTTCATCAAAAAGACATACAAGTGACAAAAATGCATATGAACCATGTTCCACATCACATATGATTAAAGGAATGCAAATTAAGGACATACTACTGTGTGTTCTAAGTCATTTCAGTTGTGTCTAACTGTGATACTAGGACCACAGCATTGTCTAACTCAATGAAACTAAGGAATGCCCGTGGGGAAACCCAAGATGGGTGGGTCAGGGTGGAGAGGTCTGACAGAATGTGGTCCACTGGAGAAGGGAATGGCAAACCACTTCAGTGTTCTTGCCTTGAGAACTCCATGAACAGTATGAAAAGACAAAATTATAGGATACTGAAAGAGGTACTCCCCAGGTCAGTAGGTTCCCAATATGCTACTGGAGGTCAGTGGAGAAATAAATCCTGAAAGAATGAAGGAATGGAGCCAAAGCAAAAACAATACCCAGCTGTGGATGTGCCTGGTGATAGAAGCAAGGTCCAATGCTGTAAAGAGCAATATTGCATAGGAACCTGAATGTCAGGTCTATGAATCAAGGCAAATTGGAAGTAGTCAAACAGAAGATGGCAAGAGTGAACGTTGACATTCTAGGAATTAGCAAACTAAAATGGACTGGAATGGGTAAATTTAACTCAGATGACCATTATATCTACTACTGTGGGCAGGAATCCCTCAGAAGAATAGGAGTAGCCATCATGGTCAACAAGGGTCCGAAATGCAGTACTTGGATGCAGTCTCAAAAACAACAGAATGATCTGTTCATTTCCAAGGCAAACCATTCAATATCACAGTAATCCAAGTCTATGCCCCAACCAGTAATGCTGAAGAAGCTGAAGTTGAACGGTTCTATGAAGACCTAAAAGAACTTTTAGAACTAACACACAAAAAAACGTGTCCTTTTCACTATAGGGGATTGGAATGCAAAACTAGGAAGTTAAGAAACACCTGGAGTAATAGGCAAATTTGGCCTTGGAATGTGGAATGAAGCAGGGCAAAGACTAATAGAGTTTTGCCAAGAAAATGCACTGGTCATAGCAAACAACCTCTTCCAACAACACAAGAGAAGACTCTACACATGGACCTCACCAGATGGTCAACACCGAAATCAGACTGATTATATTCTTTGCAGCCAAAGATGGAGAAGCTCTATACAGTCAACAAAAACAAGACCAGGAGCTGACTGTGGCTCAGATCATGAACTCCTTATTGCCAAATTCAGGCTGAAATTGAAAAAAGCAGGGAAAACTACTAGATCATTCAGGTATGACCTAAATCAAATCCCATATGATTATACAGTGGAAGTGAGAAATAGATTTAAGGGCCTAGATCTTATAGAGTGCCTGATGAACTATGGACTGAGGTTCGTGACATTGTACATGAGACAGGGATCAAGACCATCCCCATGAAAAAGAAATGCAAAAAAGCAAAATGGCTGTCTGTGGAGGCCTTACAAATAGCTGTGAAAAGAAGAGAAGCAAAAAGCCAAGGAGAAAAGGAAAGGTATAAGCATCTGAATACAGAGTTCCAAAGAATAGCAAGAAGATATAAGAAAGCCTTCTTCAGCGATCAATGCAAAGAAATAGAGGAAAACAACAGAATGGGAAAGACTAGAGATCTCTTCAAGAAAATTAGAGATACCAAGGGAACATTTCATGCAAAGATGGGCACAATACAGGGCATAAATTGTATGGACCTAACAGAAGCAGAAGATATTAAGAAGAGATGGCAAGAATACACAGAACTGTACAAAAAGGATCTTCACGACCTGGATAATCATGATGGTGTGATCACTCATTCTAGAACCAGACATCCTGGAATGTGAAATCAAGTGGGCCTTAGAAAGCATCACTACGAACAAAGCTAATGGAGGTGATGGAATACCAGTGGAGCTATTTCAAATCCTGAAAGATGATGCTGTGAAAGTGTTGCACTCAATATGCCAGCAAATTTGGAAACTCAGCAGGGGCCACAGGACTGGAAAAGGTCAGTTTTCATTTCAATCCCAAAGAAAGGCAATGCCAAAGAACGCTCAAACTACCACACAATTGCACTCATCTCACATGCTAGTAAAGTATTGCTCAAAATTCTCCAAGCTAGGCTTCAGCAATATGTGACCCGTGAACTTCCTGCTGTTCAAGTTGGTTTTAGAAAAGGCAAAGGAACCAGAGATCAAATTGCCAACATCTGCTGGATCATGGAAAAAGCAAGAGAGTTCCAGGAAAACATCTATTTCTACTTTATTGACTATGCCAAAGCCTTGACTGTGTGGATCACAATAAACTGTGGAAAATTCTGAAAGAGATGGGAATACCAGACCACCTGACCTGCCTCTTGAGAAATCTGTATGCAGGTGAGGAAGCAACAGTTAGAACTGGACATGGAACAACAGACTGGTTCCAAATAGGAAAAGGAGTATGTCAAGGCTGTATATTGTCACCCTGCTTATTTAACTTATATGCAGAGTACATCATGAGAAACAGTAGACTGGAAGAAACACAAGCTGGAATCAAGATTGCCGGGAGAAATATCAATCACCTCAGATATGCAGATGGTACCACTCTTATGGCACAAAGTGAAGAGGAACTAAAAAGCCTCTTGATGAAAGTAAAAGAGGAGAGTGAAAAAGTTGGCTTAAAGCTCAACATTCAGAAAACGAAGATCATAGCATCTGGTCCCATCACTCCATGGGAAATAGATGGGGAAATAGTGGAAACAGTGTCAGACTTTATTTTGGGGGGCTCCAAAATCACTGCAGATGGTGACTGCAGCCATGAAATTAAAAGACGCTTACTCCTTGGAAGAAAAGTGATGACCAACCTAGATAGCATATTCAAAAGCAGAGACATTACTTTGCCGACTAAGGTCCATCTAGTCAAGGCAATGGTTTTTACAGTGGTCATGTATGGATGTGAGAGTTGGACTGTGAAGAAGGCTGAGTGCTGAAGAATTGATGCTTTTGAACTGTGGTGTTGGAGAAGACTCTTGAGAGTCCCTTGAACTGCAAGGAGATCCAACCAGTCCATTCTGAAGAAGATCAGCCCTGGGATTTCTTTGGAAGGAATGATGCTAAAGCTGAAGCTCCAGTACTTTGGCCACCTCATGCGAAGAGTTGACTCATTGGAAAAGACTTTGATGCTGGGAGAGATTGGGGGCAGGAGAAGAAGGGGACAACAGAGGATGAGATGGCTGGATGGCATAACTGACTCGATGGACATGAGTCTGAGTGAACTCTGGGAGATGGTGATGGACAGGGAGGCCTGGCGTGCTGCGATTCATGGGGTCGCAAATAGTTGGACACGACTGAGTGACTAACTGAACTGAACTGAACTGTGACCCTGTGGACTGTAGCCTGCCATGCTCCGCAGTCCATGGGCTTCTCCAGACAAGAACACTGGAGTGGGTTGCTATTTCCTTCTCCAGGGAATCTTCCAGCCCTGAGATTGAACCTACGTCACTTATGTCTTCTGCATTGGCAGGCAGGTTCTTTACCACTAATGTCACCTGGGAAGTTATCACTACCACCCTACTTAAAATGTTCAAAAACCAGAAGACCAACGATAAAAAATTTTGGTATAGTTCAACTTGTCTGGCCTCAAAGTTCAGTTGATAGGGCTGATTTTTTAGGATGACTTTACTTATATTTCTGTTTGTTGGTTTGATATGTGTTGGGGTGATGGAGCTAGCTTGGCTATTTACCTCTCCTAGATGTCCAGGTTAGTCCAATAACAGAAAGAGTTGTTTAGTCACTCAGCTGTGTCTGACTTTTGCAACTCCATGGGATGTAGCCTACCAGGCTCTTCTGTCCATGGCATTTTCCTGCCAAGAATACTGGAGTGTGTTGCTGTTTCCTTCTCCAGAGGATCTTCCTGACCTAGAGATCAAATCCACTTCTCCTGCACTGGCAGGTGGATTCTTTACCAAGAGTTACATGAGAATCCCTGAACAGAAAGAGAGAACTACTGAAGTGTGTAAATGCTTTTCAATCTCTGTATGTATCATATTTACTCTCAAGTCATTGGTCAAATCTTGTTTATCTGACAAAGTCATCACTTAAAAGTCAAATAAATACACCCAAGCTACACATAGAAGGAGCTGTGAAGTCACATTGTAAAAGATACATAGAGATGTGAAGAACTAATCATTTTCTCCATTTACCATAATTGCAAGCTTTGCAGTTTTAATGGATATGTAATAGATGTATGGATATTACATTTATTTAATAGGTATGTAATAGAACCATTGCTTGGTAATTTTAATGAATTTGTTACAATGTCTTGTTTTTTCTTGCATAAGTAATAATGATCTATATAAAAAATAATGCTTATATATTCTATTGGTATGTATGATCTCATATTTATTTTTATTCTCTTAATAAGACAATGCTTATTGTCTTAATAAGACAATGTTGAATAATAGCAAAGATGGCAGAAATGGATGACTTCATTAAGTAGACAAACATGTATATATCATATTTGAAATAATCAAGCTACTTTACTGGAAATATTTTCATTTTATTAGAATTGATTCATCTTGTAATCATATTTTTCCATGCTCAGAAAAGTAAAATCACTGAGTGAAAAGAAAATTTCTACAAATAACAAAAGACATTCATATGGGAAAATGCAATTATTTTATTTTTCATACTGTCTCATTTAAATGCTTATAACTTTATAAATAGTTTGCTTCTTATTTTTCTAAATTGTTTCTAAATATCATGTCACCATGAAAAATAAATACATTCTGTCAATATTGTATTGTTTTATTTAATTACATTGGGCAATCCTTAAGTTATGTTTTACTATCTTAAAAACTAGTAAACATATTGTGTTAAGAATGACCAATTAAAATAAAATATTTTTTATTTTCTTTGAAATATATATATTAATGTCAAAATTTCTGCTCTTAGCTTAAAGAAATTTCATTATATTACTGTTCTCTTCATAGCACAATTTGTCTTGTTAAAAATGCATAAGCTAATATATCATATGAAGAATTAATAATATCCATGAAGTAATATAATTAAAATAAACAGAATGGGATGCCAAAGTGAAAGATTAACAATGAAATTAGTTGTTCAGTCCAATATCCATCTCATTAAAAATGCCACTTTGATGAAAAATATAAAATTTCACAAATGATATATTTGAGATTGATTTATTAGAAATTTTCAAATTATTATTTAAAGAATATACTGAAATATTTTATCAACCAAGCAACAACTGCAATACAATAAATTCAGTTTCTTAAATATTGAAATGTTATGCCTATATCGTGTTTTACATGATTTAAACTTGAAAAATCCCAAAACTCTAAATCTTAGATACTTGTAATATTAATTTTCACTGATTCACTGTCCACCTAAATCCACTCAAGGTATGTATTATACTATTTAGGGTCCTGGGGCAACAACTACATAAAATGACAAGAGCAGGTAGCTGCAGCAGTTTGAAACCTAAGACAATTTATTTTATTTAAAACTTACCTGATGCTATGGATGTCAGGTATTGTTCAGGTTATGACTCTTTAACATGTAAATATGAAGAGTGAAGAATTCAGGATGAGAACATATCTAGCTGCTATATTCTTCCCATAGATTTGTTTCCATGGAATGCTCTAAGTAAGACTGAAGTCTTGAAACATATTAATTTATATTTTACTTAAATAACTTAGGAATTAAATAGATAAAGCTTATTAGTCAAGGCTATCTTCCTTTTGAGTTGTTCAGTAGCTCAGTCATGTCCAACTCTTTGAAACTCCATGGACTGAAGCACGCCAGGCCTCCCTGTCAGTAACTATCTTCTGGAGTTTGCTCAAACTCATACCCACTGAATCAGTGATGATATCCAACCATCTCATCTTCTGTTGTCCCCTTATCCTTCTGCCTTCAGTCTTTCCCAGCATCAGGGTCTTTTGAAATGAGTCAGCTCTTCTCATTAGGTGGCCAAAGTATTGGAGCTTCAGCGTCAGTCCTTCCAATGAATATTCAGGATTGATTTCTTTTAGGATTGACTAATTTGGTCTCCTTGCAGTCCAAGGGACTCTCAAGAGTCTTCTCCAACACCACAGTTCAAAAGCATCAATTCTCATCTTTCTTTATGGTCCTCTCTCATATCCATACATGACTACTAGAAAAACCATAGCTTTGACTATATGAACCTGTGTAAGCAAAGTGATATATCTGCTTTTTAATAGACTGTCTAGGTTTGTAATAGCTTTTCTTCTAAGGAGCAGGTGTCTTTTCATTTCAAGACTGCAGTCATTGTCTACAGTGATTTTGGAGACCAAGAAAATAAAATCTGCCTTTGCTTGATAATAAATGAGCTAAGGCTCATCCATTCTCAGGCTCATAATTACTGATACATAAACTTCAATCATATTGTAAAATTATGGTGTGTAACTTGGCAGAAGAGAAAGGAAGAAGGCTTCCCTAGTGCTGTAAGAATGGTGAAAAACAAATAAACAACAAAAACAGAATCTCTGGGATTAAGAGTATGTCTTAGTTGTTCCTTTAAGCTAACTCAAACTATTATTATTATTTGCTTTAATGTTCTTGCCAAAGCCAGTAAGAGATTGTGCTGGGATTGTTCATATTCATTAATTCATAAGCAGACTATGTATCTTAGAGGAGACAGACTGGAGAAATGTATTGATAATGAGGGGAAAAAGGTAATACACAAAATACCCAGAGACTGTCACTATCCAGAGCTGAGCACAAAGCCAGGTTTTGTAACCATGCTCAAGCTCAGAAGCATAACCTCAGAAAGAATGGCTTGCAGTTTATCTAGGGTAGTTCAATTCTGAATATTGAAATACAACAATTTCAAGGATTTTTCTGTTCAATCAAGTAATGATGGGAGTGAGAACCTTTGGCTTTCATATTTTAAGAAAGGAACTCAGATCATTCCATGACTGACAAGAAAAGAGACTTTCCCTGTTGTCTCTAAGCTCAGAGTAGGGCTCCCACATTTCCATGTGGCCTTGAGAAAATTTGTTCCAATTCCCAGGTGCAATAATTTACTCTTGTAGATGTAACAAATTGCCACAAACCTAGCATCTTAAAACAGAACAAATTTACTAAATTATAGTGCTGGAAGTCAGAAATACAAAATCAGTCTCACTGTCCAAAACAAAGCTGTTAGAAGAATTAGTTCATTCTGGAGGGTTTGGGGAACAACCTGTTTCCTTAACCTTACTAACTTCCAGAAAACTGTTAATCATTCAGTCATGTCTGACTGTTTGTGATCCCATAGACTGTAGGACTGTAACCCACCAGCTGCCTCTGTCCATGGAATTTTCTAGGCAAGAACACTGGAGTGGGTTGTCATTCCCTTTTCCATGGAACCTTCAAACCCAGGGATTGAACCCAGGTCTCTCATTGTATAGGAAGATTGTTTACCATCTGAGTCACCAGGGAAGCCTTTGACTTTCAGAGGTTGCCCTGGTTTCACTGTTTGTGACTCCTTCGTACATACTGAAAGACAGTGGCAGTGTAGCATCTTCAATTCTGTCTGTGTTTCTGTCATTACAGCACCTTTTCTCTTTGTTTCTTAATCACCTTGACCCTGGGTAATCCCTCTTAGAAAGACTGGATTATTTGGGGTCCATTCAGTAAATTCAAAATAAGCTCCCTATCTCAAAATCCTTAATCTAGTCACATCTGCAAAAACTCATGCCATGTAAAAAAATATATTTAAGGTACCAAGGTTGGATCATTGATGTCTTTGGGGCATTTAATAAGTCTATTAAACTTATTTCTATTTTCAATGAAGAAGAACTGTAAAAGGAATTTAATTTGAATTGTTACTTAAAAATGGACTTTCTTGGCACCTACTTGTTTCTAAAATAAATTCTTCTTCATATTATTCATAGTTATAGGCCATTTGATATTTCTGCTTATATTTAATAGTATTACCAATTTTAATTCTTTTAAAAATATTTATTTATTCATTCATTCATTTGGATGTTCCAGGTCTTGGTTGTGGCACATGGGATCTTCAACCTTCATTACAGCATGCATGTAGGATCGTTATTTGTTGCATGAACTCTTCATTGCAGCATGCAAACAGTTATAGCATGTGGGATCTAGTTCCCTGACCAGGGATTGCACCTGAGCCTCCTGAATTGGGAGTGCAGAGTCTTAGCCAGTGGACTACCAGGGAAGTCCCACCAATTTTAATTCTTATTAATTTGCTCTTGAAGAACCTTTATTTGATGCTAATGGTATTTACTAGAGTTTGCAGTTTATTTCTGCTTGTATTTATGTCATAGATTTTTTAAGTTATTTAGTGCATTTTCCTTTTTAATACTTTCAGCAGCTGTATTTATAATTTGTTATAATTTTAATTATGCATAAAATACATACTTGCCATAAAATTTAAATGTTAACATATTCACTTATCTGTTATCACTCAAAATGAGTTTGATATATTCAGTATAATTCTGTGAAGTTTTACTAAGTTAATTTTTCCCATGCAAAATTTGATAGCAATTACTTCTTGTTAAAATATTGTCACTGTATGAGTTGTATCTCAACAAACTACCTATGTTGAAGTCCTAACACTCTGTACCTCAGAATGTGACTGCATTTAGAAATGGACACTTGAAAAGGGATAATCAAGTTAAAATGGTATCTTTCAGGTGAGCCCTTATAAAAAGAAAATTTGGATCCAGCCACATATAGAGGAAAGATCGCAAGAAGACAGAGCAAGAAAAGGACTATTTATAAGCTAAGGAGAGAAGTCTCAGTAGAAACCAACTCTGCTAATACGTTGAAATGAGCTTTTAGCCTCTAGAAGTGTGAGATTTTTAAGCCACTGTAGTACTTTGCTATGGCATTTCTAGCAAATGAATGGAAATATTAATTAAGTTTTTCTGATTTTAACAATGTGTAGTTTACTGTACCATTGGTACCTCACTGTTTATACCACTATGACTATTGATAATTGTATACATTTAGATAATCTAACAGAGAAGGCTATGGCACCCCACTCCAGTACTCTTGCCTGGAAAATCCCATGGACAGAGGAGCCTGGTAGGCTGCAGTCCATGGGGTCTCGAAGAGTCAGACATGACTGAGCGACTTCACTTTCACTTTTCATTTTCCTGCATTGGAGAAGGAAATGGCAACCAACTCCAGTATACTTGCCTGGAGAATCCCAGGGACAGGGGAGCCTGGTGGGCTGCCGTCTATCATGTTACACAGAGTCAGACACGACTGAAACGACTTAGCAGCAGATAATCTAAATGGCAAGGTGCTCTAAACCAAGATTTTAATCTTTCATAAGGACTATGCTAAATTTTATATCCTCCAGGCTTATAGAAATGAGTTAAAGATCACTATTTCCCATTTTAATTGATGATTTTAAAAGCTGATAGTTTAATTCTTTTTTTTGTTTTTTGGAGAATGGGTAATGTTCACATTTTACCACATCTAAGTAAATGTTTGCTATATAATCATGAATAGTAGTTTAAGCAATAAATTAATAATCTAATAAGTAATTTATATAACCACATTTTCTTATATATCTATTAAAATTACCTTTATTTAAATTATTCTCTTATAAGATCTACCAGAATGCCAGTAACTCGAAGTTGTCAACAAAAAGCTTAAAACTTTCCTTGAACAACAATAATTTGAATAAATAGCCAAGTATAAAGTATTGTATTTCATTTAAGATACTTGTCTTATATTAATAGATGCCTAAAATATTTGTTCAGTTCAGTTCAGCCGCTCAGTCGTGTCCAACTCTTTGTGACCCCATGAATCACAGCGCGCCAGGCCTCCCTGTCCATCACCAACTCCCGGGATTCACTCAGACTCACGTCCATCAAATCAGTGATGCCATCCAGCCATCTCATCCTCTGTTGTCCCCTTTTCCTCCTGCCCCCAATTACTCCCAGCATCAGAGTCTTTTCCAATGAGTCAACTCTTTGCATGAGGTGGCCAAAGTACTGGAGTTTCAGCTTTAGCATCATTCCTTCCAAAGAAATCCCAGGGCTGATCCCCTTCAGAATGGAAGGGTTGGAATTCCTTGCAGTCCAAGGGACTCTCAAGAGTCTTCTTCAACACCACAGTTCAAAAGCATCAATTCTTCGGCACTCAGCTTTCTTCACAGTCCAACTCTCATATCCATACATGACTGCTGGAAAAACCATAGCCTTGACTAGATGGACCTTAGTCGGCAAAGTAATGTCTCTGCTTTTGAATATGCTACCTATGTTGGTCATAACTTTCCTTCCAAGGAGTAAGCGTCTTTTAATTTCATGGCAGCAATCACCATCTGCAGTGATTTTGGAGCCCCCCAAAAATAGTCTGACACTGTTTCTACTGTTTCCCCATCTATTTTCCATGAAGTGATGGGACTGGATGCCATGATCTTCGTTTTCTGAATGTTGAGCTTTAAGCCAACTTTTTCACTCTCCACTTTCAATTTCATCAAGAGGCTTTTGAGTTCCTCTTCACTTTGTGCCATAAGAGTGGTGTCATCTGCATATCTGAGGTTATTGATACTTCTGGCAATCTTGATTCCAGCTTGTGCTTCTTCCAGCCCTGTGTTTCTCATGATGTACTCTGCATATAAGTTAAATTAGCAGGGTGACAATATACAGCCTTGACGTACTCCTTTTCCTATTTGGATCTAGTCTGTTGTTCCATGTCCAGTTCTAACTTGTCTTCATAGAATTGTTCAACTTCAGCTTCTTCAGCTTTGCTGGTTGGGGCATAGACTTGGATTACTGTGATATTGAATGGTTTGCCTTGGAAATGAACAGAGATCATTCTGTCATTTTTGAGATAGCATCCAAGTATTGCATTTCGGACTCTTTTGTTGACCATAATGGCTACTCCACTTCTTCTGAGGGATTCCTGCCTGCAGTAGTAGATATAATGGTCATCTGAGTTAAATTCACCCATTCCAGTCCATTTTAGTTCACTGATTCCTAGAATGTTGACGTTCACTCTTGCCATCTCTTTTTTGACCACTTCCAATTTGCCTTGATTCATGCACCTGACATTCCAGGTTCCTATGCAATATTGCTCTTTACAGCCTTGGATCTTGCTTCTGTCACCAGTCACATCCACAGCTGGGTGTTGTTTTTGCTTTGGCTCCATCCCTTAATTCTTTCTGGAGTTATTTCTCCACTGATCTCCAGTAGCATATTGGGCACCTACTGACCTGGGGAGTTCCTCATTCAGTATCCTATCATTTTGCCTTTTCATACTGTCCATGGGGTTCTCAAGGCAAAAATACTGAAGTGGTTTGCCATTCCCTTCTCCAGTGGACCACATTCTGTGAGACCTCTCCATCATGACCTGCTCATCTTGGACGGCCTCACAGGCATGGCTCAGTTTCATTGAGTTAGACAAGACTGTGGTTCTAGTGTGATTAGTGCAGGCGGCTGCAACCAGCGCACTTAGCACAGCCGAGAGGGGCTGCCCTATGTCCAAGGTCAGGGGCAGAAGCCCAGAGGAGCTACCCCAGCCCGAGGTCAGTGGTGGCGGCTGGGAGGAGCAACCCCAGGTCCAAGAAGCAGTGGCTGCACGGGTGCAGGAGGACCTAGAGAAGCTATTCCACACTCAAGTTCAGGATGGGCGGTGGTAAGGAGATACCCCTCATCCAAGGTAAGGAGCAGTGGCTGTGCTTTGCTGGAGCAGCCGTGAGGAGATACCCCACGTCCAAGGTAAGAGAAACCCAAGTAAGACGGTAGGTGTTACAAGAGGGCATCAGAGGGCAGACACACTGAAACCATACTCACAGAAAATATTTGTAATGCTCTTCAGATTTTAACACATTAGGAAAAGAAAAATATAATTGCTTTTTTACAAGCCATTCACATATTTTTATACAGTATGCATGTATAATATTTTTTTTACATTTATTGGTACAAAGATGTTCAGTTCAGTTCTCTGACTCGGCTATGTCCAAATCTTTGTGACCCCATGGACTGCAGCACACCAGGCTTCCCTGTCCATAACCAACTCCCAGAGCTTGCTCAAACTCGTGTCCATTGAGTCACTGATGGCATCCATACATCGCATCCTCTGTTGTCCCCTTCTCCTCCTGCCTTCAATCTTTCTCATTATCAGGGTCTTTTGCAATGAGTTGGCTCTTCACATCAGGTGGCCAAAGTATTGGAGTTTCAGCATCAGTCTTTCCAGTGAATATTCAGGACTGATTTAGGATTGACTGGATTAATCTCCTTGCAGTCCAAGGGATTCTCAAGAGTCTTCTCCAACACCACAGTTCAAAAGCATCAATTCTTTGGTGTTCAGCTTTCTTTATGGTTCAGATTTCATATCCATAGATGACTACTAAAAAAACCATAGCTTTGACTAGATGGACCTTTGTCAGTAATGTAATGTCTCTGCTTTTTAATATGTTGTCTAGGTTGATCATAGCTTTTCTTCCAAACAGCAAGCATCTTTTAACTTCATGGCTTCAGTGACTTCAGTTCCATCTGCAGTGACTTTAGAGCCCAAGAAAATGAAGTCTCTAACTGTTTCCATTGTTAACCCAACTATTTGCCAAAAGGAGTATGTCAAGGCTGTATATTGTCACCCTGCTAATTTAACTTATATGTAGAGTACATCATGAGAAACGCTGGGCTGGAAGAAGCAAGAGCTGGAATCAAGATTGCCAGAAGAAATATCAATAACCTCAGATATGCAGGTGACACCACCCTTATGGCAGAGAGTGAAGAGGAACTGAAAAGCCTCTTGATGAAAGTGAAAGTGGAGAGTGAAACAGTTGGCTTAAAGTTCAACATTGAGTAAACGAAGAGCATGAAATCACTGCAGATGATGACTGCAGCCATGAAATTAAAAAAACACTTACTCCTTGGAAGAAAAGTTATGACCAACCTAGATAGCATATTGAAAAGCAGAGACATTACTTTGCTGACTAAGGTCCGTCTAGTCAAAGCTATGGTTTTTCCTGTGGTCATGTATGGATGTGAGAGTTGGACTGTGAAGAAAGCTGAGTACTGAATAATTGAAGAGAAGACTCCTGAGAATCCCTTGGACTGCAAAGAGATCCAACCAGTCCATTCTGAAGGAGATCAACCCTGGGATTTCTTTGGAAGGACTGATGCTAAAGGTGAAACTCCAATACTTTGGCCACCTCATGTGAAGAGTTGACTCATTGGAAAAGACTCTGATGCTGGGAGGGATTTGGGGCAGGAGGAAAAGGGGAAGACAGAGGATGAGATGGCTAGATGACATCATTGACTCGATGGACATGAGTCTGAGTGAACTCCAGGAGTTGGTGATGGACAGGGAGGCCTGGCATGCTGCGATTCATGGGGTCACAAAGAGTTGGACACAACTGAGCAACTGAACTGAACTGACTGCATATAAGTTAAATAAGCAGGGTGATAATATATGGCCTTGATGTAGTCCTTTCTGGGCTTGGAACCAGTCCATTGTTTCATGTCCAGTTCTAACTCTTGCTTCTTGACCTGCATACAGATTTCTTAGGAGGCAGTTAAGGAGATCTGCTATTCCCATCTCTTTAAGAATTTTCCATAGTTTGTTATGACCCACACAGTCAAAAGTTTTGGCATAGTCAATAAAGAAGAAATAAATGTTTTTCTGGAACTCTCTTGCTTTTTGATGATCCAACAGATGTTGGCAATCTGATCTCTGTTTCCTCTACCTTTTCTAAATCCAGCTTGAGCATATGGAAGTTAACAGTTCATGTACTGCTGAACACTGGCTTGGAGAATTTTGAGCATTACTTTGCTAGCATGTGAGATGAGTGCAATTGTGCGGTAGTTTGAATATTCTTTGGCATTGCCTTTCTTTGGGATTGGAATGAAAACAGAACTTTTACAGGCCTGTGGCCACTGCTGCATTTTCCAAATTTTGTGGCATACTGAGTGCAGTGCTTTCACAGCATCATCTTTTAGGATTTGAAATAGCTGAACTGGAATTCCATCACCTCCACTTGTTTTGTTTGTAGTGATGCTTCCTAAGGCCCACTTGACTTTACATTCTAGGATGTCTGGCTCTAGGCAAATGATCACATCATCAGATATCTGGGTCATGAAAATATTTTTTTTAATAGTTCTGCTGTGTATTCTTGCCAACTTTTGTTAATATCATCTGCTTCTGTTAGGTCCATGCTCATAGGTCACATGATATATTCTGCATATAAGTTAAATAAGCAGGGTGATAATATACAGCCTTGACATACTCCTTTCCTGATTTGGAACCAGTCTCTTGCTCCATGTATCATTCTAACTTTTGCTTCTTGACTTGTATATAGATATCTCAGGAGGCACAAAAGGTGGTCTGCTATTCCCATCTCTTTAAGAATTTCCCACAATTTGTTGTGATCCACACAGTCAAAGGCTTGGCATAATCAACAAAGCAGAAGTTACCATATTTCAATGAAAAAAATAATCCAAGTATACCCATGCACCTCTTATTTTTGCATTCAGAGTTGCACATTATTTTTCCCTTTCCTTGATGACATTCCTCAGTAGTATTTCTCTATTACTCATCTTTTTCAATGTAACAGGTTTTGATTGATAACAGTTGTTTGCTTCTCCTTTCATTTGACATTTTATTTTTTTTTTACTTACTTGGATTTCTTTTGTTTTTCATAATTTATTTTTAAATTAAATATCTCATTTCACATGCTTGATTTTTCATGTTTTACTGTAAATATGATTTACTGTATGTTGTCACGAGTTCTGTTAAATATCATATTATTGATATGTCATTCACTTGTAGATGTTGTTTTGTTCTTTTGCTGCATGGAAATTACATAAATTCAACACTAAATAAATTTTATATTCTGTGCAATTTTTGCATAAATGAATGAGTAACTGTTAAAGAACATTATAGGAGACCATGTTTATAATATGAACCCTTTAACATGGCTCAGAATGGTCACAGCTCCCTTTCAGCTTCATTCTCTCCCATAGTTTCCCTAGGATTTAGCTTTTATTTCGATTGTTTGAATTTGCCAACACCCACTTCAGGGCCACCAAACCTGCTGGTCTATCTAGATGCACTTCCTGTGCTATATTAACCTAGTTGTTGTGCATTCTTTACATGTCAAATATAATGAAATTTGCTGAAAAAGTTCATAAAGCCAAAGCTATGATTTTTCCAGTAGTGGTGCTGGAGAAGACTCTTGAAAGTCCCTTGAATTATAAGGAGATCAAGCCTATCAGTTCTAAACGAAATAAACCCTGAATATTCACTGGAAGGAGTGTTGCTGAAGCTGAAGCTCCAATACTTTGTCCACCTGATGCAAAGAGCTGATTCTTTTGAAAAGTCCCGGATTCTGGGAAAGATTGAAGGCAAAAGGAAAAGAGGGCAGCAGAGGATGAAATGGTTAGATAGCATTACCAGTCGAATGGTCATGAATCTGAGCACTCTCCAAGAGATAGAGAAGGACAGGGGAGCTTTGTATGCTCCAGTTTATGGGGTCAAAAAAGTCAGACTCAACTTCATGACTGAACAACAACTACAAAATGAACTTTATCAGGGATTGACATTTTAAAGATACTGTTTACTTTTTAAAACATAAAAAAATTAGTAGTTAAATATGTGATTCTTTCATAGAAGCAAAATATAATTTAATGGGTGACTGATTTTGCAATGTTTGATATAATTGTTGTCTTCAATAAGCAAAAGTGTAAACATTTTTTGAAGTAGATTATGACCAAAAGAAGGTTTTACACTTATGATTAATAAGATAAAAATTTAATCTTGAGCACAGCTGGTCAGATATCAGGAAAAACTCATGTATGTATCATATTACAGTTTACCTCGTATACTGACTGAAACTCACTATTTAGTTAATTTTTAATCTATTGTGAAAAGTACATTATTTATAAAATAAAATCAATTTTTTTTTCAACTTGATCATTTTACATGTGGGAAAAAAGGATTTCCTCATATCAGATTAATTTTTCAATGGTAGTTAATATAAATCAAGTGATAAATCAGTCAGATTATATAAAAGCATCAATTTAGTCAATAGTATATGATTATAAATGTTTTTATTCCAAAATTTAAAGGTTATGCATACATTTTTTTAAATAACTGATATTTCTGTGATATAACTTCCAACAGGTATGAAAAATTAGAGTTAAAACTATTAATTGCTAACTTTACAATATATATTTCCACTCAAAGTTGTTGAGGAAATAAACTATTGTGATATATGTACACCAGGCATAAAGAAATGTGTTTAGCTAATATTCCTAAGGGCTAAGAATTATATGTATTATTATCTATTACTGTATTTTGTAATAATAAAATATATATTATTTTGTATAAGTAGATTAGAGAAGATTTATGGATAACAATATTAAAGATGTCACTTTTGTTGCAATTATTCTGTATTACTTTAATGTCTTTCTATTTATAGGCTCATAAATCCCATAAGCAAGTATTGATACATGTTCCCCATAAAACAAAGGGATATGGTTCATAGGAGTGCTGAGCTCCTTTACAACCTCATGACATCTTAGACCCTGGTTGTTACCCTTTTGATTGGAATATCCATGGTTCATAGGATTTATGGCTCCACTTTATTAGTGTTGTGTCTTAGGAGTTATCCTATGGATGTGTTACCTTCTATTAATATTATAGTGCTTACAAACTGTATCAGTTTATTTTCATGGGGCTTAAAATGTCCATAACTAATGACACAAAAATTTTTTATTGTGGTTTTAATACTTTATTCCCTGGAAGTTATAGATTGAATGACAGTTAATTATAAAATGTTTAATATTTTTTAGTTTTTTTTTCTTATTGTAGTGGTCTGTACCACTAAACATCTTCATTTCTTCTATAATATTGTGCATGTGTGTTTAATTTTAAAAAAATGGTACAAGGTACATTCAAGTCAACATATGTGTTTTATTTTTAAAAAATTGAAATGGCAAGTGTAAAAAAAACTGTTGACATTTTATCTCACAATATTTTATTTCATTTTGTTTTTGTAGATATAACACACATATTAAAATAAAAATATTAACAAAATGTTATTCATATTCTCAGAAATTTCTAAAACATTACTTTGGTACTTTTCTGGAGCACCATTTCTGCGTTAAAAATGATTTTCATGTTTTTGTGATTAACTAAGCATTTAAAATTTTCATTTAGTTCAGTTCAGTTCAGTTCATTCATCCAGTCATGTCCAACTCTTTGTGACCCCGTCAACCACAGCGAGGCCACCCTGTCTACCACCAACTCCCGGAGTTTACCCAAACTCATGTCCACTGAGTCAGTGATGCCATCAAACAATCTCATTCTCTGTCATCCCCTTCTCCTCCTGCCCCCAATCCCTCCCAGCATCAGAGTCTTTTCAAATGAGTCAGCTCTTTGCATCAGGTGGCCAAAGTATTGGAGTTTCAGCTTCAAAATCAGCCCTTCCAATGAACATCCTTTAGGATGGATTGGCTTCATTTAGTAGGATACTTATTTTAATACTATTTCCTACATTTGAATCTTTAATTTTTGTTTCCCTTTTTAAAGTAATTTTGTTATGCTTTTCTTAATTTTGTTTTGCTATTTTATACCTGAAAAATGTTTAGTTTCTAAATTATATTATTTCTATTTTGCTCATATGAATATTTGAAGCTGGTGATTTTGCCATATACTGCAATTCACAATGCATGGTGATTATCTCATTTTATCTTAGACATTTTGTACTTTCATTTCAAGGTAAACGATCTTCAGCAAAAAACAGTAATCACAGGAAATAAATTATAATTTTAACAAATGAAAGCTCTAATTTGAATTCCCAGTGAAATTTTAGTATACTGTATCCAAAAACAAGGACCTGTATTTTGAAAAACATGTCGAGGGGATTTTTCTGTGTTCCTGGTTAGATATTGTAAAACTACAACAAAGTGCTATTTTTTTTCTTACTATATTCCCAAAGTTTTCTCTTCTGACTAGATTAAACATAGCAGACCTTTTGAAGTAATATGATAAAGTTTAAGATCAAGAATGAGCATAGTGCTTAAGATCAAAAAATAATTTAAAGCAATATTAAATGGCAAGGCAAGATTTAAAAAGCTTTATTTTTATATCATTCAGGGAATTTAAATTTTATGCAAGAGTATATTTAGCTCAAATTCAATTAAAAAATGACAACAAATTTTGGTTATTGGCTTAAATGCAAACGATTAAGGTTGGGTATGCAAGTGATGCATAATCAAGACTAAAGCAACATTTCTATGATTCTCTTGGGCTTTCATCATTCATTGTGCTAGCTTAGGCTTCTGAGTTACTGAATCAATTTCATATACCATATTTATATACCAAACTTTCAAGAGGAAGATCATTTGTGTCCCCAGACTTATCAGATAATGTTCTGATATCCACACTGAGCTTTACTCTTGTAGCAACATACTGAACAGTACATCTCATCCCACTGATGGATTTAGGAGGGTGCATACAGACCCATTCACCATGAAAAGACTGATACAATTAGTTTAGTTCAATGAGCTTCATTTACACTTTAATATTAGAATCACACCTGAACAAAATATATTGAAGCTAGGAATGATCTCATAGATCTACTCAAATTCCAAACCTGAATATTATATATATATATATAAAATCTTTCAAAATACTCTGTTGTATAGCCTGGACTGATAGCCATTAGATTTAGATTTAGTCCTTTAGAGAGAACACATAACTGTAGATCAGATTTAATCCCATCTCAATGAAATATAAAGTTTGGCCAGAGAGAAAGTAGAGCTTTCTCTACTTTTCTCAATAGTAGGAGAGAAAAATCAACTTGTAAATACTTTAGTTTATATGGAGTAACATAATTTATCATTTGATCACTATTTCTTCACTATTTGACTTCCTTGTTTGCTTTCCTGATGGCTCAGATGGTAAAGAATCTGCCTGCAATGCAGGAGACCTGGGTTTGATCCCTGGGTTGGGAAGATCCCCTGGAGAAGGGTATGGCAACCCACTCTAGTATTGTCTGGAGAATCACCATGCACAGAGGAGCCTGGTGGCTCCAGTTCATTGGGGTCACAAAGAGTCAGACATGATTGAGCAACTAAGCACAAGCACATTCCTTCTTTAGTCATGTATAGTGTGTGGTTAACTTACTTCTGGAATCTTTGCAAAGCCATCTCAAGATGCAATATTTAGATATTTTCCATATTTCTATTAAGCTAAAGTTTTGCAAAGACTGGTTGATTTGTTTTAATGTATATTTGAGAAATTATATGGAAACAAACTAAAGGATATAATTTACAATCATTATGCTCTACCACTAAGTTTATATTTTGACAGTAATAAATTATGGTATCAATACTTCTATGGGATACAAATCCAAAGGAAATTTATATTCATTTCAAATTGCATGTTCCTGAATTATTAAAGTGTTCACTTGTTCTCTTAATATTCACATTTTAAGGATTTTCTTAATTTAAAAATATCAGTAAAAGAGAATTTATGCATTGTGCTTTTAGCTTGGGAAAAAATGCTATATCAGTATAAAGAGTTTGATAAGCACACTGAATTTTCTATCACGTCAAAAAGTATGTTTTGCTCTGTGTGCTATTTTCTATGGGTTTTTGCTGGTGATACTGTTGTAAAATTCTCCATGATCTAAAAATGGCCTTGAAGTTCTTTTGCTTCAGTTGCAAATCTATTAATAGAATGGGCAGAGAATTGTGATGGTTCATTGCTTTCAGCTGATGGAGGGGAATGAAAAGACCTCTTACTTTCAAAGTGGCATTGAAGCAAAATTGCCTCAGACATCCAGTCGTGGAGTAAAGTAAAAATAGGATTTACTCTTTTTTCTCAAGGCCTGAGAAGGTGAACATCTCTCTAAAAAATGCAAATATTTCATAAATTTTCAATTTTGAAACAATTTCAGCTGATTTAAATAAAGTAAGAATGGTAGGACTGTGTAATTAGTATCTAAATACAACCAGGAGCTACAATTTGTATATAAACCTAAGGTTGCTACTTTGGGGCCCAATAAAGTTCACTACAGGATAAATTCCAAATTATATAGGCTTCAAGTTTTCCTACCAACTCTCTGTTATATTATAGCTTTGAAAACCATTTATTTAGATTTAAAATGTCCAGCATCTATTTTTACTTAAATAAGTATAATTTTATAAGTAACAAATCACACATTATGGAGGATTTGAATATAAAAATAACTTGAATAGCTACATATCAAAACATGCCAAATTGTAAAGTCTGTCTCCAAAAGGGAGGTTTGGACCAATTTTGATGTGAAAATGTAATAAATAGAGAAATTAATTTACTCTTTATACACAACACTACATATGTAGTTAATCTGTTTTAGAAATATGGAAATTTTTGTGTCTTTTTACTTTTAAATCTTTGACCATCATATGTTAGGTTGAGAACAGAAAATAGTATCTGCTTGCAAAATAGTAACCTAAGAAATGTAAGTTAACATAAAAAGAAAACAATTAGTAACTGTGAAAATAGAGAAAGTCACACTGGAAATAAGAAATAGTGATAAAATTACTTGAATCATGTCCCCACCATAGTGAGACATAGGTTATTTTTCAAAATGAAGATAAATACACAAACACATGGACATTCATGTGCAGATTATACTTGATTTTGTATATTAAATATATTAAAAGTTACAAAATGTAGAGACTTCATAAGATACCAAATAATTCTTTTTGGTGAGTAATCTCTATGGCATTTTGTGGAAGCACAATGACTGATAAACAGAGGACTGCTTCCCTGTTGGCTTAAACAGTAAAGCATCTGCCTACAATGTGGGAGGCCCAGGTTCAATCCCTGGGTCAGAAAGATATCCTGGAGAAGGAAATAACCCATTCCAGTATTCTTGCCTGGAAAATCCCATAGACAGAGGAGCCTGGTAGGCTACAGTCCATGGGGTCGCAAAGAGTCAGACACGACTGAGCGACTTCACTTTCACACTCTGAAGTGAACTCATACCAATCACAGATCTCACCTGACTGTGAAATACACTAGTGTATTGCTTTCCTATTGCTGTTGCAACAAATTACCACAAACGAAGGGTCTTAAGACAAAGCAAATGGGCTGTCTTACAGTCTAGTAGTCAGAAGTCTGAAATAGGTTTACCAGGAATAAAACCAAGGTGTCAGCAGAGCTATGTTTTTTCTAGAAGCTCTGCAGGAGAATCTGTTCTGTGCTTTGCCCAGCTCTATCAGCTGCCTCCATTCCTCAGGTTGTGCCTGCATCTTCATGATCTCTGCCTCCATCAGGACATTTTTCTTCACTACTGATCCTCTTGTTTTCCTCTTATGAGAACTCTTATGATTACAGTATGGTGTTTCCTTTAAAAAGCTGAAAATAAAACTACCATGTGACCCACTACTGGGCATTTACCTTGAGAAAACCATAATTCAAACAAGCACAGGCACCTCAATGTTCATTAAAGCACCATTTATTATATAATAGACAGGACATGGAAACAACCTACATGTCCATCAACAGAGGAATGGATAAAGAAGATATGGTACACATAGACAATGGAGTATTACTCAGCCATAAAAGGAATGGAATTTGTAGAGACATGGATGGAACTAGAGACTGTCATATGGAGTGAAGAAAGTCAGAAAGAGAAAAACAAATATTGTATATTATTTTATATACACAGAATCTGAAAAAAATGGTATAGATGATTTTATTTAAAAATCAGTAATAGAAACACAGATGTAGAGAACAAACATGGATATCAAGGTGGGAAGGAGGGGTGGGATGAACTGGGAGATCAAAATTAACATATATATTAATACAATATTGATACTATGTATAAAATAGCTAACTAATGAGAGCATACTGTGTAGTACAAGGAACTCTACTCAACGTTCTCTGGTGATGTAAATGGGAAGAAAATTATAAAGAGGGGATATATGTATACATAGAGCTGATTCAATTTACAGTACATTTGAAACTACCACAACATTGTAAAACCATCATACTCCAATAATTTTTAAAAGAATTTTTGTGATTGCCTTGAACAAACCCAGATATTCCAGAATAATGTTGAGAGAGTTGGATAGCAACAGGAACTCTCATTTGCTTCCATGGAAATGCAAGATGGTATAGCCACTTTGGCAGACAAGTTGGCAGTTTCTTACAAAACTAAACACACTCTACCATATAATCTGGCCATCACACTTTTTGATATTAATATTTACTCCAATGAGTTGAAAACTTGTGTCTACACAAAAATCTGTATGATGATAGTGGCTTTATCCTTAATTGCCAAAACTTGGACCTAAATATATCTTCAGTAGGTGAATGGATAAATTAACTATGGTACATCTAGAGTATGGAATATTATTTGACACTAAAAAGAAATGTACTATCATGAAATTAAAAGGGAACAAAATTGGGCTATTTGTAGAGATTCAGATTGACCTAGAGACTATCACACAGAGTGAAGTAAGTCAGAAAGAGAAAAACAAAAATCATATATTGATGCATATAGGTGGAATCTAGAAAAGTGGTACATCTGAACCTACTTACAAAGCAGAAATAGAAACACAGATGTAGAAAACAAATGTATGGACACCAAGGAGGGGGAGGGAGGGGGGGATGAATTGAGACATTGAGATTGACATATACACACTGGTATGTATGAAATAGGTCTAGTGAGAGCCTCCTGTATAGCACAAGGAACTCTGCACCCTGTGGTGACCTAGATGGAAGGGAAATACATGCTGATTCACTTCATTATACAGCAGACACTAGCACAACACTGTGAAGCAACTATACCCCAGTAAATTTTTTAAAAATAAATAAAAAGTAAAAGACATGGGGAAAACTTGAATGCATAATTCTAACTCAGAGAAGTCAGTCTGGAAAGAATACTTTATGTATTGTTTCAACTACATGACATTCTGGGAAGGGCAAAGCTATGGAGACAGTGAAAGTTTAATGCTTGCCAGGGACTGTGGGGGAAGAAAAAATGAATAGTTTGTGCACAAAGCATTTTTTAGGACAATAAAGCTATTCTGTATGATACCACAATGATGAATATGTATCATTATATATTTGTCAAAATCCATAGCATTTACAATGCCAAAATGAACTGCAATGTAAACAAAGGATGTTGAGTGATAAGTCAGTGTCAATCTGTCAGTTGTGGTAAATTTACCACTCTAGTGTGAGGTGTTGATAGTGAGGGAGACTTTGCACTCTGTGTGGGGGTAGGGAGCTTATGGGAAATCTCTATACTTCTAAATTTTGCTGTGAACCTAAAACTGCCCTAAGTAGCCATTGTTGTGTTGTTGTTACATAAGCATTCAGTCATGTCTGACTTTGTGACACCGTGGACTGAAGCCCACAAGATTCTTCTGTCCATGGAATTCTCTAGGCAAGAATACTAAAGTGGGTTGCCATTCCCTTCTCCAGAGGATCTTCCTGACTCAGGGATCGAACTTGGATCTTGGATCTCCTGCATTGGATGAGGATTATTTACCATCTGAGCCACCAGAGAAGCCCCAAACTGCCATAAAATGACATCAATTTAAGCAGACAATCAAGATAAGGATTTTTTTTTAAAATCTCAGTCAATGGCTATATATAGAAATAAGGAGCCTTCCCAGGTGGCTCAGTGGTAAAGAATCCAGTGCAGGAGATAAATAGAGATGCGATTTGATCCTTGGGTTGGAAAGATCTCCCAGAGTAGAAAATGGCAACCCACTCCAGTATTCTAGCCTGGAGAATCCCATGAACAGAGGAATCTGGAATCTGGCATGCTGCAGTCCATGGGTCACAAAGAGCTGGAGATAACTGAGTGACTGAGCATGCTGCTGCTGCTAAGTTACTTCAGTCATGTCTGACTCTGCACAACCCTATGGACAGCAGCTCACCAGGCTCCTCTGTCCATGAGATTTTCTAGGCAAGAATATTGCAGTGCGTTGTCATTTTCTTCTCCAGTGATTGAGCATGCACACATAAAAATAAGGAAGAAAAACATCTGAATTTGTTCCTACTGAGTTTCCTTTCCATGCAGCCAGAGCAAAAGACATAGTGGTTGAGGAAATGTTAATCCAGAAAGTTTAATTTATTGTATACAATGACTAAAATTACAGATATTCATAATGCAGCTTGTTGGAAAAAGTTGTTTGCTATAACCAGTGTGTTCTTTTGACAAAACTCTATTAGCCTTTGTCCTACTTCATCCTGTACTCTAAGGCCAAATTTGCCTGTTACTCTAGGTATTTCTTTACTTCATACTTTTGCATTCCAGTCCCCTGGGAAAGATTGAAGCTGGGAGGAGAAGGGGACGACAGAGGATGAGATAGTTGGATGGCATCACAGAGTTTGAGTAAGCTCCAGGAGTTGGTGATGGACAGGGAATGCTGGCCTGCTGCAGTCCATGGGATCACAAATAGTTTGAACACGACTAAGCGACTGAACAGTCCCATCACTTCATGGGAAATAGATGGGGAAACAGTGGAAACAGTGTCAGGCTTTATTTTTTTGGGCTCCAAGATCACTGCAGATGGTGATTGCAGCCATGAAATTAAAAGACACTTACTCCTTGGAAGAAAAGTTATGACCAACCTAGATAGCATATTCAAAAGCAGAGATATTACTTTGCCAACCAAGGTCCGTCTAGTCAAGGCTATGGTTTTTCCAGTGGTCATGTATGGATATGAGAGTTGAACTGTAAAGAAGGCTGAGTGCTGAAGAATTGATGCGTTTCAACTGTAGTGTTGGAGAAGACTCTTGAGAGTCCCTTGGACTGCAAGGAAATCCAACCAGTCCATTCTGAAGGAGATCAGCCCTGGGATTTCTTTGGAAAGAATGATGCTAAAGCTGAAACTCCAGTCCTTTGGCCACCTCATGTGAAGAGCTGACTCATTGGAAAGACTCAGATGCTGGGAGGGATTGAGGGCAGGAGGAGAAGGGGACGACAGAGGATGAGATGGCTGGATGGCATCTCTGACGCGATGGTCATGAGTCTGAATGAACTCTGGGAGTTGGTGATGGACATGGAGGCCTGGCGTGCTGCGATTCATGGGGTCACAAAGAGTTGGACACGACTTAGCGACTGAACTGAAGCGACTGAACTGAACTGAATGAAACTAGACTATAGTCCCTGAAACTTACAGAGAAGGCAGATTCAATTAATTTCTTTGTATCTAAACTAAGTTATTTCCTACAGATCTCAGAATTTACTGTGAAGTTCAAATTAAATCCCTTTCTCAGAATTGTCCTTATGAGGGAGCACCTAGAAAATAGATTGTTACCTACGTTGCATAAAGCTTTACCATTATTTAGAGGAAACAGTTCAAAAGCTGAGAAAATCATAACAAAAATAAAGAACTAATATTGGCACTAGTAGAGATCAATGTCAGTATAATGATTTTAATTTCTATATAGAGATTATACTACAGATGTTTACAATGAATTGATTATGAAAAACAACTGTTATCAACTTTTTTTATTTTTCCAATTAAATTTTAAAATATTTTATATTCCTTCATAATCTCTATAAGCAGAGATTTTCTTAAATCCTACTGTAAGATAAATATATGAAAATAACATAGACAAAAATTAATGAGGTTAAATATTCTTTAAACTTACAATTTTAAAGGGTATTTTCTTCCCTTAAAATTAGCAGGTTGACCAGTAATTTGAGTAAAACAAAAGAAATATATTGTGTTGAATAAAGAAATGTTAGACTTTTCAGTGAGTTGTTATATAGCCAGATCAAATTTGAAATATTAACTTTAGAGGGCAAAAGAAAATTATTTAAAAATGTGGGTGAGCATATTATCTTAACATAAGAATGTTTTAAAATGTATGTGCATTTAATTGAAGATTTATAAACGAACACATTTCATAGCTTCTGTTTTACAAATGCTATCAAAATACCAAAATCAGAAAATAATTTTAAACAAATTATGAATAACAGTATTTCAGATTATGAAGATTAAAATGAACAAAATACAAAACATAATTTATGTAATAAATAATTTAATAAATACATGAAATTTTATTCCATTCATAATCATAGAAGTAAAATTTTAAAAATTAATATATTTCTATATTGATAACAAAGATGAAAGAATAGTAACCTATACTCATGAAAAATCAATTATGTTTTAATTGAACACATTGCTTAATCTATAAACCTCATGCTTTTATGTTTCCATTTTATAATGATGAGTATATCTTATCAGTTGAAATAAAATGTAAAAAATTCTATTAATTATACCCTAACAATTATTTGTTAATCTCTCTTCTTCATTATGGAAATTATTTTTATATACTCTACTCTCCTATTTTACTGTCTTTGGTCTTTCGACTTATGTTTTCCTTTTGTGTTTCATATATTTGATATTTTTTCCTTATGTTCTGCTTTTATTTTTGCTGATTTATTACCAGGTTGAAAATCAAATTATAGTGAACAGAAAGCCTACACATGGAAAGTTTTGCTAGCAATAGAAAATTTTCTCAGAAATTAATATCGGAAATAAATTTCATATTTTAATATAGAAATTACTAAAGACTCAAGACTGTATTGTAATATATTTGTTAAAACTTGAAGATAGAAGTCATTAGTATGTTTATTTCTATTATAAAGGTTCTCTAACATCTTTTTCAGCTTTAATGATGTATAGTAAGCAAATAAATTCATAAGATGTTTTAAGTTTACATGTAAATAATATTGGATACATATACATTTTGATAGGGTTCCACCCGTCTAGTTAATTATCACACAATATATTCATGCATAATGTATGTTTAAAAGCATTTAAGTTATATTCTCTTACTAAATATTGATATTGTTTTCTTTCTAATAAATAGTTATGTTTTTATATCCCTTTTGTAAATTTAAATGTCCCCATCTCTTCTAACATACTTATTTTCCCCCCTTTATATTACTGAACTTACATCAATATTGACACATCTTTCTTCTTTTTTCCTCATGTGTAATGTATCTTTCCTTTTATGGTTATCTATGCTCTCTGTCACACACTTATCTCTGTCATTTGTAAACTGTATAGTTGGGTTTTGTTTTATATTGCAGTTTGAGAATATATGCCTTTAATTGGGTCTCATTCTCTTTAAGGGTTTCTCAGGAGACAGTGCTTCAGTCCCTGGGTCAGGAAGATGCTCTGGAGAAGGAAATGGCAACCCATTATAGTATTCTTGCCTGGAGAATCGCATGGAAAGAGGAGCCTGGTGTGCTACAGTTCATGCCGTCACAGAATTGAACACAACAACTGAGCATTCATGTAATTCCTTTAATGAAACGAACACACATAGAAGCTGAAATTTAGAGCTAATTCCTCTTTCTCACCCCCTTTCTCTTCTGCCACTGTCCCCTTTACTGCTTATCTTTCCACTCCTCTCATTCTCCTTATGCTATCAAAATGACTGTGTAACTTCCAACTTCAATGAAATACAAATCATTCCCAAATTTTACCTCTAGACAGCCCTTTTTCTGAAATCTGTCTTCTTAAAAACATTGTGGTTTTTTTTCAACATTTACATCTAAATTATGGCTGAAGTGAAGTGTGACTAAATCTTAATTTATTCCTACATGCCATCCAAATCTACTGTTGCCTTGGTCATTTAACCTATTAAGAACCTCCCATCAATACATCAGTAGTTTTTTCAAATTAATTCTGGTTCTATTCAAGCCTATGTGTTCCAAGGGAAAGATAAAGTGATCTCCACAAAACAAATATGTTATCTAGTTACTTTCTCTGTTTTAAACACTTATAATTAAATACAATTGCTATCAGGGTTAAATAAAAATTCTTAACTTTGCCACTATGCCTTGCTTACTCCTGTTGGCTAATCCTTCTCAGTGCATGCGTGCTAGTTTGTGACTAACCCTGTGCAACGCTATGGACTGTAGCCCACCAGGGCTCTATGTCCATGGGATTCTCCAGGCATGCATGCTGGAGTTGGTGGCCATGCCCTCCTCCAAGGGATCTTCCCCACCCAGGAATCAAATCAGCAAATAAGGTATTGACAGGTGAATTTTTACTCATTCTTTAGAACCAATTTTGCAGTTTTAACTCTTGGATTCCAATCCAAAACTAGGGTACAAGTTTATGTTAATTTTATCTATTCACATATATTTGCCATTTATAGCATTTGTAATCCCTGTATGTGTGCATACTCAGTCGTGTTCAACTCTTTATGATCCCATGTTCTATACTCCACCAAGCTCCCTTGCCAGTGGAATTTCCCAAGCAAGAACTGGAGTGGGTTGCCATTTCCTCCTCCAAAGAATCTTCTTGACACAGGGATAAAGTTCATGTCTCCTGCATCTCCTGCTTCGGCAGGCAAATTCTTTACCACGAGCCACTCTGCTAGATTTAAACGCCTGAGATGTTTATGAGAGCTCATACAGGAACTTACCTTCATGTCAGAAATATTGAAACTGGCTGTCTGGGTGATTTAAAGTCTCTTATTCTTTATCTTGGCCTATTTTATGTAATGAAACTTAAGAAAAATTTTATTACAAACTTCAGTTCAGTTCAGTCAGTCATGTCTGACTCTTTGTGAACCCATGGACTGCAGCACGGCAGGCCTCCCTGTCCATCACCAACTCCCGGAGCTTGCTCAAACCCATGTCCATTGTGTCGGGGATGCCATCCAACCATCTCATCCTCTGTCATCACCTTCTCCTCCTGTCCTCAATCTTTTCCAGCATCACAGTCTTTTCCAATAAGTCAGTTCTTCACATCAGGTGACCAAAGTATTGGAACTTCAGCTTCAACATCAGTCCTTGCAATGAATATTGAGGAGTGATTTCCTTTAAGATTGATTGGTTTGATCTCCTTGCAGTCCAAGGGACTCTCAGAATCTTATTCAACACCACAGTTTAAAAACGTCAATTCTTTTGTGCTCAGCTTTCTTTATTTTCCAACTCTCACATCAATACATGACTACTGGAAAAATCATAGCTTTGACTAGACAGAGCTTTGTCAGCAAAGTAATATCTCTGCTTTTCAATATGCTGTCTAGGTTAGTCATAGCCTTTCTTCCAAGGAGCAAGTATCTTAATTTCATGACTTCTGTCACCATTTGAGGTGATTTTGGATTCCAAGAAAACAAAGTCTGTCACTGTTTCCATTTTTCCCCCATCTGTTTGTCATGAAGTGATGAGACTAGATGCCATGATCTTCATTTTTTGAATGTTGAGTTTTAAGACAACTTTTTCACTCTTCTCTTTCACTTTCACCAAGAGGCTTTTTAGTTCCTCTTCACTTTCTGCCATAAGAGTGGTGTCATCTGGGTTTCTGAGGTTATTGATATTTCTCCGACACTCTTGATTCTAGCTTGTGCTTCATCCAGTCCAGCATTTTGCATGATGTACTCTGCCTATTTAAATAAGCAAGGTGACAATAATCAGCTTTGAATACTCTTTTCCCAATTTGGAACCAGTCCCATTTTCTATGTCCGTTTTTTGTTGTTGTTGTTGTTGTTGTTGTTCTTCTTCTTCTTCTTCTTCTTCTGTGAATTCTTGCCACATCTTAATATCTACTGCTTCTGTTAAGTCCATACCATTTCTGTCCTTTATTTTGTCTATCTTTGCATAAAATGTTTCCTTGGTATCTCTAATTTTTTTGAAGATATCTCTAGTCTTTCCCATTCTATTGTTTTCCTGTATTTCTTTGCACTGATCTCTTAGGAAGGTTTTCTTATCTCTCCTTATTATTCTCTGAAACTGCATTCAGATGGATATATCTTTCTTTTTCTCCTTTGTCTTTTGCCTCTCTTCTTTCCTCAGCTATTTGTAAGGCTTCCTCAGACCACCATTTTGCCTTTTTGCATTTCTTCTTCTTGGGGATGGTTTTGATCACTGCCTCCTGCACAATGTTACAAACACCTGTCTATAGTTCTATAGGCACTCTAGCCATCAGATCAAATCCCTTGAGTCTATTTGTCACTTCCACCATATAATCATAAAGGATTTAATTTAGGTCATATCTGAAGGGTCTAGTGGTTTTCCCTATTTTCTTCAATTTAAGTCTGAATTTGGCAATAAGGAGTTCATGATCTGAGGCACAGTCAACTCCCAGTCTTCTTTTTGCTGACTCTATAGGGCTTCTCCATCTTAGGCTGCAAAGAATACAATCAATCTGATTCAGTATTGACCATTTGGTGATTTTCATGTGTAAAGTCTTCTCTTGTCTTATTGGAAGAGGGTGTTTGCCATGACCAATGTGTTCACTTGGCAAAACTCTGTTAGCCTTTGCCCTGATTCATTTTGTTCTCTAAAGCCAAATTTGCCTGTTACTCTAGGTAGCTTCCTAGACTTCCTTGACTTCCTACATTCCAGTCCCCTATGATGAAAAAGGCTTCTTTACTGGTGTTAGTTACAGAAGGTCTTGTAGGTCTTCATGGAACCATTCAATTTCAGCTTCCTTGGCATTAGTGGTTGGGGTGTAGACTTGGATTATGCTAATATTGAATGGTTTTCTTTGGAAAGGAATAGAGATCATTCTGTCTTTTTTGAGATTGCAACCAAGCACTGCATTTTGGAGTCTTTTGTTGACTATGAGGGCTACTCCATTTCTTCTAAGGGATTCTTGCCTACAGTAGTAAATATAATGATCATCTGAATTGCATTTGCGCATTCCCATCCATTCCAATCATCTCATTGATTTCTAAAATGTTTATTTTCACTCTTGCATCTCCTGTTTGACCACTACTGATTTACCTTGATTCATGATCTAACATTCCAGATTCCTATGCAATATTGTTTTTACAGCATCGAACTTTACTTCTATCATCAGTCACATTCACAACCGGGTGTTTTTTGTTTGTTTGTTTTTTTGCTTTGGCTCCCTCTCTTCATTATTTCTGGAGGTATTTCTCCACTCTTCTCCTGTAGCATATTTGGTGCCTACCAACGTGGGAAGTGAAAGTGCTGCACTCAATATGCCAAAAATTTGGAAAACTCAGCAGTGACCGCAGGACTGGAAAAGGTTAATTTTCATTCTAATCCCAAAGAAAGGCAATGCCAAGGAATGCTCAAACTACCACACAATTGCACTCATCTCACACGCTAGTAAAGTAATGCGCAAAATTCTCCAAGCCAGGCTTCAGCAATACGTGAACCATGAACTTCCAGATGTTCAAGCTGGCTTTAGAAAAGGCAGAGGAACCAGAGATCAAATTGCCAACATCCGCTGGATCATTGAAAAAGCAAGAGAGTTCCAGAAAATACATCTATTTCTGCTTTATTGACTATGCCAAAGATTTTGACTGTGTGGATCACAATAAACTGTGGAAAATTCTTAAAGAGATGGGAATACCAGACCACCTGACCTGCCTCTTGGGAAACCTATATGCAGGTTAGGAAGCAACAGTTAGAACTGGACATGGAACAACAGACTGGTTCCAAATAGGACAAGGAGTATGTCAAGGCTGTATATTGTCACTCTGCTTATTTAACTTATATGCAGAGGACATCATGAGAAACACTGGGCTTGGAGAAACACTGGGCTTGAAAAGCACAAGCTGGAATCAAGATTGCCGGGAGAAATATCAATAACCTCAGATATGCAGATAATGCAACCTTTATGGCAGAAAGTGAAGAGGAACTAAAAAGTGATGAAAGTGAAAGTGGAGAGTGAAAAAGTTGGCTTAAAGCTCAACATTCAGAAAACAAAGATCATGGCATCTGGTCCCATCACTTCATGGGAAATAGATGGGGAAAAAGTGGAAACAGTGTCAGACTTTATTTTTTGGGCTCCAAAATCACTGCAGATGGTGATTATAGTCATGAAATTAAAAGACACTTACTCCTTGGAAGGCAAGTTATAACCAACCTAGATAGCATATTGAAAAGTAGAGACATTACTTTGCCAACAAACATCCATCTAGTCAAGGCTATGGTTTTTCCATTGGTCATGTATGGATGTGAGAGTTGGACTGTGAAGAAAGCTGAGCACTGAAGAATTGATGCTTTTGAACTGTGGTGTTGGAGAAGACTCTTGAGAGTTCCTTGGACTGCAAGGAGATCCAACCAGTCCATTCTAAAGGAGGTCAGTCCTGGGTGATTTTGGAAGGAATGATGCTGAAGCTGAAACTCCAGTACTTTGGCCACCTCATGTGAAGAGTTGACTCATTGGAAAAGACTCTGATGCTGGGAGGGATTGGGTCAGGAGGAGAAGGGGACAACAGAGGATGAGATGGCTGGATGGCATCACTGACTCGATGGACATGAATCTGAGTGAACTCTGGGAGTTGATGATGGACAGGGAGGCCTGGCATGCTGAGATTCATGGGGTCGCAAAAAGTCAGACACAACTGAGTGACTGAACTGAACTGAACTGAACTGAACTGAACTGAACTTGGGGAGTTTATCTTTCAGGGTCATATCTTTTTGCCTGTGCCTACTATTCATGAATTTCTCAAGACAACCGTGCTGAAGTGGTTTGCCATTCCCTTCTCCAATATTAGAAAATTAGTTGCAATAAATAGTGTTAGAGTTGCTGTTACTCTTGACATGTGATTATCATAGAGTGAAATCTTTTAAACTCTGCAATATTGCTTTGAAGAGTTTGCAATATGGCTGTTTATTGATATTTGTTAATGGAAAAATCATATAGCACCATATGTGTGTTTTAAAAATAGTTTTTAAGGAAACAATGAGACAAGGGGGATGGTTTACTTAAGGGATTGATTAGCAGACAATTTGATTTGGCTACATACAGGAGTGTGGCCAGCAGATGAGAGCTACGTGGAAATGATAATATCTAATTATTTGTCATTTAATTTTTTTGGTAATAAAATTTGCAGCAATGTATTCGAGTCTTCAAAATCACCACATATGTTCATTAACACATTTTGAGACTTCATCCATGTTTCCAGGTCCTCTAAAAGAAGTGGATGACTTTCACAGGATATAAGGTTATTTTCTAGCATAGGGGAAGATCTGAAAAAAACTCCACTATAAAAATTAAAGATAGAAATACCATACTCCCAATATTTCATATTTTATGGCATTACTGTTTGTGTTTGGGACAGACTGAAAATCTATTTTTATTATGCTTTCTGAGATGGCACTTTGAATTTAAGCCCCATTTTCCATGGCTTATAGCTTTTCCACTGAGTACCTTTGGGGATAAACTTCATCATGCTGGTTCTTAACCTAAAATGAAATAATTCAGGAAGTTTGAAGGAAATGCATTTCCTCGTTTTTTATTTCAGTAACCAAAGGGAAACTTTTTTTTGGTGTTCAAAAATAGTAAGCACTTTCTATTATTGGATAATTCATAAGGACTTGTGATTTTGACTATATATGTTTATAATATAATTATTTTCTATAAAAGATACATAACTATTTAAAATCACTTATACAAAATAATGAGATATAATCTATTAGTAAATATAATACACCTCTCTATGATCTTCCAAATGCATCAGAAATTCTGAAATATAGGCTTTATGGAAAGGACTCCTGTATTGAATCAATACGGAAAAATCATATTGGCAGGAATGACTACTTAATAAAGAGACAGGATTTCATGGTTATTTAAATGATGTCTCAGTGGTTTATACCAACTGTCAAAAGTTTCTATTCTTTCATTTTAAATGTGTATGAAAATAAAGTGAAAGTGAAAGTTGCTCAGTCATGTCTGACTTTTTGCGACCTGATGGACTATACACAGTCCACAGAATTCTCCAGACCAGATTATTGGGGTGAGTAACCTTTCCCTTCTCCAGGGGATCTTCCCAACCCAGGGACTGAACCCAAGTCTCCCTCATTGCAGGCAGATTCTTCACCAGCTGAGCCACTAGGGAAGTCTGATATATAAGGCTATTTTTAAATATCCATTTACACAAGTCAAACTTTGAAAGAGTAGTAAAGTGAAAAGTCATAAAGGATAAAAATGGCCAAGACTCATGTAAGGAAATACTTACACTTTATATAAGTATATGCTTATAATTCCCAATGAAACCATTAATTAATAAAACCACGTACTTTCCTAGAAGTGCTCAATTAATATTATAGTTAGCAATAATTGATTACAGACATTATCCACTTAAGAAAAAAAGTAAATAATTTTAACCAGAGACAAGACAGTCCAACTACACATAAACTGTATTTGTGTCTTCATTAAACACATTATATATAGTGTGTGTACCTACCCATATATCTATATGTAGCTAAAATGTATTGTATACATGCAATTACTAAATAATTAAGAATCTTCTGATTTGGAAGGACTTATGCTGAAGCTGAAGCTCCAGTACTTTGGCCACCTGATGCAAAACCTGACTCATTAGAAAAGACTTGATGCTGGAAAGATTGAAGGCAGGAGAATAAGGGGACAACAGAGGACAAAATGGTTGGATGGCATCATTGACTTAATGGGCATGAGTTTGAGCAAGCTCTGGGAGAAGGTGAAGGACAAGGAAGCCTGATGTGTTGCAGTCCATGGGGTTGCCAAGAGTCAGACATGACTGAGAGACTAAACAACAGCAAGAGGGAATTTATACAGAGTTAAATATATATGTATATATGTTTTAGTTGTCACCTAATTCTATTTTATAGTGTTTTTTAAATTTCTGGAAAAAATATATTCAATTGGGTTAATTTAGTGATAGTTGCTTAAAAAAAATCAGTATTTAATAACTTTCCTAATCATATTGCTAAGTAAACACACACACACATATTTTTATAAATTCACAACTGATTTATTTTTTATACATATTTTCTCAAAATTATTTTTATAAAGAAAGGTAAGTTTTTGAGAAGCTATTTTCATCTGAAGTTATTTTGTCTTGTATATACTATACTGGAGGAAAAGATATGTATTGAAAATTAATAAACAGTTAATAACAGGAAGTAAAAAAAATAAGTGTTTTTGGACCCAATGAAATAAGAAAATGAGTCACTTTTAAGAACATAGAAACTTTAGTACTTAATCTTACAGAATTAATGGAGACTTATAATGTAGAAAATGGAGGAAGTCACTGTTTCTGTCTAGCCTGTTCACTGTAGCAACGATCAAACAATATTTCTGATCTCTTTTTCTTTCTTTTTTTTTTTAAAGCTTTCAGAATGCAGTATTTCCAGGTAATCTCCTACCCAAGTACTAACCAGATACAATCATGCTTAACTTCCAAGATTAGACAAGATTGGGTGTGTTCAGACTGGTGCAGCTGCAGACTTATGAAGATTGTTTTTAATGGATGCTTATGCACATATTATTAAATCAGAGTGAAGAAAAGTAGAAAATTGGTAACATTGTCCCTGGACTCTGAATTGGGTCATTTCTAGATTTTAACTTAAGTTCCTTTTCTTTGTGACTGACTACAAGGATGCAATTAAGTACTTTAATCATGCTTTTCCGACATAAGGGATTTACTTTCAAAATTCCAATTTTACTTTGAAATACCTTACTGAATAGTTTTCCCTTAAAACTGATTAAAATATATTTTAAAAGACTGTAAATTTAAGCCTACCTCTGCATAATTAATTCCCTTTGCTATTCAGTAGCATCTTGCATTTGTGTCATCATTATCGTCATATGTCAATTTTTGGCTCATACTGGCAGTTTGCATTTATTGACATTCAGCAATGTTTAGGTCTTGCTCAGTATGAACTGCCAAAAACTTTTATGATCTGAAGCAAAGTAACTGACACTGACCACGTGCCATCAGTTCAATTCAGTTCAGTCGCTCAGTTGTGTCCAACTCTTTGTGACCCCGTAAATCGCAGCATGCCAGGCCTCCCTGTCCATCACCAACTCCCAGAGTTCACTTAGACTCATGTCCATCGAGTCAGTGATGCCACCCAGCCATCTTATCCTCTGTCGTCCCCTTCTCCTCTTGCCCTCAATCCCTCCCAGCATCAGAATCTTTTCCAACGAGTCAACTCTTCGCATGAGATGGCCAAAGTACTGGAGTTTCAGCTTTAGTACTATTCCTTCCAAAGAAATGCCAGGGCTGATCTTCAGAATGGACTGGTTGGATCTCCTTGCAGTCCAAGGGACTCTCAAGAGTCTTCTCCAACACCACAGTTCAAAAGCATCAATTCTTTGGCGCTCAGCTTTCTTCACAGTTCAATTCTCACATCCATACATGACCACTGGAAAAACCATTTTGGTGAATCTGTTAACTCTAACACACACATGATGCTAAACTGCCTTTGTTGGGGAAGAAGCCCAGCTGCCTTCGTGAGGCTACGGAAGTAGCTGCTTAGTCTCTGGATTAGATGTTTTAGTTGTCTTCATTGCTTAATCCCTGGGTTGGGAAGATCCTCTGGAGTAGGAAATGGCAACCCACTACAGTATTCTTGCCTGGAAAATTCCATGGGTAGAGACGCTTGGTTGGCTACAGTCCATGACGTGGCAAATAGCTGGCCATGACTGAATATGCACACACATTGTTTTCCGGATAGGCCATGAGGGAGAATTGGGAATCACCAAATGTCTTTCTTGCAGAGAGGGGTGTTTCCTTTCTCTAAACCTGCTCTACAAAGAACGTTCTCTGTTCTCTGATCCTGCTTCCAGTCATTCTCATGAATACCTGATGAAAGAAAAGGATAGTAGCCCTTTTTCAGTTCAGTTCAGTTGCTCAGTTGTGTGCAACTCTTTGTGACCCCATGGACTGCAGCACACCAGGCCTCCCTGTCCATCATTAGCTCCCAAAGTTACTCAAACTCATGTCCATTGAGTCAGTGATGCCATCCAACCATCTCATCCTATGTTGTCCCCTTCTCCTCCTGTCCTCAATCTTTCCCAGCATCAGGGTCTTTTCAAATGAGTCCGTTCTTCCGATCAGGTGGCCAAAGTATTGGAGTTTCAGCTTCAACATCAGTCCAGCCAATGAACACCCCGGACTGATCTCCTTTAGGATGGACTGGTTGGATCTCCTTGCAGTCCAAGGGACTCTCAAGAGTCTTCTCCAACACCACAGTTCAAAAGCATCAATTCTTCAGCTCTCAGATTTCTTTATCCTTGAGTGAGTGCCATTTTTTCTTGTGTTTATACTTCCAAGGAGTTCATTCCACTGATGTTCATTCAGTCAGCCATTAGCAATTTCTAAGATAAAATTGTTCTTACAAGTAATACTAGTAAACCAATAATTGCTCCATGTAGGCAAGCGTTTGAATTTTGCCTTTCCTTATAGGCACCTATTTTCTTAGCTTTCTCATTTGCTGGTTGCCCTGTGACCTAGGCTTTTAAGTCTCATGAGTTCAAGGTAATTTGTTACTTTAGAAATTATCTATTTTTTATTTGATTTGGTTTATTTTTACCAACTTTATTGGTATATAATTGGCAAAATTGTATATGCTTAAAGTATATAGTGATGATTTTATATATGTATATATTTGGAAATGATTGCCACAATCAGGCTATCACCTCACATAGTTGCATTTTATATAGTGAGAACAATTAAGATATGCTTTCTTAGCAAATTTCAAATATACAATACCATATTATTAACTCTAATCACCATGTTTTATGCTATGTCTAGAACTCACCCATCTTATAATTCAATGTTCATGGACTTTGACTAATATGTCCCATTTTCCCATCTCTTGGCCCCTGGTAACAATTGTTCTACTCTCTAGCTCCATGAATTTAACTTTCTTAGATTCCACATACAAGTGGGAATCATACAGTTCAGTTCAGTTCAGTCACTAAGTCATTTGTGACTCTATGTGACCCCATGGACTACAGCACGACAGGCTTCCCTGTCCATCACCAACTCTTGGAGCTTGCTCAAACTCATGTCCATCGAGTCAGTGATGCCATCCAACCATCTTATCCTCTGTCATCCCCTTCTCCTCTTGCCTTCAATATTTCCCAGCATCAGGGTCTTTTCCAGTGAGCCAGTATATATTTCTTTACTATCAGGATTATTTCACTTAACATAATCCCTCCAATGCTGATGAAAATTGCAGAATTTTAAGAGTGGAAATGATGATACTGATGCTTCCAGAGTCTACATATCTGCATTCTAAGCAGAGCCTGGCAGATTTTTTTTTTTTAATATTAAATCTACTCTGCACTCCTGGAACAGTTCAATTTATATATTTGACTGTTATTAATATTTTAAGATTTTTCTTCCATCTTTATTAGATATATTTTTTTAAATGTTTCATTCTTAAACATAGTTTTTAGGTTTTGATATAAAGGTTTTGATCACTTCACAGAGTGAAATATAATGCTTTTCATTTTTATGTTTCCTGAAATACAGGAAAAAAAAAAAAAGATATTTTGCTATTGAAGGAGGTTGTGGAGAAGATGTGACAACCTGTTGACTTGTGAGCTGGATCTATCCAGAAGCTGTCCACCTCTACCCTTGTCCTTGGAATGTAAGGTCACCCAATATTGCTAAAATCAGAGCCATTTCAAGGAGTAGCCTTAAGAAAGCAATGTGTTGTTGAGACCATATGGACTGTATGTGACTGAACCTGGTTTGCTAAGTCGCTTCAGTCATGTCCAACTCTGTGTGACCCCATAGACGGCAGCCCACCAGGCTCCTCTGTCCCTGGGATTCTCCAGGCAAGAATACTGGAGTGGGTTGCCATTTCCTTCTCCAATGCATGAAAGTGAAAAGTGAAAGTGAAATCCTCAGTCGTGTCTGACTCTTAGCAACCCCATGGATTGCAGCCCACCAGGCTCCTCCATCGGTTTAGACCTCAATAAAAACATTTAAGATTCTGGTGGCTGGGTGCAGAGACCGACTGATCTTGTGGCTGCCCAAGAAAAACTTTCTGTATAAGTATCCTTGCTAGTTGAAACTGCTACATAGTAAACTGGAGTGATCTGTCTCTTTTTCAATCTTCTTTTGTCTCTTTTCAGTCTTTCTTTGAGTCTGGATGTTGAACTGATATCTGTCCTCATTAAAAAAATGCATAGAAGAATGCTTAGAACATCTTCAAGTTTAAAACAGTGAATCCTTTTGTGCCAGAAATTTTCATCAAAAAATTTTTATTTAATAGGTTTTGCAATATAAAGTTCTTTTTTTTCTTTTTATATCACTGTCAAATTACATTTTCTTAAGAATCTGTTCAACCATTTCATCTAAGGTGCTAAGTATATCAGTGTAAAATTTTGCATAATAACTTATCTTGTTAACATTGTAACTATTAGTCATGGTTTCTTTTACATGCTTATATAAATAATTTTCTGTTTTTTCTTCCTCATCAGTCTGTCTTGCATTATTTTATCAGCTTTAAAGTAAACTAAATTTGGGCTCACCATGCCACGTCCCCTTATCTTCCTCTGCTGGGTCAGCTATGGTGGCTATGAAGACCCTGAACCCCAAGACCAAGGTGGCCCGAGCCCAGGTGGTGTTGGTGGTCAACATCAGCACGGGCCAGGGGCTGCAGGACGTGCTGAGGACCAACCTGGGACCTAAGGGCACCATGAAGATGCTTGTTTCTGGTGCTGGAGACATCAACTCACTAAAGATGGAAATGTGCCACTTCATGAAATGCAAATGCAACACCCAACAGCCTCCTTAATAGCCAAAGTAGCAACAGCCCAGGATGACATAACTGGTGATGGTACCACTTTCAATGTCCTCATCATTGGAGAGCTGCTGAAGCAGGCAGATCTCTACATTTCTGAAGGTCTTCATCCCAGAATAATTACAGAAGGATTTGAAACTGCAAAGGAAAAGGCACTTCAGTTTTTGGAGCAAGTCAAAGTAAGCAAAGAGATGGACAGGGAAACACTTATAGATGTGGCCAGAACATCTCTACATACTAAAGTTCATGCTGAACTTGCTGATGTCTTAACAGAGCCTGTAGTGGGCTCCATTTTAGCCACTAAAAAACAAGATGAACCTATTGACCTCTTCATGGTTGAGCTCATGGAGATGAAACATAAATCTGAAACATGTACAAGCTTAATCAGAGGTCTTGTTTTGGACCATGGGGCACGGCATCCTGATATGATGAAGAGAGTAGAAGATGCATACATCCTCACGTGCAATGTGTCATTAGAATATGAGAAAACAGAAGTGAATTCTGGCTTTTTTTACAAGAGTGCAGAGGAGAGAGATAAATTAGTGAAAGTTGAAAGGAAATTCATCGAAGACAGAGTTAAAAAAATAATCGACCTGAAAAAGAAAGTCTGTGATGATTCAGATAAAGGTTTTGTTGTTATTAATCAAAAGGGAATTGATCCCTTTTCCTTAGATGCTCTTGCCAAAGAAGGCATAATAGCTCTGTGCAGAGCTAAAAGGAGAAACATGGAAAGGCTGGCTCTTGCTTGTGGTTGGATAGCCCTAAATCCTCTTGATGAACTAAATCCTGATTGTTTGGGACATGTAGAACTTGTCTATGAATATACATTGGGAGAAGAGAAGTTCACCTTTATTGAGAAATGTAACAATCTCACTCTGTCACATTATTGATCAAAGGACCAAATAAGCACACACTTACTCAAATCAAAGATGCAGTTGGCTGTTAAAAATGCAATTGATGATGGTTGTGTAGTCCCACGTGCAGCCACAGTGAAGTGGCAATGGCAGAAGCCCTGGTTAAATACAAGCCAAAAGGGCAGGGCCCAGCTTGGAGTTTAAGCATTTGCTGATGCATTGCTCATTGTTCCCAAGGTTCTCGCTCAGAACTCTGGTTTTGACCTTCAGGAAACACTAGTTAAAGTTCAAGCAGAACATTCAGAATCCAGTCAGCTTGTGGGTGTGGACTTGAACACTGGTGAACTAATGGTAGCAGCAGAAGCAGGCATATGGGATAAGTATTGTGTAAAGAAACAGCTTCTTCACTCCTGCACTGTGATTGCCACCAACATTCTCCTCGTTGATGAGATCATGAGAGCTGGAATTTCTTCTCTAAAAGGCTGAATTGAAGCTTCCCTTGTATCTGAATCCTGAAGACTACAGAGTGATTCTAATAATATAACTATGGAATTTTGGTCCAAGCTTCAAATGATTTTCAAAGGATTTTCTTTTCCCATATTAAAAAAGGAGAGAACACTGGCACCTATTCAGATTCTGAAGTTCTGAAATTATAATTACAGTATTTTTAAAATTGCACTGCAGTGTCCACATACAGCAGGTCATACTTACCAAGTAAACAAGACATTTTGCTTTACCCTCAGTGATATAAAAATATTAGATAAGCATATGTTATCTACCTTGTTATTAAATATTCATTGAAAAAAATAAACAATTTATATTTAAATAGTCTTTATTGTACTATTTTCCAATTTTATTGATTTTTGCCCTTTACTGATTTTTGCCCTTTGTTGATTTTACTCTTTACCAATTTTTTGCTCTTTATTCACTTCCTTCTATGATTTGACCTTGACTTACTATGCTTTTTCTAGCTTCATGCAATAGAAGCCTATTTCATTAATTTTTAGAGTTTCCTCTATTTTAATATTGCTTTGACTGGTTGTCTACCCTCCAGACTCATATGTTGAAGCCCTAGGCCCAAGGTATGTTATTTGGAAAGGCACCTTGGGTTTAGATGAGATTGTGAAGATACACTGCTCATGACAAGATTAGTGCCCTTATAAAAGACACCAGAGTTTGCTTCCTCTTTCTCTATACTATGAGAGGAACCAGCAAAAATGTAGTCATGAACAATTCATGAAGGGAGTTCTCACAAGTCAACTGATATCTTGTTCTTCTTAACTTCCAGACTGTGAAAAATAAATTCCTATTGTTCAATTCACCAGTCTATGGGGATGAGTAATACAGTACAAGCTAATACAAATATATACCCATAAATCAGTAAACTTATTGTTAAGCACTGTTAAATAAGTTTGACAAGTATTTCTATGATATATCATTTTTTCATTCACATAGCAATATTTCTAGTTTCTATTTTGATGCATTCATTGTCAGATGTTATTTTAAAGGGTGTTTCTTGAAGACTGGATTTCTCTATAACTCTGTCAGTTAAAACCATTTGAAGGCACTCTGTTGTATGTATCTATATTTACAATTGTGTAGTGTTTCTACTGGAGAAGGCCATGGCATCCTACTCCACTACTCTTGCCTGGAAAATCCCATGGATGGAGGAGCCTGGTAAGCTGAAGTCCATGGGATTGCTAAGAGTCAGACATGACTGAGAGACTTCACTTTCACTTTTCACTTTCATGCATTGGAGAAGGAAATGGCAACCCACTTCAATATTCTTGCTTGGAGAATCCCAGGGATGGTGGAGCCTGGTAGGCTGCCATCTATGGGGTCACACAGAGTAGGACATGACTAAAGCGACATAGCAGCAGCAGCAGCAGCAGCAGTGTTTCTACTGAGCTGAAGACATACTGTCTCAACACAGTGTGATTTTTTTAGCGTTAAAAATTATTACATCAAATATCACTATATTTACAGCAACTCCTTTTTGGGTTGTGAAGTTTGAACAGTGAAGTCTTTTTCCATCCTTTCCATTTTTTTTTTTTTTCCCCCATATGTCTCTTGTGTAAAGCAAATATAAGGATTTTGTATTTTAGCCACCTGATCATTTTGGTCTTTTCTTTGAATATTTATTCTATCATATTTTGTGTAATTATTGATACTTATATACTTCAGTTTACATCTACTATAACAGTAGTAATTTATTATGAATAGCCAGTCATGTTGTATTGAATATCCTGTTCTTTCTGTTCCTTTGAATTAATTAACCCTTCCCTTTTATAATGGGCTTCCCTGAGAGCTCAGTTGGTAAAGAATCCACCTGCAATGCAGGAGAAACCAGTTCGATTCATGAGTCATGAAGATCTGCTGGAGAAGGGATAGGCCACCCACTCCAGTATTCTTAGGCTTCCCTGGTGGCTCAGCTGGTAAAGAATCCACCTGCATTGTGGGAGACCTGAGTTGGATCCCTGGGTGGGAAACATCCTATGGAGAAGGGAACAGCTACTCACTCCAGTATTCTGGACTGGAGAATTCCATGGACTGTATATTCATGGGGTTGCAAAGAGTTATACATGACTGAGCAACTTTCACTTTCATAGATCCTAAAGTTTTAAACTTACCTAATTCCATTTAGGTGCTGTGAACATTTGGCTTAGAACAATTGAGACAAGAGATTATAAGCTACTTAGTAGAAAAACAAAAGTAGTATAAATCAACTTTCACTTTCATAGATCCTAAAGTTTTAAACTTACCTAATTCCATTTAGGTGCTGTGAACATTTGGCTTAGAACAATTGAGACAAGAGATTATATGCTACTTAGTAGAAAAACAAAAGTAGTATAAATGACTCGTTGCTATTTGAAAATGTACTATACATTATTTGTGTTTTCTTTAATTAAGAAACTAAATAGGCTATTTATCTTTGGGCAGCTCAGGTTCGATGCATAATACTGGATGTTTGGGGCTGATACACTGAGACGACCTAGAGGGATGGTATGGGGAGGGAAGAGGGAAGGGGGTTCAGGATAGGGAACACGTTTATACCTGTGGTGGATTCATGCTGATGTATGGCAAAACCAATACAATATTGTAAGGTAATTAACCTTCAATTAAATAAATGAATTAAAAAATTAAAATGAAAGAAAAAAAGAAACTAAACAGCAAAATGAACAGTATTCAGAAAGAATCATTCGAAAGGTATTTTTTGTCTGTTAAAATACTGAACATCGACATTCTAAGAATCAGTGAACTAAGATGGACTGGAGTGGGTGAATTTAACCCAGATGACCATTATATCTACTACTGTGGGCAAGAATCCCATAGAAGAAATGGAGTAGCCATCACAATCAACAAGAGTCTGAAATGCTATACTTGGATGCAATCACAAAAATGACAGAATGATCTCTGTTTGTTTCCAAGGCAAACCATTTAATATTACGGTAATCCAAGTCTATGCCCCAACTAGTAATGCTGAAGAAGCTGAAGTTGAACAGTTCTATGAAGACCTACAAGACATTCTTGAACTAAAACCGAAAAAAGATGTCCTTTTCATTATAGGGGATTGGAATGCATAAGTAGGAACTCAAGAAATACCTGAAGTAACAGTAAAATTGGTCTTGGAGTACAGAATGAAGCAGGGCAAAGGCTAATAGAATTCTGCCAAGAGAATGCACTGGTCATAACAAACACCCTCTTCCAGCAACACAAGGGAAGACTCTACACATGGACATCACCAGATGGTCAACACTGAAATCAGATTGATTATATTCTTTGCAGCCAAAGATGGAGAAGCTGTATACAGTCAGCAAAACAAGTCTGGGAGCTGACTGTGGCTCAGATCATAAACTCCTTATTACCAAATTCAGATTGAAATTGAAGAAAGTGGAGAAAAGCGCTAGACCATTCAGGTATGACCTAAATCAAATTCCTAATGACTATGCAGTGGAAGTAAGAAATAGATTTAAGGGACTAGATCTGATAGAGAGAGTGCCTGATGAACTATGGACAAAGGTTCATGACATTGTACAGGAGACAGGGACTAAGACCATCCCCATGGAAAAGAAATGCAAAAAAGCAAAATGGCTGTCTGAGGAGGCCTTAAAAATAGCTGTGAAAAGAAGGAAGCAAAAAGCAAAGGAGAAAAGGAAAGATATACCATTTGAATGCAGAGTTCCAAAGAATAGCAAGGAGAAATAAGAAAGCCTTCCTCAGTGATCAATGAAAAGTAATAGAGGAAAACAATAAAATGGGAAAAACTAGAGATCTCCTCAAGAAAATTAGAGATACCAAGGGAACATTTCATGCAAAGATGGGCACAATAAAGGACAGAAATGGTATGGACCTAAGAGAAGCAAAAGATATTAAGAAGAGGTGACAAGAATACACAGAAGAACTGTACAAAAAAAGATCTTCACGACCCAGATAATCATGATGTTGTAATCACTCATCTAGAGCCAGACATTCTGGAATTTGAAGTCAAGTTGGCCTTAGGAAGCATCGCTACGAACAAAGCTAGTGGAAGTGATGCAATTCCAGTTGAGCTATTTCAAATCCTGAAAGATGGTGCTGTGAAAGTACTGCACTCAATATGCCAGCAAATTTGGAAAACTCAGCAGTGGCCACAGGACTGGAAAAGGTCAGTTTTCATTCCAATCCCAAAGAAAGGCAATGCCAAAGAATGTTCAAACTACCACACAATTGCACTCATCTCACATGCTAGTAAGTAAAGCTCAAAATTCTCCAAGCCAGGCTTCAGCAATACATGAAACATGAATTTCCAGATGTTCAAGCTGGTTTTAGAAAAGGCAGAGGAACCAGAGATCAAATTGCCAACTCTGCTGGATCATAGAAAAAGTAAGGGAGTTCTAGAAAAACATCTATTTCTGCTTTATTGACTATGCCAAAGCCTTAGACTGTGTGAATCACAATAAACTGTGGAAAATTCTGAAAGAGGTGGGAACACCAGACCAACTGACCTGCCTCTTGAGAAACTTATATACAGGTCAGGAAGCAACAATTAGAACTGGACATGAACAACAGACTGGTTCCCAATAGGAAAAGGAGTACGTCAAGGCTGTATATTGTCACCCTGCTTATTTAACTTACATGCAGTGTACCTCATGAGAAACACTGGGCTGGAAGAAGCACAAGCTGGAATCAAGATTGCCAGGAGAAATATCAATAACCTCAGATATGCAGATGATGCCACCCTTATGGCAGAAAATGAAGAAGAACTAAAGAGTCTTTTGATGAAAGTGAAAGAGGAGAGTGAAAATGTTGGCTTAAAACTCAACATTCAGAAAACTAAGATCATGGTATCCAGTACCATCACTTGGAGACAGTGGCTGACTTAATTCTGGGGGGCTCCAAAATCACTGCAGATGGTGATTATAGCCATGAAATTAAAAGACTCTTACTCCTTAGAAGGAAAGTTATGACCAACCTAGACAGCATATTGAAAAGCAGAGACATTACTTTGTCAACAAACGTCTGTCTAGTCAAGGCTATTGTTTTTCCAGTGGTCATGTATGAATGTGAGAGTTGGAATATAAAGAAAGCTGAGCGCCAATGAATTGATGCTTTTGAACTATGGTGTAGGAGAAGACTCTTGAGAGTCCCTTTGACAGCAAGGAGATCCAACCAGTCCATCCTAAAGAAGATCAGTCCTGGGTGTTCATTGGTAGAACTGATGTTGAAGGTGAAACTCCATTCTTTGGCCACCTGAAGCTAAGAGCTGACTCATTGGAAAAGTCTGTGATGCTGGGAAAGATTGAGGGCAGGAGGAGAAGGGGACGACAGAGGATGAGATAGTTGGATGGCATCACCGACTCAATGGACATGGATTTGGTTGGACTCCGGTAGTTGGTAATGGATAGGGAGGCCTGGCGTGCTGTGGTTGATGGGATCACAAAGAGTTGGACAAGACTGTGCAACTGAGCTGAACTAAACTGAACTGAAATGCCTGCATTTTTTTCCTCTTCTCCAAACTGAACTTAAACTGTACATAGTGATCCTTACTACTGTATTCCACATGACTTTTACTATTTATATACTTTCCATTAGTTTGTTTCTTTGCTTCAATAAGTATATTTTCCATTAACTTGTCTTTCATTTCACAGTACTTCTCTTTGTGTCTAATATACATTTAAACCAATCCATTAAAGATCTATGGTCTTTCCAGGTGGCACCAGTTGTAAAGAGCTTGCCTGTCAATTCAGGAGATATAAAAGACTTGGGTTTTACCCCTGGGTTGGGAAGATTCCCTGGAGGAGGGCATGGCAATCCAGTCCAGTATTCTTGCCTAGAGAATCCCCATGGACAGAGGAATCTGGAGGGCTACTGTGCATAGGGTCACAGAGTCCGATGTGACAAGTGGCTTACCATGTATGCATTCAAGTACATTTTCAAACCATGAGGACTAAAATTCCAAGGAGTAGAAACCTCAGTAAGATGATCTACCAATGGAGACCTGTGTTTCCCTATGGGCAAATACTGATTCTTGGCTTCAGTTAAAGGCTGAGGAGACTTATATAACCCTGTCTCAATGTTGTTACAGAATAAGAAGGAGGGTATTATATTAATTTATTTTCTACTAACTCATAAATTTGCAGAATATATTCATTTAAAGACAAATTTTTCTTAATTAGAAATGGTTTAGCAATTGGTGGGATCAATATTTACTCTTTTCAGTATTTGTTGGCTGGTAAATTATTTCTAGCATATTTAAAAGCAGAGACATTACTTTGCCACAAAGGCCATCTAGTCAAAGCTATGGTTTTTCCAGTAGTCATGTATGGATGTGAAAGTTGGACCATGAAGAAAGCTGAGCACCAAAGAATTGATGCTTTTGAACTGTGGTGCTGGAGAAGACTCTTGAGAATCACTTGGACTGCAAGGAGATCAGACCAGTCAATCCTAAAAGAAAACAGTCCTGATTATTCATTGGAACGATTGTTGCTGAAGCTTAAATTCCAATATTTTGGTTACCTGATGTGAAGAACTGACTCATTAGAAAATACCTTGATGCTGAGAAATATTGAAAACAAGAGGAGAATGGGATGACAGAGGATTATATGGTTGGATGACATCACCACCTCGGTGGACACGAGTCTGAGCAAACTCTGGGAGTTGGAGATGGACAGGGAAGTCTGGCATGCTGCAGTCCATGAGGTCTGAAAGAGTCAGACACAACTGAGCAACTGAACTGAACTGAACTGAATATAGTATTCATATTAAAGCAAAATTCAATCAAATTTTTAAAAGTTTGCCCTACTTTAATCTTATTTTTCCTTTCAAAGACAAAAATTCTGAATAAACACTTTAAAATCTATTTACAGGATGACTTGCTTTCCTGTCATTACTGAATATAGTTAAAAAATATATAAATAAAACTTTAAAATCTTTGTGTCAAAATTCCAAACCTTGAGACAAATTGGCGATGCATAAAGTACTTAGGAGTTTAAATACATGGGAACATTCCCTAATCTAACATAAAACCCAGAAACATGGGCAAGAAAATGTTGGTCAGCTTTGACACAAAAGCAAGGCAACTCATGCCTTCACAGGTGCTATGTATGTGGCTTGAAATCTGAGGAGATATATCTGTATCATCATGAATTATGGAGAAATTGTAAACTTAAATTATAATCCAGCAAAAAATCTAGAATGGCAGCAAAATACCAAAGCTTACTGAAATGAAGGAGAACTATGTCATTTAATATAATGAATATATAATATAGTTCATGAATATGTTCTTCATGGACTAGAAAATATATGATACTGGCTGAAAGTGCTAATTTCTCAGTATTTATCTGCTGCTGCTAAGTCGCTTCAGTCATGTCTGACTTTGTGCAACTCCGTAGATGGCAGCCCATCAGGCTCCCCGGTCCCTGGGATTCTCCAGGCAAGAACACCGGAGTGGTTTGCCATTTCCTTCTCCAGTGCATGAAAGTGAAAAGTGTAACTGAAGTCACTCAGTCGTATCCGACTCTTAGCGACCCCATGGACTGCAACCCACCAGGCCCTCTCTCCATGGGATTTTCCAGGCAAGAGTACTGGAGTGAGGTGCCATTTCCTTCTCCGCAGTATTTATCTACTATTATCTAGTTAGATGAGTAATATGTTAATGAATATGAATGTCAAAGCATCCCTGGTAGCTCAGCGGTAAACAATTCACCTGCAAACAGGAGACCATCTGCAATGCAGGAGGTGCTCCTTTGATCCCTGGGTTGGAAAAGATACGTTGGAGAGGAAAATGGCAACCCACTCCAGTATTCTTGCCTGGGAAATCCCATAGACAGAGGAGCTTGGCTATCTACAGTCCGTGGGTTTGCAAGAGTCGGACATGATTTAGTAACTAAACCACCACCATGAATGTTAAAGTGTAAAAGAGCAACTGAAATCATTCCTTAGGATGTACAATTCTGGGGCGAAGTAACTTCCTAATGTTCTTTCCTAAGGCTGTATTTTAATTAATTCTTTGTCTTTCCTGATAGCTTAATATTGAGAAATAATTATGCTATTTTAGAGGTGCTTAACCTCATCTAAAATAAGGATCCCATTTTAATGTAAAATCTTTCACTGTATAGTCCTTTTTGTATGCAATTATTGGGGAAATACATAACAACAAAAGATAACCAACACTCAGTACAATTTTTAAAATTATTTTATTTATATTTTTAATTGTAATGTTATATTGTTTAACATTGTCAATTATTTACATATAAGTATGTGTGAAGCAAATTCAGTACAAAAGTCTTGTTTGTGTGTATTAATTAATTGAATGAATGAAATGACCAATAAGGTACACTAGTTTATTACATACAGAATACATTAAATCATAGATAAACCATAAATTTCTAAATTGTATATATAAATGGCAAGTGTACATCCTGCTTTCAACCAAGCTCTAGGAAGACATATCAGACAGGTAGAAAAAACATATTTTAAAAAAATCAGCAGAAAAAATTTTCATAAACATAACATAAATGTCATTATCAAATGCATACACATACTATGTTAGTATATATACATATATGTGTATATATATATGTACAAATATATTTTATATATTTATAGAAAATGTATTTAAACAAATTATTTGAAAGCAAGGATTCCCAGATGGCTCAGTAGTAAGGAATGCCCCTGCCAATGCGGGAGATATAAGAGACACGGGTTCGATTCCATGTGTGAATCCCAGGATCCCAGGAAGATTCCTGGATCCCGGGAAGATCCCCTGGAGAACAAAATGGCAATCCAATCCTTTGAAAAATCCCATGGACAGAGGAGCCTGGTGGGCTACAGACCATGGGGTCATAAAGAGTACAACACAATTGAGCAACTGAGAACACAGAGCATTTGAAAGCAAGTATTTTTAATATTTGTTCTTTGTGTTTGACCTTTGTTTGATACAGGATACAGGATGCTTGGGGCTGGTGCATGGGGATGATCCAGAGAGATGATATGGGGTGGGAGGTGGGAGGGGGGTTCAGGATTGGGAACTCATGTACACCCGTGGCAGATTTGTGTCAATGTATGGCAAAACCAATACTGTATTTTAAAGTAAAATAAAGTAAAAATAAAAATTAAAAAAAGAGAAAAAAATTAAATGAATATTAAAAAAAAAAGAAAGCAAGTACTGTCTACTTGTTTCATGGTCTTGCTATATTTTTTCTTCAATGGTTCCAGCTTAATCATTTAGTGTAATTAACTATATATTTATACTGTGGCATTCACATCCTCTTATTTGTCTTCCAATTAAGGAAATAAGGGGATTATGCTGCTGCTGCTGTAGGCTTATTTTGGATTCTTCCCCAAACTTTATGCTGATCAATTTTCCATTATCTATTTGGTTATAGCTTTTTTTATTGTAAAAGGTTTTCCTAATAATTAATCATCATATGTGCTTCTTTGTAGCATAGAAGATGTATGCATTAGCTGCAGTCTGTTTATTTTACTTCACAGTCAACAGTTACAATGCCAAAGTAAATTAAACTAAATTATATTTTTACAGTATTTTGAGATAAAAATAGATGATAATTGCTGAAATTCTAGAACAGTCATATTGGATAAACAGTCAAATAAATTAACACATGCATAAGACTCATTCATCATATAAAATTATTGATGAAGAATTACTGATGAAAATTCAGCAGAATTTTCATCTGTCTATATTATTTCCACTTGAGTTATATACGCCAGTGAAAAATAAACTCTTAAAGTTTAAATTTCCTTTGTATAATTTTATATTCTGATTTTTCATTGTCATTTTAAATTAAAATTATAAATTTCTTAATATCATATGAGGTATTCATATGAGTTCTTTCAACTATGACTCTCCTACAAATTCCTGACACACAGTGATGTCTCAATGAATGTTTTTCAAAGAATAAATGGATGAGTGAATGAATGATTTTCTTTCTGCTATGAACTATTAACATTTAAACTTGTTCTATAATTGACAAATTCATTTTATGTGTAATGCTTTAAAAAAAAAGAAAATAAAATAACTGGAGGCTATTAGTACAAAGTATAGTGTGTGTTAGAGTTTAGTATTACATTATATATATATAGTTTAATATATTGTACTATAGTATCAACTGTAGTATATATTATAGTATATTATATTTAAGAAAGCATCTTTTAGCAAATTCAACATTTCTTTTATGCCCCAGTCTCCAAGACACATAGAAATAGAACAAGCCCAATTTAAAGTTATTGACCATCTCTTCCTCTTTGATGACCTAGCCAACTTTAAAAAACTTTGATCCTAAATGATTCAACATATCTTGTTAATACTTGATTGATGAGAATAAATGCACACCTCAGAGACTGTGGATTTCTTTCCAGACTACCACAATAAAAATAACACAATAAATTTGAGTCACAGAATTTTTGGCGATTCCCAGTACATGTGGAAGTTATGTTTGCATTCTACTGTAGTTACTGTGTAGTTACTGATCACAGATACCATAACAGATAGCATCATAATGAAAATGTCTGAAGTATTGTGAAAATTACCAAAATGTAACACAGAGACACAAGTGAGTAAAATCTGTTGGAAAAATAGTCTTGCTCTATGTAGCTTTGCCAGAAACATTTGATTTGTAAAATATGTGATATCTATAAAGCACAATAAAGCAAAGTGCAATAAAATAAGATATACCTGCATTTTAATGTGGTGATTAACTTTTTTCATTTGAAATTTACCTTTTTTTAATGAGTGATGGATGATATTAGTCATTCATGTTAGTTAGCCTTTGTTTTTTTTTAAGATCTATGAGTCATTATCAATTTTGCCCATAAACAGTGTCAGATGTTTAGACAGATCATTCAACCTGGGAAATACACGTACTAGGAGGTGAATTGTATTGAAGAATGCATTTATTATCTATAGTTCGTGTTGACTTAGTGGTAAATTTATCTCACAGTTGGATACACAAAATTAAGTTATTTAATGGGTTTGTAGTTCAGTTGATTGAGGTCTGCAGGTCTCTGTGCACTTTGGAAGCCATTTTATTCTTTCTATAATTGTCAGTCACTGTCATTTCCACTTGGTTGCTGTTCTGTGACTAGTCAGAATATAACTTATGGTATCACAGTAATGATAAAATGGTGTTTAAAGTTACCTTTACACACATGTGCATGCATGTACGTAATAGAGAAGTACCTTCAGATTATTTTAAGTCAATATTTTTTTTCATCATAGATTTGAGATGTGTCTGCTTATACTAAGTACACAACTTCACATTGCCTTCTATTTAATACCCAAAGTTGAACATCCCAGATGCAAAAAAATCATAATAGAGACTAATTTCAATGGTATCAGAATTTCAATGTAGAAATCAAAAGATTGCAACAGTGAAGCTAACTCTAGCAAGCAAATCTGTTTGCTACTTTTATGTACTGAGTCATCTTAAAGTTGTTATGGTCATTTAAAAAAAAATTACATTTACTTTCCATTCTTTAAAAATGCACCTGCATTTTTTTTTTTTTTTTGACAAACCACATCATTCAGGAAAGAGATCAAATCTAAGGAAAGCAAATTTGACTCAAAATGATTTAGTGTTAATAGTTCAGTGCTGTTTGGAGTTGGCCAGAATGCAAGGGTTTGTTCATTTTTCAGTGCCAGCAGTTTTCTGATTCAAAAATCACAAACACAGCATTTTTTTTTTTTTTTTGCATTGACTCTGTGGGGACATTAGCAAGTTTCAAATAAATAGCAGTGCTACATTCCAAAGGAGTTCTGAAAAGCAAACTGAATTCCAGATGGAACTCTCAAGCTGGACACTGAAATGACATTTTAACAAACACCATGGAAGTGAAGTGAGAAAACTTATCAACTATCAGTTATGCTCAAGAGCATCTTCTGTGGAAAAACCTGAGTTAAAAATGAATATATATTCATATTTATGATAGGTATTCATGTATATTTACATATAAAACCATATATATATGTGAATAGAACAATGTTCCTTTTAATGTTTTAGAGTTCTTTTTTTCATTTTAATATAAATGTATTTATTTTAATTGGAAGCTAATTAATTTACAATAGTGTATTGGTTTTGTCATACATCACCATGAATCTGCCACAGGTGCACACGTGTTCCCCACTCTGAACCCCCCTTCCACCTCCCTCCCCATATCATCCCTCTGGGTCATCCCAGTGCACCAGCCCCCAGCATCCTGTATCAGCCATCAAACCTGGATTGGTGATTTGTTTCACATATGATATTATATATGTTTCAATGCCATTCCCCCAAATCATCCCACCCTTGCCCTCTCCCACAGAGTCCAAAACACTGTTCTATACATCTGTGTCTCTTTTGCTGTCTTGCATACGGGGTTATTGTTACCATCCTTCTAAATTCCATATATATGCGTTAGTATACTGTATTGGTGTTTTTCTTTCTGCCTTACTTCACTCTGTATAATAGGCTCCAGTTTCATCCACCTCATTAGAACTGATTCAAATGTATTTTTTTAATGGCTGAGTAATACTCTATTGTGTATATGTACCACAGCTTTCTTATCCATTTATCTGCTGATGGACATCTAGGATGCTTCCATGTCCTGACTATTATAAACAGTGCTGCGATGAACATTGGGGTACATTTGTCTCTTTCAATTCTGGTTCCCCAGGTGTGTATGCCCAGCAGTAGGATTGCTGGGTCATATGAAAGTTCTATTTCCAGTTTTTTAAGGAATCCCCACACTGTTCTCCATAGTGGCTGTACTAGTTTTCCCTCCAACCAACAATGTAAGAGGGTTCCCTTTTCTCCACACCCTCTCCAGCATTTATTGCATGCAGACTTTTGGATAGCAGCCATTCTGACTGGCATGAAATGGTACCTCATTGTGATTTTGATTTGCATTTCTCCAATAATGAGTGATGTTGAGCATCTATTCATGTGTTTGTTAGCTATCTGTAGGTATTCTTTGGAGAAATGTCTGTTTAGGTCTTTGGCCCATTTTTTGATTGGGTTGTTTAGTTTTCTGGATTTGAGCTGCAGGAGTTGCTTGCATATTTTTAAGATTAATTCTTTGTCAGTTGTTTTATTTCCTATTATTTTCTACCATTCTGAAGGCTGTCTTTTCACCTTGCTTATAGTTTTGTTTGTTGTGCAGAAGCTTTTAATTTTAATTAGGTTCCATTCGTTTATTTTTGCTTTTATTTCCAATATTCTGGGAGGGGTGTCATAAATCATCCTGGTGTGATTTATGTCGGAGAGTGTTTTGCCTATGTCCTCCTCTAGGAGTTTTATAGTTTCTGGTCTTACATTTAGATCTTTAATCCATTTTGAGTTTATTTTTGTGTATAGTGTTAGAAAGTGTTCTAGTTTCATTCTTTTAGAAGTAGTTGACCAGTTTTCCCAGCACCACTTGTTAAAGAGATTGTCTTTTCTCCATTGAATATTCTTGCCTCCTTTGTCAAAGATAAGGTTTCCATAGGTGCATGGGTTTATCTCTGGGCTTTCTATTTGTTCCATTTATCTATATTTCTGTCTTTGTGCCAGTACCATACTGTCTTGATGACTGTGGCTTTGTAGTAGAGCCTGAAATGAAGCAGGTTGATTCCTCCAGTTCCATTCTTCTTTCTCAAGATCACTTTGGCTATTCGAGGTTTTTGTATTTCCATACAAATTGTGAAATTATTTGCTCTAGCTCTGTGAAAAATACCTTTGGTAGCTTGATAGAGATTGCATTGAATCTATAGATTGCTTTGGGTAGTATACTCATTTTCACTATATCGATTCTTCTGATCCATGAACATGGTATATTTCTCCATCTATTAGTGTCCTTTTTTATTTCTTTCACCAATATTTTATAGTTTTTTATATATAGGTCTTTTGTTTCTTTAGGTAGATATATTCCTAAGTATTTTATTCTTTTTGTTGCAATGGTGAATGGAATTGTTTCCATTTCTCTTTCTGTTTTCTCACTATTAGTGTATAGGAATGCAAGGGATTTCTGTGTGTTGATTTTTATATCCTGAAGCTTTACTATATTCACTGATTAGCTCTAGTAAGTTTCTGGTGGAGTGTTTAGGGTTTCCTATGTAGAGGATCATGTCATCTGCAAACAGTGAGAGTTTTACTTCTTCTTTTCCAATCTGGATTCCTTTTATTTATTTATTTATTTATTTATTTTGCTCTGATTTCTGTGGCCAAAACTATGTTGAATAGTAGTGGTGAAAGTGGGCACCCTTGCCTTGTTCCTGACTTTAGGGGAAATGCTTTCAATTTTTCACCATTGAGGGTAATGTTTTCTGTGGGCTTGTCATATATAGCTTTTATTATGTTGAGGTATGTTCCTTCTATTCTTGCTTTCTGGAGAATTTTTATCATAAACAGATGTTGAATTTTGTCAAAGGCTTTCTCTGCATCTATTGAGATAATCATATGGCTTTTATTTTTCAATTTGTTAATGTGGTGTATTACATTGATTGATTTGTGGATGTTGAAGAATCTTTGCATCCTTGGGATAAGCTCACTTGGTCATGGTGTATGATCTTTTTAATGTGGTGTTTCATTCTGATTTTTAGAATTTTGTTAAGGATTTTTGCATCTATGTTCATCAGTGATATTGGCCTGTAGTTTTTATTTTTTGTGGCATCTTTGTCAGGTTTTGGTATTAGGGTGATGGTGGCCTCATAAAATGATTTTGGAAGTTTACCTTCCTCTGCAATTTTCTGGAAGAGTTTAAGTAGGATAGCTGTTAGCTCTTCTCTAAATTTTTGGTAGAATTCAGCTGTGAAGCCATCTGGACTTGGTCTTTTGTTTGCTGGAAGATCTCTGATTACAGTTTCAATTTTCATGCTAGTGTTGGGTCTGTTAAGATTTTCTGTTTCTTCCTGGTTCAGTTTTGGAAAGTTGTACTTTTCTAAGAATTTGTCCATTTCTTCCAAGTTGTCCATTTTATTGGCATATTGTTGCTGGTAGTAGTCTCTTATGATCCTTTGTATTTCTGTGTTTTCTGTTGTGATCTCTCCATTTTCATTTCTAATTTTATTAATTTGATTTTTCTCCCTTTGTTTCTTGATGAGTCTGGCTAGTGGTTTGTCAGTTTTATTTATCCTCTCAAAGAAGCAGCTTTTGGTTCTGTTTATTTTTGCTATGGTCTTTTTTGTTTCTTTTGCATTTATTTCTGCCCTAATTTTAAAGATTTCTTTCCTTCTACTAACCCTGGGGTTCCTCATTTCTTCCTTTTCTACTTGCTTTAGGTGTAGAGTTAGGTTATTTATTTGACTTTTTCCTTGTTTCTTGAGGTATGCCTGTATTGCTATGAACCTTCCCCTTAGCACTGCTTTTACAGTGTCCCACAGGTTTTGGGTTGTTGTGTTTTCATTTTCATTCATTTCTATGCATATTTTGATTTCTTTTTTGATTTCTTCTGTGATTTGTTGGCTATTCAGCAGCATGTTGTTCAGCCTCCATATGTTGGGATGTTTAATAGTTTTTCTCCTGTAATTGAGATCTAATCTTCCTGCATTGTGGTCAGAAAATATGCTTGGAATGACTTCAGTTTTTTTTTAATTTACCAAGGCAAGATTTATGGGCCAGGATGTGATCTATCCTGGAGAAGGTTCTGTGTGCACCTGAGAAAAAGGTGAAATTCATTGTTTTGGGGTGAAATGTCCTATAGATATCAATTAAGTCTAACTAGTCTATTGTATTAGAGAAGGAAATGGCAACCCACTCCAGTGTTCTTGCCTGGAGAATCCCAGGGACGGGGGAGCCTGGTGGGCTGCCATCTATGGGGTCACACAGAGTCAGACACGACTGAAGTGACACAGCAGCAGCAGCAGCAGTAGCAGTCTACTGTATCATTTAAAGTTTGTGTTTCCTTGTTAATTTTCTGTTTAGTTGATCTGTCCATAGGTGTGAGTGGGGTATTAAAGTCTCCCACTATTATTGTGTTATTGTTAATTTCCCCTTTCATACTTTTTAGCATTTGTCTTACATATTGCAGTGCTCCTATGTTGGGTGCAAATATATTTATTATTGTTATATCTTCTTCTTGGATTGATCCTTTGAGCATTATGTAGTGTCCTTCGTTGTCTCTTTTCACAACCTTTGTTTTAAAGTCTATTTTATCTGATATAAGTATTGCTACTCCTACTTTCTTTTGGTCTCTTTTTGCGTGGGATATCTTTTTCCAGCCCTTCACTTTCAGTCCGTATGTGTCACTTATTTTGAGATGGATCTCTTGTAGACAACATATATAGGGGTCTTATTTTTGTATCCATTCAGTCAGTCTTTGTCTTTTGGTTGGAGCATTCAAACCATTTATGTTTAAGGTAATTATTGATAAGTATGATCCCATTGCCATTTACTTTATTGTTTTGAGTTCAAGTTTATACACCCTTTTTGTGTTTCTTGTCTAGAGAAGATCCTTTAGCATTTGCTGGAGAGCTGGTTTGGTGGTGCTGAATTCTCTCAGCTTTTGCTTGTCTGTAAAGCTTCTGATTTCTCCTTCATATTTGAATGAGATCCTTGCTGGGTACAGTAATCTGGGCTGTAGGTTATTTTCTTTCATCATTTTAAGTATGTCCTGCCATTCCTTCCTGGCCTGAAGAGTTTCTATTGAAAAATCAGCTGTTATACTTATGGGAATCCCCTTGTGTGTTATTTGTTGTTTTCCCCTTGCTGCTTTTAATATTTGTTCTTTGTGTTTGATCTTTGTTAATTTGATTAATATATGTCTCGGGGTGTTTTGCCTTGGGTTTATCCTGTTTGGGACTCTCTGTGTTTCTTGGGCTAATGGTGATTATTTCCTTCCCCATTTTAGGGAAGTTTTCAACTATTATCTCATCAAGTATTTTCTCATGGACTTTCTTTTTGTCTTCTTCTTCTGTGACTCCTATGATTTGAATGTTGGGGCATTTAACATTGTTCCAGAGGTCTCTGAGATTGTCCTCATTTCTTTTAATTCGTTTTTCTTTTTTCCTCTCTGATTCATTTATTTCTACCTTTCTATCTTCTACCTCACTAATCCTATCTTCTGATTCCATTATTCTACTATTTGTTCCCTCCAGAGTGTTTTTGATATCATTTATTGCATTATTCATTATATATTGACTCTTTTTTTTTTTCTTCTATGTCTTTGTTAAACCTTTCTTGCATCTTCTCAATCCTTGTCTCTGGGCTATTTATCTGTGATTCCATTTTGTTTTCAAGATTTTGGATCATTTTCACTATCATTATTTGGAATTCTTTGTCTGGTAGATTCCCTATCTCTTCCTCTTTTGTTTGGTTTGGTGGGCATTTATCCTGTTCCTTTACCTGCTGGGTATTCCTGTCTCTTCATCTAGTTTATATTGTTGTGTTTGAGGTGGCCTTTCTGTATTCTGGAAGTTTATGGAATTCTCTTTATTGTGGAGTTTCCTCACTTTGGGGGGGTTGTATGGGTGGCTTGTCAAGGTTTTCTGGTTAGGGAAGCTTGTGTCAGTGTTCTGGTGGGTGGAGCTGGATTTCTTCTCTCTGAAGTGCAATGAAGTGTCTAGTAATGAGTTATGAGATGTCAGTGGGTTTGGAGTGACTTTGGGCAGCCTGTATATTGAAGCTCAGGACTGTGTTCCTGTGTTGCTGGAGAATTTGTGTGGTATGTCTTGCTCTGGACCTTGTTGGCCCTTGGGTGAAGCTTGGTTTCAGTGTAGGTATGGAGGTGTTTGATGAGCTCCTGTTGATTAATGTTCCCTGGAGTCAGGAGTTCTCTGGTGTTCTCAAGATTTGGACTTAAGCCTCCTGCTTCTGGTTTTCAGTCTTATATTTACAGTAGCCTCAAGACTTCTCCATCTATACAGCACCGTTGATAAAACATCTAGGTTAAAGATGAAAAGTTTCTCCACAATGAGGGACACCCAGAGGGGTTCACAGAGTTACATGGAGAAGGGGGAGGAGGGAGATAGAGGTGACCAGGATGAGGTGAAGTGGAATCAAAAGAGGAGAGAGCAAGCTAGCCAGTAATCACTTCCTTATGTGTGCTCCACAGTCTGGACCGCTCAGAGATGTTCATGGAATTATACAGAGAAGAGAAGAAGGAGGAAGGAGACAGAGGTGGCCAGGAGAATAAAGGGGAGAATCAAAAGGAGAGAGACAGATCCAGCCAGTGATCAGTTCCCCAAGTGTTCTCCACCATCCAGAATACACAAAGAGATTCACAGAGTTGGATAGAGAAGAGAAGGAGGAGGGAGGAGATAGAGGCGACCTGGTGGAGAAAAAGGAGGGTCCAAAGGGGGAGAGAGCAGTCAAGCCAGTAATCTTGCTCCCAAGTAAAAATGGGTACTGAAGATTGGGTTCTTAAAGATACAAAGTTGATAACAAATACCAAAAAGCAAAGATTAAAAATCTAGAGATTGAATTTTTTAAAATGCAATATTAAAGGAAAAAGTCACAAAAATTATTATATATATATATATATATGAAGTTTGTTTTAAAACATAAGGTCTCTCTCTTTATTTTTGCAATGTAATAGTAGGTTATAAAAATGAAAATTAAAGGAGTAATAGAGGAGTTAAAAATAAAAAGAAAATTTAAAAAAATTAAAGAATGATAGTAAAAATAGTAAAAATATATCTAGTACTTTCTCTGGTGGTGTTGTGGGCAGTGTAGGGTCAGTTCATTTTTGGATAGATGGCTTATATTTCTCAAGATCTATAGGCCCCTTCCTATGTAGTCAGTACTAACTACAGGGTTTTAATCTATTGCACCTGTCACTTCCAAGGAGGTTCCTGTTTTAGCTTCTTCTGTTTGCTTGTCTCTTCTGTGTCTAATTTCCACCCTGACACAAGGGGCGGTGGTGGAAACTTTTTTAGGCTCACTTGTTCAGTCGTACTGTGGGGAGGGAGGGACACAGCAAACAAATAACACTGGCATGTGCTCGCAGTGTCTCGGCCAGACTAGGTTTGCCCCCACTCACGGCGAGTGTGCTTTTCCTGTCTACACTGCTTAGGCTCTAGGTTGCTCTGCTGGGAACTGTCTGAGGTCGGCCCTGGGTTGTATGCACTTCCCAGGTCTAAGCTGCTCAGGTGACCAGTTGTCTGGCAAGCATGGTCACTGCGACTTATTGCCTCACCCATCCCTGCTGCTCGGTTTACTGGGTGTACAACCAGTGCACCTTCTCAGGTGGATGTTGACTGTGCAGAATCTCAAGAAGTCTTAGTTAGCAATGAAACCTGCTTGCAGTTTGGTAGAGGGGGATGGGCCAGTCTGCAGCCGGCAAGCTTTGCTCAGTCCTTTATTCTGTGAGCGGGCCTGGTGGTGTCTTAGGTTAGAGCTTTTCACGTGGTAGCTATCCCACAGTCTGGTTTGCTAGTCCAAGTTAGTTCCTTCAGATTGGCCTCGGGGCATTCAGGCCTGACCCTTACTCTAAGCAATGCAGCCAGCATCTCCCGTCCGAGCCCCCACTTGCTAGTGGCAAACGCAGGCATCTGTGCTGCTTCTCCTCTGGGGGAGGTACCACTGGGCAGGTAATCTGTTCAGTTCAGTTCAGTTCAGTCACTCAGTTGTGTCCGACTCTTTGTGACCCCATGAATCGCAGCAAGCCAGGCTTCCCTGTCCATCAACAACACCCGGAGGTCACTCAGACTCAGGTCCATCGAGTCCATGATGCCATCCAGCCATCTCATGCTCTGTCGTCCCCTTCTCCTCTTTCCCCCAATCCCTCCCAGCATCAAAGTCTTTTGCAATGAGTCAACTCTTCGCATGAGGTTGCCAAAGTACTGGAATTTGATGGAGTATCATCAAACTCCAGTTTGATGCTTTAGTATCATTCCTTCCAAAGAAATCCCAGGGCTCATCGCCTTCAAAATAGATTGGTTGGATCTCTTACAGTCCAAGGGACTCTCAAGAGTCTTCTCCAACATCACAGTTCAAAAGCATCAATTCTTTGGTGCTCAGGCTTCTTCAGAGTCCAACTCTCACAGCCATACATGATCACTGGAAAAACCATAGCCTTGACTAGACGGACCTTAGTCAGCAAAGGAATGTCTCTGCTTTTGAATATGCTATCTAGGTTGGTTATAACTTTTCTTCCAAGGAGTAAGCGTCTTTTAATTTCATGGCTGCAGTCACCATCTGCAGTGATTTTGGAGCCCCCCAAAATAAAGTCTGACACTGTTTCCACTGTTTCCCCATCTATTTCCTATGGAGTGATGGGACCAGATGCCATGATCTTCGTTTTCTGAATGTTGAGCTTTAAGCCAACTTTTTCACTTACCACTTTCACTTTCATCAAGAGGCTTTTTAGTTCCTCTTCACTTTCTGCCATAAGGGTGGTGTCATCTGCATATCTGAGGTGATTGATATTTCTCCCGGCAATCTTGATTCCAGCTTGTGTTTCTTCCAGTCCAGTGTTTCTCATGATGTACTCTGCATATAAGTTAAATAAGCAGGGTGACAATATGCAGCCTTGTTATACTCCTTTTCCTATTTGGAACCCATCTGTTGTTCCATGTCCAGTTCTAACTGTTGCTTCCTGGCCTGCATACAGATTTCTCAAGAGGCAGGTTAGGTGGTCTGGTATTCCCATCTCTTTCAGAATTTTCCACAGTTTCTTGTGACCCACACAGTCAAAAGCTTTGGCATAGTCAATAAAGCAGAAATAGATGTTTATCTGGAACTCTCTTGCTTTTTCCATGATCCAGCAGATGTTGGCAATTTGATCTCTGGTTCCTCTGCCTTTTCTAAAACCAGCTTGCACATTTGGAAGTTCACGGTTCACGTATTACTGAAGTCTGGCTTGGAGAATTTTGAGCATTACTTACTAGCATGTGAGATGAGTGCAATTGTGTGGTCGTTTGAGCATTCTTTGGCATTGCCTTTCTTTGGGTTTGGAATGAAAACTGACCTTTTCCAGTCCTGTGGCTACTGATGAGTTTCCAAATTTGCTGGCATATTGAGTGCAGCACTTTCACAGCATCATCTTTCAGGATTTGAAATAGCTCAACTGGAATTCCATCACCTCCACTAGCTTTGTTTGTAGTGATACTTTCTAAGGCCCACTTGACTTCACATTCCAGGATGTCTGGCTCTAGATTAGTGACCACACCATCGTGATTATCTGGGTTATGAAGATCATTTTTGTACAGTTCTGTGTATTCTTGCCACCTCTTCTTAATATCTTCTGCTTCTGTTAGGTCCATACCATTTCTGTCCTTTATCGAGCCCATCTTTGCATGAAATTTTCCCTTGGTATCTCTAATTTTCTTGAAGAGATCTCTAGTCTTTCCCATTCTGTTGTTTTCCTCTATTTCTTTGCATTGATCGCTGAAGAAGTCTTTCTTTTCTCTCCTTGCTAGTCTTTGGAATTCTGCATTCAGATGCTTATATCTTTCCTTTTCTCCTTTGTTTTTTGCCTCTTTTCTTTTCACAGCTATTTGTAAGGCCTCCACAGACAGCCATTTTGCTTTTTTGCATTTCTTTTCCCTGGGGATGATCTTGATCCCTGTCTCCTGTACAATGTCATGAACCTCATTCCATAGTTCATCAGACACTCTGTCTATCGGATCTAGGCCCTTAAATCTATTTCTCACTTCCACTGTATAATTATAAGGGATTTGATTTAGGTCATACCTGAATGGTCTAGTGGTTTTCCCTACTTTCTTTAATTTAAGTCTGAATTTGGTAATAAGGAGTTCATGATCTGAGTCACAGTAAGCCCCTGGTCTTGGTTTTGTTGACTGTATAGAGCTTCTCCATCTTTGGCTGCAGAGAATATAATCAATCTGATTTCGGTGTTGACCATCTGGTGATGTCCATGTGTAGAGTCTTCTCTTGTGTTGTTGGAAGAGAGTGTTTGCTATGACCAGTGCATTTTCTTGGCAAAACTCTGTTAGTTTTTGCCCTGCTTCATTCCACATTCCAAGGCCAAATTTGCCAGGTGTTTCTTGATTTCCTACTTTTGCATTCCAGTCCCCTATAATGAAAAGGACATCTTTTTTGGGTGTTAGTTCTAAAAGGTCTTGTAGGTCTTCATAGAACCATTCATCTTCAGCTTCTTCAGCGTTACTGATTGGGGCATAGACTTGGATTACTGTGATATTGAATGGTTTAATAGAATATTTATTTATTTTTCCTCCCTGTTATGTTGCCCTCCATGGTTCCAAGGCTCACTACAGACTCAGCAGTAAGAGTGTTTCCTAGTGTTTGGAAACTTCTGTCTTTTTTAAGACTCCTTTCCCAGGACAGAGTTCCATCCCAACCTCTTCTGTCTCTCTTTTTATATTTTTTCCTACCTCCTTTTGAAGAAAATGGGCTGCTTTTTTGGTTGCCTGATGTCCTCTGCTGGCATTCAGAGGTTGTTTTGTGGAATTTACTCAGCGTTCAAATGTTCTTTTGATGAATTTGTGAGGGAGAAAGTGGTCTCCCCATCCTATTTCTCCACCATCTTAGGACCACCCTCTGTTTTAGAGTTCTAAGTTGCTATTGCTGCTGCTAAGTCGCTTCAGTCGTGTCTGACTCTGTGCGACCCCATAGACGGTAGCCCACCAGGCTCCCCAGTCCCTGGGATTCTCCAGGAAAGAACACTGGAGTGGGTTGTCATTTCCTTCTCCAAAATAACTATTACATAATTGCTTATAATTCTGTTTTCAGAAGATATTTATTTTACAGCCATATCGAACAAACAGGTGACCTAAATATATTTCCCATGCAGAATTATGCAAATTATCTCTTAAAATTTTAAATATGTTTATTATATATATGTGTATATATATATTTATCAGTTCAATTCAGTGGCTCAGTTCTGTCCAACTCTGCAATGCCATGGATGGTAACACACCATACACACACACACACACACACACACACACACATGTGCATATATATATTTAGTTTTTAAGCTTCTTAAGTATTTCCTTGATATTTATGATGACATAATACAAAATTAGAAGGACAAATGTTTGGTAGACATGAATCTCTTTAAAGTATATTTAAAGAGATTATATTTCTGTTTATATAATTTCTAAAACAAAAAATTTTCCCTAATAATAAAGTAACACCGAAAATATGATATGGAAAAATGACAAATTAATGAAGTAATGGAATACACATACGCAAACATATGTTATAAAACTAATAAAATAGCTTTTTAAAAATTATTAGACTATTTTGACAGAAATTCACATATGGGGAAGTGAATAAGGAATGAGGTAAGCTTTTGAGGTCCTAGCCTAGAGACAGTTGCACAAAGGTGAAATTATATGTTCTGATGTTTGATTATATATTTAATCCTGATGACTTGCTGTTTAGCCTATTAAATATAAACAATTCTTTAAGTGACTCTTTTACATTATTCAAAATTGATTCCTAAAGAATATGTTTATTTATTCTAAAGAATAAATATATTTATTTATTCATATAAAGAGAAGTAAGTAAAAATCAAACAGATTTAGAAACAAGAAATATTTAACAAGAAGATATTTGTTGGAAAAGATAACAAAAAAAAGTCTCAAATAGTATATAAGAACACAAAATGTGAGGCAGTTAAGTGGTCAGGAAAGAAAAATTAAACTGACCTGGATTCCTAGGGAAATAAAAGTAAGAGATTAGTAGTCTGTATCTTGAAGAGCCAGATTATAGTGTAATATGATTTTAGGCATAATGAAACAAAGCAAAAATTGTCGTAGGAAACTGGTATAATTGATCTTTGGTATTTAGAAGCAATCTTTAAGTTATAGGAAAATATTTAGAAGAAGGATTCCAGGTCACAGGGGAAAAACCTACATTCTTCCACAAAAGTTAGACGAAATGTCAAAGAGCAAATACTTGAAAACAGTGGATTGATTCACTAATCCAGTCATGATAACTATAAAATCTAAAGTGAAATTTATCACTATCCAAAATCCCTGCATAAGAAGATATATAGGATATGAATAAATTGTTTGGTGAGGGCAAGAAAGCAAGGAGTATGTCAAAGCTGTATTTTGTCACCCTGTTTATTTAGCTTATATTCAGAGTATCTCATGGGAAATGCCAGGCTCGATGAAGCACAAACTGGAATTAAGATTTCAGGGAGAAATACCAATAACCTCAGATATGCAGATGACACCACCCTTACTGTAGAAAGAGAAAAGGAACCAAACAGTTTCCTGAAGAAGGTGAAAGAGGAGAGTGTAAAAGCTGGTTTAAAATTCAGCATTCAAAAATGAAGACCATGACATCTGGTTCCATCACTTCATGGCAAATAGATGGGGAAACAATGGAAACAGTGAGGAACTATATTTTGGGGGGTTCCAAAATCATTACCAATGGTCTGAAACCATGAAATTAAGACACTTACTCTTGGGAAGAAAAATTATGGAAAACCTAAACAGCATATTAAAAAGCAGAGACATTCCTTTGCTGACAAGTGGACATATATTCAAAGCTACAGTTTTTCCAGTAGTCATGTATGGATGTGAGAGTTGGACCATAAAGAAAGATGAGCACTGAAGAACCGATGCTTTTAAACTGTGGTGTCGGAGGAGACTCTTGAGAGCCCCTTGGATTGCAAGGAGATCAACCAGTCAATCCTAAAGGAAATCAGTCCTGAGTATTCACTGGAAGGACTGATGCTGAAGCTGAAGCTCCCTTCTTTGGCTACCTGTTGCAAAGCACTAACTCATTGAAAAAGACCTTGATGCTGGGAAAGGTGGAAGGCAGGAGGAGAAGGGGACACAGAGGATGAGTTGGTTAGATGGCATCACCGACTCAATGGATGTGAGTTTGTGCAATCTCTGAGAGTTGGTGTTAGACGGAAGCTTGGTATGCTTCAGTCCATGGGGTCGCACAGAGTCGGACATGACTTAGAACTGCATTGAACTGAAGAAGGCAAGATACTTATATATAATAACTGTAGGAATGGAGTTATTAACAAAGCAGTTTTCTATTATCTAACAAAGGCAGGGTATGGGGAAATTTGGATTAAATTTAAACAAAGTAACTGATGCTGGAGATATTTAGGAGTATTGAAAGCTAAACAAAACTAAAATATAGTCTGAATGAATTAGACGAGCCAAAATAAAATGATTAGGGATATATGTATATTTAACGTTCTCTAAACAGATACAGTCATCACTGAAGAGCTTTACAGACCCTCAAGGTGTCTCATGTCTGATATGCTGCAATCCATTTGTTCGTAGAATTGGACATGACTGAGCCACTGAAAAGTAACAAAGTGGAAGGTAACTTAAATAAAGTGTAATTGTTTGAACTGATCTCTATAACCTTCACTACTGGTCATAGATTATATATATATTTTAAATAAATGGTGGCTGTTAACTGCTAAAGTTCAGTCATTTCTCTTGCATTTTTGCTTACTATTTCTACACTGCACATGCCAAAGTCACTCAAATGATCTCAAAGGATTATCATTCTTACGATTTTTTTTTGCAAATTTTAAAATGCCAACTACCATAGGAATGATGTTCATTCTAACATTTGAGAGTTCTAAGTAGCAATTATATAATTGTTTATAATTATGATTCTGTGTCTGCAAACATATGTATGTTATTGGACAGATAGTTGTCTTGACTATATTTTCCACATAGAAATTGTGCAAATTATCCAAAATAGCTAGTATTTAAAGAACTCAGACATCTGAATTTCTGAGGGTCAATAATATCTGTCAAATTTGAAGATAGTATACAATGCAACACATATCTATAGATATTTTTTGTAGAATAAAATAATATAAACATTTAAATATATATAAATGCAGAGTAACTATCTCATAGACTGTTTAGTACTTCGAAAAGAAGTATACTTTCACCTTTGAAATTTCCCACCTTCCTCGGTGATATTTATTCTATTTAGCTGATGTATTTTTAAAATGAGATTTAGACGAAATTTAAATGAAAATTTTGTCTATTTATATATTATTTTACTTTTTTATGGCCCACATAGAAGAAATAGCTCAAACAGTATATACTGAACTGAAAATTAGCACTTGAAGAAAGATAGCGTTTTGTCATCAATGCATTATTTTACAGTTGACTAAACTGAGTGATTTATATTGTTTTTCTAGTGTTATTTTTAGAAGTCTCTAAAAATATTCCAGCAGTATTACTGTAATATCAAAATTAAACAAAACACAAAAATGGCAAAAGTTTCCTAGAAAGTAGTTCATTGAAATATATTAGCTCATCAAACAATATAGAATTAATATCTTCAGTATGGAAATTCACTAAGGATTCACTATATTATGTGAAAAATTCCCATATCCTTTTTGAAGTCTATTTTCACATATTTAAACTGTAGTCATCAAATAACTTCTACAATAAGAGGAAATCACTGCAGATAGCATTAGGTAAGCATCATCATGTTTTTGTGAGGTGTATGTGTCAAGAGGCCTAGATAAATTCTTCAGAGATACTGTTAAGACCAAAATTGAATGAGATGCTAGTATTTTTGAATTTTTTTTCTTACTTTTGACCAATTCTGTAGTTTAATGATAGAAAGCCCATGACAAATAAAGCCAGCAACATGAAATAAAACAAAACATATATTTGTGTCATTATTCCACAGGAAAATAACCTACTACCCTGGATGATGCTATTATCTTCATTAACTCCACAATAGTTTGGTCTCAGGTCAACAACAGTGAGGGAACAGCCCTGACCATCAACAAAATTGGATTAAAGATTTACTGAGCATGGTCCTGCCCATCAGAACAAAACCCAGTTTCCCCCACAGTAAGAAGTTTCAAAGACCAGATAAAAAGTCATACTATGGCTTACAACATATTTCTTTCAGTATGGCTCTGCATACCTTCAAAAATTCACATCTAAAGTAGTTTTAACATTGTACAGATGTTGGCATTAAGAAGTTTTACGTTGCCTGTTTATTTAATCACTACTTATATATTCAGTGGTGGATATCTGGAATGTTTAAATGTGTTAGCAATGACTTATGTGTGATGTCACATTATCTTTTTATTTAGCTGAAAATCCACATAGATCAATTCTTCTGAGCTTCTGTGCACTTTATTTTCTATTCATAATATTTGGTATATCAGCTATTTTCATATGAAAAATGTCCATTTATTTTTCATCCACATCCATGCAGAAGTCATAGTTTTTAAGACAGTAATTTTATATTTCTGTAGCACGTGAAATAAAATTCATAAAGCAATTTTAATGCTAAATTTAAAGTAGAGGGTATTTTTAGAAAAGAGTATCTTGTACACAGGATAGAATGTAGTCAACCCATAAAACTTCTTATTGTGAGCATTAACATACTTCAGAAAAATCTCCACAGTTGTTTCACAATTAGAGTCTCAGAAGTATTTTTAAATGAAGAAAATATGTGAAAAATATATATTCATAAAGTAAAAAAAGAATTTAGCTATCAAACTTCAAATTAATTATTAATTATTCCCACTTTAATTACCAGATTTTTTTCTGGCTTTAAAATAATTTTTATCTCTTCAGATATCTATTCTATGCTCAGTGGAATAGAAGAAATATTGGCCTAGGAGTCAAAAGATCCAAGCTAGTGCCCTAATCACATTTCACTAAATATTAATAATAGACTAACTTGAGGCATTCCAACATTTTTTTCCAAATTTCAACAAATTGGAAAAGGTCATTTCTGACCTTCTTTTCAGCTCTGACTCCTTGGCACATTAGGAAATTTCTGGTGGTTTCTTTTTTGAAGTCCTGGCAATACATACTTTGATGTTAAGTTGTACTCCACTTGTAATGACACATTTTCTATTCATCTATTAATATATATATATATATATTTGTTGAGTTTATCTAACTGATGCATGTTATGCATCATAGTGTACATAATGCAGAGAGTAAAGTACCCAAGTCACGCATGAAACGAAAAGGTTGCAATTAAAATTGAGTTAGAAAGACATGGGTCTTGATCCCTTCTAACTCTCCTCTGTGTCTACTGCTGCTGATATTAATCTACCTTAGTTTCACCTGCATCTTCAAATACCATCTACATCCTGATGATTTTCTTAAATTTATGTCATAAATACTTCTTTGCTTTCCATTCTATAATTTTTTTTTACTTTTTATTTTTGAAGTATAATTGATTTACAACATTTTGTTGTTTTCTATCAAACCTCAACATGAATCAGTCATAGATATACATATATCCACTCCTGTTTAAACTTCCCTCCCATCTCCCGCCCCACCCCACTGTTCTAGATAGATACAGAGCCCCTGTTTAAGTTTCCTGAGCCATACAGCAAATTCCCGTTAGCTATCTATTTTACATATGATAATGTAAGTTTCCATGTTACTCTTTCCAAACATCTCACTCTCCTCTCACCTTTCCTCATGTCCATAAGTCTATTCTCTATGTCTGTTTCTCCATTGCTTCCCTGTAAATAAATTCTTCAGTATAATTTTTCTAGATTCCATATATATGGGTTAAAATATAATGTTTATCTTTCTCTTTCTGACTCACTTCAGTCTGTATAATAGGTTCTAGGTTCATTCACCTCATCAGAACTGACTCGAATGCATTCTTTTTTATAGCTGAGTAAAATCCCATTGTGTATATGACCACAACTTTATCCATTCATCTGTCGATGGACATCTAGGTTACTTCCATGTTCTAGCTATTGTAAATAGTGCTTCAATGAGCATTGGGATACATGTGTCTTTTTCAATTTTGATTTTCTTAGGGTATATGCCTAGGAGTGGGATTGCTGGGTCATATGGTGATTTTCTTCCTAGTGTTTTAAGGAATCTCTATACAGTCTTCCATAGTGGCTGTATCAATTTATGTTCCCACCAACAGTGCAAGAACGTTCCCTTTTCTCCACACCCTCTCCTGCATTTATCATTTGCAGATTTTTTGATGATGGCCATTCTGACCAGTGTGAGGTGATATCTCATTGTAGTTTTGATTTGCATTTTTCTAATAATGAGAGATGTTGAGCATCTTTTCATGTGTTTGTTAGCCATCTGTATGTCTTCTTTGGAGAAATGTCTGTTTATTTTTTTTCTCATTTTTTTGATTGGGTTGTTTGTTTTTCTGGCATTGAATTGTGAGCTGCTTGCATATTTTGGAAATTAATCCTTTTTCAGTTGTTTCATTTGTTATTATTTTCTCCCATTCTGAGGGTTGTCTTTTCACCTTGCTTATAGTTTCTTTTGCTGTGCAAAAGCTTTTAAGCTTAATCAGGTCCCACTTGTTTACTTTTGTTTTTATTTCTATTACTCTAGGAGGTGGGTCATAGAGGATCTTGTTTTCATTTATGTCATTGAGTATTCTGCCTATGCTTTCCTATAAGAATTTTATAGTTTAGGTCTTTAATCCATTTTCAGTTTATCTTTGGGTGTGGTATTAGGAAGTGATCTAGTTTCATTCTTTTACAAGCAGTTGTCCAATTTTCCCAGCACCATTTATTAAAGAGACTGTCTTTGCCCTGTTTCATATTCTTGCGTCCTTTGTCAAAAATAAGGTACCCATAGGTGCATGGGTTTATTTCTGGGCTTTCTATCTTGCTCCATTGGTCTATATTTCTGTTTTTGTGCCAGTATCATACTGTCTTGATGACTGTAGCTTTGTAGTATAATCTGAAGTTTGGAAGGTTGATTCCTCCAGCTCCATTTTTCTTTCTCAAGATTGCTTTTGTTATTCAGGCTCTTTTGTGTTTCCATGTGGATTTTGCTATTTTTGTTCTAGTTCTGTGAAAAATGCCATTGGTAATTTGATAGAGATCACATGAATCTATAGATTGCATTTGGTAATATAGTCATTTTCACAATATTGATTCTTCCTACCCAGGAACATGGAATATCTCTCCATCTGTTTATGTCACCTTTGGCTTCTTTCATTAGTTTCATAATTTTCTGTGTACAGTTCTGTTGTCTCCTTAGGTAAGTTTATTCCTAGATATTTAATTATTTTTGTTGCAACAGTGTATGGGATTGATTCCTTAATTTCTCTTTCTTATTTTTCACTGTTAGTGTATAGAAATGCAAGTGATTGCTCTGTATTGATTTTCTATCCTGCAAATTTTCTAAATTCACTGATTAGTTCTAACAATGTTCTGATACTATCTTTAGGGTTCTTTATGTACAGTATCATGTCATCAACAAGCAGTGAGAGCTTTACTTCTTTTCTGATCTGGATTCCCTTTATTTCTTTTTCTTTTTCTGATTGCTGTTGAATTATAGTGGTGAAAGTGGACACCCTTGTCTTGTTCCTGATCTTAGGGAGAATACTTTCAGTTTTTCACCATTGAAAATAATGTGTCAGTTTCTGACTCATCCTATAGACCTTGGAACTTGCCAGCTTTCAAAATCTTGTCAGCCAATTTCTTATATCTCTATATCTAAAGAGATTTATTATTTTACATAATAACAATGATAATTTATTATCATATCTATCCTATTCATTCTATTTCTCTGGAGAATCTTTATTGATACATGTAGTAAAGATTTTTATCTTATTTCTGTAAGAGAAAAGAAATAAAGAAAAAAGCTAGATTCTGTATTTTCTATTTTCTCTTAAGGGCTTAAATTAATCATGTAAACTGCCACTAAGTGGCACTAGGTGGAGAGTCATAAATTTAATGGAGAAAAAATAAGCATGTTGTGTATTCCAAGACAAGATCCCAAATGATTTTCAAAGATAATGACATATATTGTTTACACACTAGATTTTATATAAGTAATAAACATAAAGTTTAAAATAATAAATTGGCATATAAAATTTAATTTAAAATATGTGCATTGATTTGCCAAAAATAGAAGCTGATAGTTGTTGATGGGTAGTGAGAAGTGAGGAAGGATGTAAAGGAAAAGTGGTAGAATCAGGTGATTGAATTTTCCTGGAGAAAATATGAAGATTCAATACTAAAATCAGGGATCTTTCATGATAAAATTATTTTCCTATAATTACAGTTATGTAATTGCCTGACATGAATATCACTTTTACTCAGCATTTGTGTGTACACATATTTGCACACACACATTTTTTGAGATTTTCAGAATATAGTATGTTGTTCAAAATTTTTCATATGATATTGTATGCCAAAAAAATTTTTATTGAGTAAATTGGGAGCTGTTTTACTTGAAACTATGCTAGTAGAATTTCATTTCTTAAAATTATTTAATCTGTCTTATAAGTAAAATTGTTTTAACAAAATAACAAGAAATCCCCAAACTTTCAAGTGTCACTATTTCAAATAATATCAGAATAAACAATTGTTATGTAAGGTATATGTGTATATATGCATATATATGGAGGAAGGAATGGCAATTCACTCCAATATTCTTGCCTGTAGAATCCCATGGACAGAGGAACCTGGCAAGATTACAATCCATGGGGCCACAAAGAATCTGACACAACTGAGCAACTGAGGACATGCATATATTTAATTTCCTAACATTTCCCATTTTGAAAATAAGGACTGGAGGATATTTAGTATAGAGTCAATGTATATTGTTAGAAAGTTGTCAAAACAGCTGCCTTGTTAAGGAAGAAAAATTTGTATAGATCAGCTTAGGTCTCAACTCTAACAATATTTTCCCATGACCTCTTGTACCTGATGACAAGTTATTACAGTATATGGGGTACATACTAAGTCACTTCATTCCTGTCTGACTCTCTGAGATCCTATGGAGCAAAACCTGCCAGGCTCCTCTCTCCATGTGATTCTCCAAGCAAGAATACTGGAGTTGGTTGTTATGACCTCCTCCAGGTTACCTTCCTAACCCAAGGATCGGACCCACATCTCTTGTTTCCTGCATTGGCCTACAGGTTCTTTACAACCAGTGCCAACTAGGAAGCCCTGTATATACGGTATTCCTTTCTAAACAATCCCATATCTGTTCTTGAATCATCAGCACTTTAAAATCTTACCACTGGTCTTCCCTGGTGGCTCAATGATAATGAATCTGCCTACCAATGCAAGAAACATGGGCTCAATCCCTGGCCCAGGAAGATCCCACATGCCACACAGGAAAAATAAACCCATGCACCACAACTGAGTCTGTGCTCTAGAGTCCATGTGCTGTAGCTACTGAAACCCGTATTCCTAAGAGTCTGTGCCTCACAAGAAAATCCGCTGCAATTAGAAGCCCATACACCACAGCTAGAGAGGAGCCTCCACTCACAGCAATTAGTGAAAAGCTCATACAGCAACAAAGACTCAACACAGCAAAAAGTAAATAAAGAAATAAATAACATTATTATTATTACTATTTTTAAAGTCTTACTTCTGTTTACTTCCATTGCCTTTGCCTTTGTCTTGTAATTTTCTCCATATGTCTATTTTAACTCTTATATTAGAGTTGGAAAGATTGAAGGCAGGAGAAGAAGGAGATGCCAGAGGACGAGATGTTTGAATGGCATCACTGACTCAATGGACATGAGTTTGAGCAAGCTGCGGCAGATGGTGAAGGACAGGGATGCCTGGCATGCTGCAGTCCGTGGGGTTGCTTAGAGAAACAGAATCAAAGTTTACCAAACCAAAGAGAACATAATCTTCCATGCATTTGTCCCCAATTGCTTAGAAATTCAGTGGGAATCTTGAATATGCCATCAATTTAATACCCACAAAAAGCTGGTAAGTTCTAAGGAATAGTACAAAATTATAAATAGTTTATATCAAAGTTAGCTTAAAATCAGATGATTCTGAGAGTTTCTAGTGCTGGTCATAGCTGAGGTGAATCTATATTCAAGGAAAAGTAGTTTGGCTTTTGTGGTTGGTACCCAAAAGAAATAAAATGTCTTTTGTCTCATAACACAATGGTAAGTACATAAATTTTGGAGTCAGAGCAAAAGTAGCCATTATATACTTTTTTTTCCTCATCATCTTTGTTCATGATTATTCTTCTAAACTCAAAATTTGCCTGAACACAGTGGTTTAGAAGGCTGTGACAGAATAGGTTTTAGGAAGATACAGAGTGTGATGTTCTCAGTGCTTCAACTTTAGAATAATGACCTTCGTTTTAGATTTAGCTGACATTTTTTTATGTCTAGCATTTGGCAATTCTGTCTAAAACCTTCTTTTGTCCTATATACATAAAAAGCATATTATGGAGGCAGAAAAATTTATATATATATACACATTGTACACAAAGTCCTGCCAGATTGTAATGTAATAGAATGTCGTGTTCTGTTTCCCATTCTTTATTCTCTTATTGGCCAGGCTACAGCAGGCCACTCAACTGCTTTTAATGACTTTCATTATTCCCTCTTATTTTCTAGGTTAATGACATATTGAAAGTGCTAATAGCATAAAATTTTCAAATAGCTCACACACTGTTCATGAAAAAGGCAGTATATTTTATTTTATATGCATATAATTTTTCTCCCAGTGGATTAGCTGCAACATTTTGCTGCTTTGTAATTTCTCAATTTAATTGAGGAAGTAAAAAAAAAAAGAAAAAAGCAGTCTCCCAGTGTGAAATTGTAGCTACAAAAGTGATCACATTCCACTCACTTCACCTCTGAAACTTCAAGGGGTGTTATGCAATCTGTGAAAGGAAGTGCAGAGAATCATAGATTTTGATCCTCAACTACTTCATGTTTCTAAAAACCTGATAGTCCAAGTTATGAAGACACATTAATTATAGTTAATACAGGGCCAGAAAATGCATATGATTCAATTCTTAATAGACATTAAGCTTATACCTTGAGTTTTATGAGTCATTTCTCTAAGTACCAATTATAAAAGAAACATTCAATTAAATAGCCTCTAAAAATTTCAAAAATATGCATTTTACTTGTTTAGTCAAAGCACATTTACATGAAATGATACCATTTCTGAGTATGCCTTTTTGAATCATCTATCCTGTTTTTTAGTGTATTTCATGGTGCAGGGAACATGAATGCATTTGGAGTGCTTTAGAGAATAAATAATTTTGAAGTACAATAAATTGAAGTAAGTACAATAAATAAAGACTCAGACATGACGAAGCGACTAACACTCACTTTTTCACTTTTCTAGATAGCTCAGCTCAGTTAGGAAGACTAACCTCTTGGTAGAATAGATCATTGATCATGATCAATCTGTTGATTGGTTGTCTTTGGGTCAAGGGTTCACCTTTAATATTTAGTAGAAGTGTGCAATTAAGCATACCACAAGAGAATTTTTTGTTCCAACTGTCAAGCTTTGCTTTCTCCCAATTCTTAATTTCAGTAAATTGCATACTCTTCTGTCAGATGCACAGTACAAAAAAAAAAATATATATATATATATATATATATATATACCTTTTCTAAAAAGCATACATTTCTCCTATTTTTTCTTCTTTTCACCTTAAGTCATACCTTTCTCCTCTTAATGCTCTTATAGAAAAACTGTCAGTTAAGCATTGCTTAATTTTGTTCATTTATTCTTAAGTTACTCTCCTGACCCACAGTGCTTAGTATTTTTGAAAGTAATGGCCGTAGCTTGCTATAATCTACATCAAACATGTTTGCCACTCAATGAACACATTTAATGAACAAATACAATTTTGGAAGTCTCTCAAAGAATGATTCCTATGTTTTAACTTTTATAGGGGTGCCCAAGAATATCTATTTATATAACCAGTCTCAAATGAATAACTGTAGAAATCAAACGTTGCTTCATGTTTTCTTTATCTTCTGTATAACAGATTTTGTGTCATCACCAAAAAATAGTGTAAATATTCCCTCTAGTGCTTAACACTTGGTCTGTGATCATTTAATTATATAGATTCTGAAAGCACTCCTTAGTACTTAACTCAGCTTCCTTCACTAATCAGTATGTAATTTTCAACTTAAGACATCCCACAGGATTGGAAAAGATAAGCAAAGAAGAATTCATTAACAGCCTATAATATTACGCTATGAAAACAGAAAGCAGATTTTTATGTCTCTGTGGAAAGTACATTAACAATACAATTTAATTTCTGCATTTGGTCTCTAAGCAAGAAATGTAATTCACACAGGGCTGCTTTCTTTCTGAAAACACATTCTAATCATCATAGCAGGAAGTCATTCCTCATCTTAATGCTGGCACATTTGATGCATTAACACAGAACATGGAGTTTACGTTTCCTGCTGATCTCCTATTATGTCACTTAGTCTTCTCAGGAGATACCTGTCTTGAAAATATAGGAAAGAGAGACAAATGGAAACTTCAAAGAGAGGCATGTTTGTTGTGTTTTCAACCCAAGACATATACTGGATATATTGACACTAAGTAAGGAACATAAAGCTTATCTCCTTCCAACTCAGAGCACAAAGAAAAACAACACAAAATTAAGCAAGGAAAAAAATCTTCATATTTTAATTATAAACTTAAAAAGATTAAATAATCTTTTGAAACACTTTCTGCAAGGTCATATTGTTTAAAAAATAAATGAAATTAAGCTGCTTGAGTAGCAGGAAATTCAGTTTTAGATGGAATCTCTCAGCCTGATCACATCCATCTTTCCAACAAGGCTATCAATCACTGATTCTTCCTGCCTTTAGTATTGCTTTTCTTACTTCCAGCTGCATGTGCTGGTATAGTTAGCTGAATTTCATTGCCTCTGTCTTACTTACATTTTATTCTTCAATCTTTCAAAAGTTTGTGCAAGGGCAAAAACAAAAAATATTACCTTGCCCATAATATTTGTGCAGTAAACAGTCTTGGGATAGTTAAAAGTAGAAGTAATGTAACAGAGAGCAAATCTCACTCCTTGAATAGGTTGTAGTTGTTCAGTCACTAAGTAATGTCCAACTCTCTGCAACCCCATGGACTGTAGCACACCAGGCTCTTCTGTCATATCTTTTGCCTTTTCATACTATTCATGGTATTCTTGCAGCAAGAATACTGGAATGGTTTGCCATTTCCTCCTCCAGTGGACCAGTTTAGTCAGAACTTTTCATTATGACACATCTATCTTGGGTGGCCATGCATGGCATGGCTCATAACTTCATTGAATTACACAAGCCCCTTTACCATGAGAAGCCTGTAATTGCATATTGTATTTGCTTACATTTTTTCTTTTAAAGAAATCAATTGCACAGTCTATCATCAATTCATCTTCTAAATCTAGAGGCTGTTGTAAATTACATGTTTTAATGTAGCTTCCTATATCTATAATCATAATGCTGTTGATATGTATATCTCCATATATCCCTCTATATGTAACTTTTAAACTCAAAACTTAAATTTTAAGATATAAACATTTTTCAGCCAAGAATAACCTTGGCCACTACTGATTTTAATTATTACTTTTGGAATAATTTCTTTTTAAGTTTTCTAACTAAAACAACTTTATTAACATAAGCCTTCTACTAAAATGCAAAGGCACAATCTGTTTTTAAAAAAACTTCCACCACAATTTATTTCCTTATCACTGTTAGTCTGTTAGCACTGTGGTAATGATTTCAACTCCCTGTACTATCCCAGATCAATTTCTGTACTTCATAATAATAGTGGTTGTAATTTCTGCCTGAGTTTCCATGGCCTAAAATAAATCAACTTGAATTTTCAGTATTCTAATACATTTAATGATCTTTCATTATAATAGCACACATATTAAATATCACAAAATTAGAAATCAAAGAAATGTAATGAGTACAAATAATTATATTTGTTAACTTCATTAAAAGCCTTGAGTAAAATACAAAAGATAAGCCATTAAATTTTGCTTCTAATAATAAAAGACTTATGGACTATAATACATAATAGACTTATGGTCTGTATAGTAAAGTCTATGGTCTTCCCAGTGGTCATGTATAGTTGTGAGAGCTGGACCATAAAGAAGGTGAAAAACCAAAGAATTGATGCCTTCAAACTATGGTACTGGAGAAGACTCCTGAAAGTCCCTTGGACAACAAAGAGATCAAATCAGTTGATCTTAACGGAGAGCAACCCTGAATATTCACTGGAATGACTGATGTTGAAGCTAAAGCTCCAGTAGTTTGGTCATCTAATGGGAACAGACGATTCATTGGAAAAGTCCCTGATTCTGGGGAAGATCAAGGGCAGAAGGAAAATAGGGCATCAAAGCATGAAATGGCTGGACAACATCAATGATGCAATGAACATGAACTTGGGCAAACTATGGGAGATGGTGAGGGACAAGGAGGCCTGGCATGCTGCAGTCCATGGGGTCACAAAGAATCACACATGACTGAGCAACTGAACAAAAACAACATAGTATTAACTATAATATAGACACTGTGATGTACATCAGATCTGCAGAATTTGATTTACAGCTGTTTTTACTATCTTCCTTTTATCTATCCTATATTTCACAACTGATAACAGTTCTCAGTGTCTGCAAATAAATGAAATCATTTGGTATAATTTATGCCTAACTGTATTCAATTCTCTTTAACTCAGCAGGCCCCAAACTGAACCGCTAATCCTATCTTCGGCAAGATTGTTATGTGCTTCTATGTTTCTTATTTCATTGAATGATCTTCCATTCATTTATATGATTAAATCAGTAATTAAAAGACCTCTTTTATTCATCTATTTCCCTCAGCCACTGTATGTTCCCCTAGAAAAAGGAATGGTAACTCAATCCAGGATTCTTGCCTGGAGAATCCCATGGACAGAGAAGCCTGGAGGGCTACAATCCATGGGGTCACAAAGAGTCGGACATGACAGAATGACTAACACTTCACTTCACTGAATATTCAATTAATTTTTTAAAATAATTTTACCCCCTAAATAGCTGCCAAGCCTGTCTACTTTTCCCCTTCCTCATTGCCAGTATCGTTTCTGTTGTTCAGTCTCTAAATTATGCATGATTCTTTGTAACCCCATGAACTGAAGCATGCTAGGCTTCCCTGTCCTTCACTATCTCCCAGGGTTTGCTCAAACTCATCTCCATTGATTCAGTGATGGCATCCAACCATCCCAACCTCTGTCGCCTCCTTCTCCTCTTGCCCTCCATTTTTTCCCAGCATCTGGGTCTTCTCCAATAAGTTCACTCTTTGCATCAGGTGGACAAACTATTGGAGCTTGAGTTTCAGCATCAGTTCTTCCAGTGAATATTCAGGGTTGATTTCCCTTAGGATTGACCTGTTTGACCTCCAGTCAGTGCTGTCCAAGGGACTCTCAAGAGACTTCTCCAGAACCACAATTCGAAAGCATCAATTTTTCGTCCTTCAGAATTCTAACATCTATACATGATTACTGGAAAAACCATGGATTCAACTATACAGACCTTTGTCAGCAAAATGATGTCTCTACTTTTTAATACTCTGTTTAGGTTTGTCATAGCTTTTCTTCCAAGAAGTTTTTTAAATTTTGTGGTTGCAATCACCATCCGCAGTGATTTTGAAGCCCAATAAAACTAAATCTGCCACTGTTTCCAGTTTTCCCCCATCTATTTGCCATGAAGTGATGGAACCAGAAGCCATGATCTTCATTTTTTTGAATGGTGAATTTTAAGTGAGTGATATATAACAAACTATAGTTTATTTCTTGGATTATTAGCACATATTCTTAAACAGTTTTCCCTTTCTCTGTTTGTGTCCATCCATTCATGTTTTATACTGGAGCTATTGTGGTCTTCTAAATGCATTTGTAATTCCTCATTTCTCTCAGTGTTGTGTAAACTTAATGACAGAATCACCAGTATCCTAGAGCATAATTCCTTTTACATCTGTGTTTGGTCTGATCACTCTGCTGGAGAAGGGAGAGGCTACCCACTCCAGTATTCATGGGCTTCCTTTATGGCTCAGCTGGTAAAGAATCTGCCTGGAGTGTGGGAGACCTGAGTTTAATCCCTGGGTTGGGAAGATCCCCTGGCAAAGGGAAAGGCTACCCACTCCAGTATTCTGGCCAGGAGAATTCCATGAACTGTATAGTCCATGGGGTCACAAAAAGTCAGACATGGCTGAGCTATTTTCACTTCACTTGGTCTGACCACACCCTTATTCAAAGTTCATGTTCAAGCTGTAAAGGACATCTTCCACATTCTTAGATATAACAAATCTGTATTACATTTTACTTTTACATACCCTTTTTCATCTGGAAGACATCCAAAAAACTGATGTTTTTACTCACACAGAACCTTCTATTTATCACATGAACCATACTTCATAACATCCATTCTCACCACTTATTTGTGCTTCTCTCTTCTATTTAATTTATTGGGTATTGGTGGCCTGTGTATTCCAATTAATATTGTGTCTGCAACATCTCTCACATCTGTACATGACTACTGGAAAAACCATAGCTTTGACTCTACAGACCTTTGCTGGCAAAGTGATATCTCTGTTTTTTAATATGCTGTCTAATTTTGTCAAATCTTTCCTTGCAAGGAGAAAGTCTTTTAATTTCACAGGAACAGTTGTGAGAATTGGACCGTAGAGAAGGCTGTGCACTGAAGAAGTGATGCTTTCAGATTGTAGTGCTGGAGAAGACTCTTGAGAGTGCTTTGGACTGCAAGGAGATCAAACCAGTCAATCCTAAAGGAAATCATCTCTGAATATTCTTTGCAAGGACTGTTGTTAAAATTGAAGCTCCAACACTTTGGCCACCTGATGTGAAGAGTTGAGTCACTGGAAAAGATTCTGATGCTGGGGACAATTAAAAGCAGGAGAAGGAGAGGAGAGGATGAGTTGGTTGTTTAGCATTGTTGACTCAATGGACATAAGCTTGATTAAACTCTGGGAGTTGGTGAAGGACAGGGAAGCCTGGCATGCTGTAGTCCATGGGGTTGCAAAGAGTCAGACATGACTTAGTGACTGAAAAACTGTAATGTCTAACCTAGAGTTCGAAATAATTTAGGTAAATAGCATATATCATTTTAAATGATAAATATTACCTAAGAAAATATATTTCAAATTAAATATATACTAAAGAAATGATAAGAATCATATATGTATATATGTGTCTACAAGTACATGCATATTTAGGAGCTGATTGTAGTTTGAAGATAAAGAAATTGTTTCCAGCCAAGATGTTTATTTTATTTTGCTGAAAACTATAAAAAATGACTTTTATTTTATTTACTGAAAATACTAAATAGCAACTACCCATCAAGAAGTTACAATAAAAACTCAGAGTAATCACTAAAATAGATTTAAAAAACTTCATCTACACACTTCAGTGCTAGTACTACTTAATCACCTTACAAATGCAATTTCAAAGTTTTATTTTTGTCTACAAGTTTTTTTTTTAATCTATTTGACATGTATCATTCATATGTGAAAAAGCTAATATTTATCCACCAGAGCTAACTTTAGTGCATTGTTTAACTCTCTGTATCCTTCAGGTACAGTTATAGAGCTTGTTTATTAATTTACAGAAAGTAAAGTAGGTGGCAATATGACAATTTTAAAACAATGTCTATAATTATGTTTCCCTGGGATTATAGAATTGTTTTCTGAAACGTAATCATTTCTCCATAAAATATGACTTTAAGAGTAATAAAAATCTTATTTTGCTCAGCCTTGCAATTAAAATTAAAATGTTTATACCAAACACCATTATGTTCTCTGAAACAGACACTGCAGTTGTTTTTTAAAAGTGTAATCTTGCTTTGACAATGACGATTCCAATATTAGCTATACAATAGTGTTTGAGATCAAGAAAATGTAGTATACAGCAGTGACATAGTCTATAAGTGAGAAAAACTCACCAATATTGTCACATCAACATTAGAAGTTTTATTCATGCAAAACACCTGTGGCGGATTCATGATGATGTATGGCAAAACAGATACAATATTGTAAATTAATTGGCCTCCAATTAAAATAAATAAATTTATATTAAAAATAAATAAAGAGATCAACTTCATTGCTATTCCAAAACAAAAATAGAATTCTTATAATAGGAATAAAATTGAGTCTATTCATTTACTGACACTTGTTTAAAGGAGGAGCTGCCTGCCGCTGATGCTACTGGTGGTGTTACCTACCCGCCCCAGGAATCCCCCCAACCCCATCAACCCTCTACCAGAGGCACCTCTGTGACGGCTCTTCAGCACCCAGTTTCCTGGGAGCCGTTGCTTTTAGATCTTGCTGCAGCTTCAGATCCTGCCGGGAAAATGTCTCATGAATTTTCCTTGGCAGATGCACTACCTGAACCTACCCTGCCAAAACCTCTGCTGTGAGTAATGCAAAACCTGGCCAACCTCAAGGTTGGCTGGGTTCCAACCCTCGGGATAACCCAAGTACTCCACTTTCTATATGCCTGGACTCCACCAAGTGTAGCACCGTCCACTCTGCATTTTGGACCCACAGCAACAGAATGTCTTCCTCTGTGCCTCCCACAAGACCACCTCCTGGATCCATGGCACCCCTTCCTCCTTCTGGGCCATCACACCCCAACCTGTGGGTCTTTATCCAGCTCTAACTGTGCCAGGCCCTGGGTTAACAGGGCCATAACCTACATGGACTTGTGTCTTTTCAAGAACTGCCAAGACAATATGGTGCACACACAGATCCAAATGCAGCTGGTCCTTTAGGCCCATGGGGAACCATGTATTCTGGACTGTGGGTACTGAGAATGGGAGGGCAGTATCCTATCCCTAATATGCCACATCCATCTTCAGGGCCATACTCTGATCCTCCTCCTTCCAAGCACCAGAGGCAGCACCACCTATTCCATGGGGCACTGTTCTTCCAGGAGCCAGGGGACCACCAGTGCCATATCCTGCCCCTTCAGGATCATAGCCCTCCTCAGGACTCTATTCCATTCCCTATAATCCTTTCCAAGTGACTTCAGGACTTCTGGTGTCACTCAGATGCCTGGTGGTGCCCATGCAAATGTTTAATTCATTTAACATGCATTAATATTCCCACAGGGCTTCCCTGGTGGCTCAGACAGTAAAGAACACTAGCAATGTGGGAGACCTGGGTTTGATCCTTAGGTTGAGAAGATCCCCTTGAGAAGTGAATGGGCTACCCACTAGAGTATTCTGGCCTGGAGAATCCCCATGGACAGAGTAGCCTGGCAGGCTAGAGTCCATGGAGTCACAAAGAGTCGGGCACAACTGAATGATTTTCACACACACACACAATATTCCCACAAGCACAACTGAAATATTGTTTCCAGTTTGAGATGGAAGATCTAAACAAAACAAAACAAAAAAACCTTTTTGAAAACCCCCAAAAGATGTGTGTTTTTAAAATAAAAGTAAATTTCAAGCTTCAGGCAAATTTAGGTAAAGTATTTAAAAGGATGAAAACAAAAGTATTCCTTGTATTAAACCAGAAAAAAATCCCCCAAGATCCCCCAAAACTTTCTAATGTAGTAAGCAGTGTCCTCAACAACATCCTTGAGATAAACTCAGAGATGTGTTTCACTGGACTTTTTTTTGTTTGTTTGTTTTAACATTTCTCAGTAATGTTTTACAGAACCACAACAAAGCAAAAAGTTCAACAAAAGTAATTTCTGCCAGTCTGGCTACATACAGAGGTAGATTTTTAGAGAATCCATGTCTCTGAATGTGTAATATTGTCCATCTTTCATGCAACTGTCCAAATGTTTCTCAGGCAAAATTTTGTTAGACCTTTAACAGTATTAACTCAAGATTATACAACTCTTCTGCATCACCAGTTATGTGTAACGTGTGTTTTACTGCCAGCCAATCTGGAGTGAGGTTGACATCACAATTGAGGGCGTTGTCTTGGGCAGGGTCAGAGTCTCCTTAAGGGGAAAAAAAAAAACAAAAACACTTATTCTTAACAAATTAAGAATCAGATCTCCATCCAGATTAATCAACCATCCACTTCAACTGTAAGAGAGAAAATCTTAATAAAGTGCTTTTTTTTTTCAGGATTGATTTCATTTTTTTCTTTTTTTTAATTTTTATTTTTACTTTATTTTACTTTACAATACTGTATTGGTTTTGCCATACATTGACATGAATCCACCACAGGTGTACATGAGTTCCCAATTCTGAACCCCCTTCCCACCTCCCACCCCATATCATCTCTCCAGATCATCCCCGTGGACCAGCCCCAAGCATCCTGTATCCTGTATCGAACATTGACTGGCAATTTGTTTCTTACATGATAGTATACATGTTTCAGTGCCATTCTCCCAAATCATCCCACCCTCTCCCTCTCCCTCTACGTCCAAAAGTCTGTTCTATACATCTGTGTCTCTTTTGCTGTCTCACATACAGGGTCATCATTACCATATTTCTAAATTCCGTATATATGTGTTAGTATACTGTATTGGTGTTTTTCTTTCTGGCTTACTTCACTCTGTATAACTGGCTCCAGTTTCATCCATCTCAGTAGAACTGATTCAAATGTATTCTTTTTAATGACTGAGTAATACTCCATTGTGTATATGTACCACAGCTTTCTTATCCATTCATCTGCTGATGGATATCTAGGTTGTTTCCATGTCCTGGCTATTATAAACAGTGCTGTGAGGAACACTGGGGTACATGTGTCTCTTTCTATTCTGGTTTCCTCGGTGTGTATGCCCAGCAGTGGGATTGCTGGGTCATATGGCAATTCTATTTGCAATTTTTTAAGGAATCTCTACACTGTTCTCCATAGTGGCTGTATTAGTTTGCATTCCCACCAACAGTATAAGAGGGTTCCCTTTTCTCAACACCCTCTCCAGCATTTATTGCTTGTAGACTTTTGGATCACAGCCATTCTGACTAGTGTGAAATGGTACCTCATTTTTCTCTGATAATGAGTGATGTTGAGCATCTATTCATGTGTTTGTTAGCCATCTGTATGTCTTCTTTGGAGAAATGTCTATTTAGTTCTTTGACCCATTTTTTGATTGGTTCTTTTATTTTTCTGGAATTGAGCTGCATAAGTTGCTTGTATACTTTTGAGATTAGTTTTTTGTCAGTTGCTTCATTTGCTATTATTTTCTCCGATTCTGAAGGCTGTCTTTTCACCTTGCTTATAGTTTCGTTTGTTGTGCAGAATCTTTTAATTTTAATTAGATTCCATTTGTTTATTTTTGCTTTTATTTCCAGCATTCTGTGAGGTGGGTCATAGAGGATCCTGCTGTGATGTATGTTGGATAGTGTTTTGCCTATGTTCTCCTCTAGGAGTTTTATAGTTTCTGGTCTTACGTTTAGATCTTTAATCCATTTTAAGTTTATTTTTCTGTATGGTGTTAGAAGTGTTCTATTTTCATTCTTTTACAAGTGGTTGACCAGTTTTCCAGCACCACTTGTTCAAGAGATTGTCTTTACTCCATTGCATATTCTTACCTCCTTTGTCGAAGATAAGGTGTCCATAGGTGTGTTGATTTATCTCTGGGCTTTCTATTTTGTTCCATTGATCTATATTTCTGTCTTTGTGCCAGTACCATACTGTCTTGATAACCGTGTCCTTGTAGTAGAGCCTGAAGTCAGGCAAGTTGATTCCTCCAGTTCCATTCCTCTTTCTTAAGATTGCTTTGGCTATTCAAAGTTTTTTGTATTTCCATACAGATCTTGAAATTATTTGTTCTAGTTCTGTGAAAAATACAGCTGGTAGCTTGATAGGGATTGCATTGAATCTGTAGATTGCTTTGGGTAGTATCCTCATTTTCACTATATTGATTCTTCTGATCCATGAACATGGTATATTTCTCCATCTATTAGTGTCCCCTTTGATTTCTTTCATCAGTGTTTTATAGTTTTCTATATATAGGTCTTTAGTTTCTTTAGGTAGTTATATTCCTAATTATTTTATTCTTTTCGTTGCAATGGTGAATGGAATCGTTTCCTTAATTTCTTTTTATACTTTCTCATTATTAGTGTATAGAAATGCAAGGGATTTCTGTGTGTTGATTTTATATCCTGCAACTTTACTATATTCATTGATTAGCTCTAGTAATTTTCTGGTGGAGTGTTTAGGGTTTTCTATGTAGAGGATCATGTCATCTGCAAACAGTGAGAGTTTTACTTCTTGTTTTCCAATTTGGATTCCTTTTATTTCTTTTTCTGCTCTGATTGCTGTGGCCCAAACTTCCAAAACTATGTTGAATAGTAGTGGTGAAAGTGGGCACCCTTGTCTTGTTCCTGACTTTAGAGGAAATGTTTTCAATTTTTCACCATTGAGGATAATGTTTGTTGTGGGTTTGTCATATATAGCTTTTATTATGTTGAGGTATGTTCCTTATATTCCTGCTTTCTGGAGAGTTTTTATCATAAATGGATGTTTATTTCTTGTCATTAGTATAAATATTATACACACACACACACACACTAGCTTAAAATATATATATATTGGCTTAAAATATTTTGTAAATTATGTACCAGAATAGTGAATAAGTGAGATCATTTGGATTTATTATTCAAAAGCAGAGACATCACTTTGCCGACTAAGGTCCGTCTAGTCAAGGCTATGGTTTTTCCAGTAGTCATGTATGGATGTGAGAGTTGGACTGTGAAGAAGGCTGTGTACTGAAGAATTGATGCTTTTGAACTGTGGTGTTGGAGAAGACTCTTGAGAGTCCCTTGGACTGCAAGGAGATCCAACCAGTCCATTCTGAAGGAGATCAGCCCTGGGATTTCTTTGGAAGTAATGATGCTAAAGCTGAAACTCCAATACTTTGGCCACCTCATGCGAAGAGTTGACTCATTGGAAAAGACTTTGCTGCTGAGAGGGATTGGGGGCAGGAGGAGAAGGGGATGACAGAGGATGAGATGGTTGAATGGCATCACTGACTCGATGGACGTGAATCTGAGTGACCTCCAGGTGTTGGTGATGGACAGGGAGGCCTGGCATGGTGCGATTCATGGGGTCACAAAGAGTCGGACACGACTGAGAGACTGAACTGAACTGGACTGAATTTTATTTTAAACCACAGCAAGCAGTTAATAATCTTCATTTACAAAATTAAAAAAAGAAAACAAAAATTAAAAATATATATATTTATGTTTAGGCCTCCAAAATAATCTCAAATTTCAGACACTGTTCAGTGTTCAATCCAAAGACATGCTGTATTTTCTTCTTTAGTAATAAATCCTGAATTTCCAAGATAAGGTATGGTAATGTCCTTAAGAAAATTGAGTCCCTCCTCCAGACCTAGAGGTAAAAAGAAATTCGTTTAAAGTTTAATATAATTAACTAATGCATGCCAAGGCCATATAAATGCATGTATGGGATTCTCTCTGGGACTTCCAGAATTATTGCTCTTAGATAAAGTAATTAATTTGAACATCCCTGTCTCCAGAATGCTTGCTGTGTAAGTAATAAACAGTGTTATTATTTAAGTCATTTTATAAGATATTGTGAAAATACACCTCTTTTTGCTACCATTAAGGCAGTTTTGTCAAGAAAGAGTTAGAATAACAAACATTATATCCAATCTCTTTAAAAATTTCCCTTGATATGATGAATATATATTATTGAGAGAGATACAATGCCAAATTTGTAAAATTTTCTAGAATCCATTGCCTCAAGGCTTACTACCTTAGCAAAAATAAAAGTTGATAATATATTTTTATAATTTCTTTAGATCCATAGACACATGTGTTAATATTGAATAGGTTAGAGTTTTCACTCATCAAAATAAAAACTGCAAATACAAAACTCATAAAATATTTTTATAAATTTAAGATTATTTTGAAAGATTTTCTAATGTAACTATTAACATTATTGCATGGCTTCCCTGGTGGTTCAGATGGTAAAGAATCTGCCTGCAATGTGGGAGATCCAGGTTTGATCTCTGGATCAGGAAGATCCTCTGGAGAAGGGAATGGCTACCCACTCCAGTATTCTTGCTGGGAGAAATCCAAGGACAAAGGAGCCTGGCAGGCTATAGTCCATGGGGTCACAAAGAGTTGGATATGACTGAGCAACTAACACTGTTATTGCATAGTTCAAGGAATTTTAGAACAAAAAAAATTGCTTCTGGGTAAGTACAATAGGTTTATATATAGAAACATTTGAGACTATAAAATTGGGTTCCTTTAAGTCCAAAAAACCCCAAACGTTTAAAGTGTTATTTTTTATACTTACAAATATAGTCAATCTGATTTTCTTGTGTTTATGGCAAGATCCATTATGCTAAGGAATAGAACCATTTGTTATAGACTTTATATTATGATTTAAGTCTCTTAAAAATAAAATAGACATTATTTAAATTTTAATAAAATATAGTTATCATTATTAAACATTCTCAGTAAAACCAAATAAAATATGAAATACTTTAAGGGAAACACTCAATACCATAAAATTAATAAACAGGCAATAACATTTAGAAATCTAATTCCTACTCTCAATGAAGTTTGAGAAACTTTGGTTTAGGAGATGCCAAAGAGTAGAGCCAAGATTTTACTTAGAAAATATTCTGATTCAATCTCCTTATCAATTATTAGTGTGTTCAGATTTTCCATTTCTTCATGAGTTGGTCTTGGTAGGTAATAGGTAATTTATTCATTTCTAGGAATTTATTCATTTCTTCTACGTCATTCAATGCGTTGGTGTCTCTTATGAGTCTCTATGATCCACGTGTCTTCATTCTGAATATCAAGCAGAAGGAACAATGGCTCCCTGAGGCATGCTTTTCACCTGGCAAGCTTGAGAAAGCTGACAAAAAATTTACATATGTTTTAAAGTTTTAGCTAGAATTATACAGCCATATTCCTTTACATGGCCAACCCATGTAACTAGCAGTAGGCATTGCAGCATCACATAATTATAACATAAATAGGAAGTAAAGAGTTGTGGATAATTATCTACCTGTCACAGATACTTCTTTGCTTCCAAAGGGAAACAAGTAGGTTTATTACAGCATTCTTACGAGCCTTAGCTGAGATTATCCTAACATTGCAATGCTCCTTTATCCAAGGCCTCACATATCAAAACGTATTATTCTAATGTTTTCCCTTTCATAAGAATATAATCCAAAACTGTGACTCTTACAGAAGTGATAACAAGATTAGTTAAATGACCAACTTCACAAACAATATTTTCGTTCTCTTTTTAAAATAGATTTGAAGTTAATATTTTGCCACAAGAATTAACCCAAAGTTAATTTAGATTTTGGCTTTTATATAGTGTTATAAAAACTCTTAGAAAAAGGGCCTCTGAAATATTGAATCTGAGGTAGTGATCATTCTAGTCTCTAAATCTTCCTCATGCAGATTGCTGCTGCTGCTGCTGCTGCTGCATCACCTCAGTCGTGTCCGACTCTGTGAGACCCCAGAGACGGCAGCCCACCAGGCTCCCCTGTACCTGGGATTCTCCAGGCAAGAACACTGGAGTGGGTTGCCATTTCCTTCTCCAATGCATGAAAGTGAAAAGTCAAAGTGAAGTCACTCAGTCGTGTCTGACTCCTAGCGACCCCATGGACTGCAGCCTACCAGGCTCCTCTGTCCATGGGATTTTCCAGGCAATAGTACTGGAGTGGGGTGCCACTGCCTTCTCTCTGTAAAAATAGTTATGAAAAAAAATCGAAATATTTCAGTGCATATATATTATATAAACTAAGAAACGTTTGTTAAAAACTGTGGCCTAATAAAATTAATTAACTATACATGTATGAAAATGTATTTCTAGAAATATATTTTAGGTCTTACTAAAATCTTTAAATTGCCTTCACCTCCACATATTATGTTCAGAAAAAAGTATACAGCAGAAAGGAAGATTTATATTTATCTATACCTACAGATAGATATAGGCCAGTAGACATCACTGATCTGGACCTATTCTTGTTTTATAGTGTTTATGGAGTTTTCTCATTTATCCTGTAATATCTTTCAAAATGTTTTCAAAAATGCTTTTATTCAATATATATAACAAAGTGAGGGCGAAGCATCCCACATGTACTGTTTCCTCTGGATATAAAGTCTTGTATCAAAGAACAATTTCAGAGACTATGTTTAATATCTTGTTTTTCTCAAAGATGGAATAGAATTTCAAGCTAATACGTTTGAAATATAAGCTTAACAGACTCATAGCTAAAGCCAAATGCATTACTATATATTGCAACCAAAGGACAAGTCTGATATAAATTCTTGTGTACTTTATTTTCCTTAGTAAAAACTATTTTATAACTTTTCAAATGCATTAAAATTTGTAGGAAATTACACATTCAGAAATATTAAAGGACATTACTATCAAAAAAGCTTTTAATCTTCCATTTTAGCCAATATTTGGTTTCTATGAAGAAAGAAACCACTGACGTTTGTACTGAGAAATTCTATTTCAAAAACCAACATAAGAAGGTTAATTTTTTTTTTCAATAAGCACAATTGGAATGATTTAGTATAACTATGATAATGGTTGAAGAGGATGAAAAGTGGTCAAATATATTATATTTGGTGGGGACAAATGAAAGATAAAAGTTTGTAAAAAAATAAAATTTTACAATATGTATACAAGACAATAAATATAGTAGAAAAATATAGGGAGTGAGTTAAGAATTGTCTATACATTGACAGCAGCTTCTTTTTGAAAATAGATTACTTAAAGCAATTCATTTCAGTTATGGTAAAGCTAACATAAACTGAGAGACATTTACTAACAAGATTTTGAGAAAATTTTTTTCTTAGAGAGCTATATAAAATCAATGAATGAATGCTACTAGTGAAATTAAAGAAGATATAATAATAATAAATAAAATAACTTTAAAACTGTCTGATTAAAATAAAATCATGTAATGAATTATTTACACTGTTAGAACTTCTCAAAAGATACTTATATAGCCTGAATACAACATGGCTTACACTTAAGCCCTCTATCACTTTTCATCTTGTATCCTGAAACTAACCAGTCACTATTTTATGATTAATGACAGACAAATCTCAGATTAAATAATACATGTATAACTCTAGTTCGTATTTACATGTATTGTATATATTCTTATGTAACCAGGAAATGGCAAGAATACACAGAAGAACTATACAAAAAGATCTTAATAACCCAGATAACCACAATGGTGTGATCACTCACCTAGAATCAGACGTCCTGGAGTGTGAGGTCAAGTGGACCTTAGGAAACAACACTATGAACAAAACTAGTGGAGGTTATGAAATTCCAGCAGAGCTATTTAAAAGATGATGCTGTGAAAGTGCTGCAATCAATTTGCCAGCAAATTTGGCAAACTCAACAGTGGGCACAGGACTGGAAAAGGTCAGTTTTCATTCCAATCCCAAAGAAAATCAATGCCAAGGAGTGTTCAAACTACTGCACTCATCTCACACACTATGAAAGTAATGCTCAAAATTCTCCAAGCCAGGCTTTAACAGTATGGGAATCTAAAACTTCCAGATATTCAAGCTGGATTTAGAAAAGGTAGAGGAACCAGATATCAAATTAACAACATCTGTTGAATTATCGAAAAAGCAAGAGAATTTCAGAAAGGTATCTACTTCTGTTTCATTGAATATACCAAAGCATTTGACTATGTGGATCACAATAAACTGTGAAAAATTCTTCAAGAGATGGGAATACCAGACATGACCTGCCTCCTGTGAGATTAGTATGAAGGTCAAGAAGCAACAGTTAGAACTGGACATGGAACAACAGACTGGTTCAAATTGGGAAAGAAGTACATCAAGGCTGTATATTGTCACCCTGCTTATTTAACTTATATGAAGAGTACATCATGAGAAATGCCAAGCTGGATGAAGCACAGCTAGAATCAAGATTGCTGGGAGAAATATCAATAACCTCAGATATGCAGATGATACCACCCTTATGGCAGAAAGTGAAGGACTAAAGAGCCTCTTGATAAAAGTGAAAGAGGATAGTGAAAAGGGTGACTTAAAACTCACCATTCAGAAGAGTAAGATCATGGCATCCAGTGTCATCACTTCATGGCAAATAAATGGGGAAACAGTGAAAACTGTGAGAGACTTTATTTTCTTGGGCTTCAAAATCACTCCAGAAGGTGGCTGCACCCATGAAATTAAAAGACGCTTACTCCTTGGAAGAAAATCTCTGATCAACTTATACAGCATATTAAAAACCAGAGACATTACTATGCCAACAAAGGTTCGTCCCGTCAAGGCTATAGTTTTCCAGTAGTCATCTATGGATGGGAGTTGAACTATAAAGAAAGCTGAGCACCGAAGAATTGATGCTTTTGAACTGTGGTGTTGGAGAAGACTCGAGAGTCCCTTGGACTGCAAGGAGACCCAGCCAGTCCATCCTAAAGGAGATCAGTCCTGGGCGTTCATTGGAAGGACTGATGTTGAAGCTGAGACTCCAATACTTTGGCCACCTGATACGAAGAGCTGACTCATTTGAAAAGACCCTGATGCTAGGAAAGATTGAGGACAGGAGGAGAAGGGGATGACAGAGGATGAGATGCTTAGATAGCATAACGGACTTGATGTGGACCAGAGTTTGAGCAATCTCCTGGAGGTGGTGCTGGACAGGGAATCCTGGCATGCTGCAGTCCATGGGTAGAAAAGATTTGAACACGACTGAGCAACTGAACTGAACTGATCTAAGTAACTGGTTCATAACTTCACTTCAATACCTCTGAGGCAGATCAAACAATCCATTTCATAATAAACTCATATTTCGGTTTTGGTAAATGATTCATGTGAGTGTGCTTAGTCACTCAGTCGTGTCTGACTCTTTGCAACCCCATGTATTCTAGCCCACCAGGCTCCTCTGTCCATGGAATTCTCCAAGCAAGAATACTAGAGTGGGTAGTTATTTCCTTTTCCAGGAGATCTTACCCACCCAAGGATCAACCTCAGGTCTCCTGTATTATAGGTGGCTTCTTTACCATAGGAATCACCAGGGCAGCCCAACCAGATTTATTCTGTTACATACGTCAGCACTGTCATTCTTGACACCTCTCTCTCTAATCCCAGTTCTATGCCATAATACATGAGTTGTCAATCATCTGTAGTCAAATGAAAGCCATTCTTTCTTCTTACACACTCGCTCTTATTTCTTCTAGCCAGCGTATGGCCATTGATCCAGTACTTGTCCCTTTTTGTGTTTGTATCATTTATTATGCCCTTTTCTCAAATGTTATGATATGGCATGTCATATTTTTAATTTTTTAAGCAATTAGACAAATCTGATGTTATTTACAGGCACTACAAATACATAAATCCCCTCATAATAAAATTCCTTAAAGAGTCATCTTTTCTTGAAATGCTAGGTTTCTTTCTTCCCTTCTCTCTCTTTTAAAATGTATTTATTTACTTTAATTGGAGGATAATGACTTTACAATTTTGTGATGGCCTCTGCCATACATGAACATGAATCAGCCATAGGCATACCTGTGACCCCTTCTTTGTAAGCCCCCCCTCCTTTGGCACTCCATCCTTCTTGGTTGTCATAGAACTCCAGTTTGGGGTTCCCTGTGTCATACATCAAACTCCCACCTGCCATATATTTTACATATGGTAATGTATAAGTTTCAATGCTATTCTCTCAAATCATCCTACCCTCTTCTTTTCATACTGTGTCCAAAAGTCTGTTCTTTATGTCTGTGTCTTCTTTTCTGCCCTGCACAAAGGATCGTTGGTATGATCTTTCTAGATTCCATATATATGAGTTAATAATTCTCTCCTGATTTACTTCAATCCAGCTTTGTCCCCAACACAGTTTTTCTGAAAATGTTTTTATCAAGTTCTTCATTGCCCTCCATATTGGTGAATCTAGTGGCTGTTTACCAGGCTTCAGCTTATGATCAGCAGCATTGAGAAATGACCACTCATCAGATGATCAATATTGAAATCAGATTGATTATATTATCTGCAGCCAAAGATGGAGAAGCTCTATACAGTCAGCCAAAAGAAGGCCAGGAGCTGACTGTGATTCAGACCATGAACTCCTTAGTGCCAATTCAGACTTAAATTGAAGAAAGTCAGGAAAACCACTAGACCATTCAGGTATGACCTAAATCAAATCCCTTATGACTATACAGTGGAAGTGCAAAATAGACTCAAGGGACTAGATCTGATAGACAGAGTGCCTGATGAACTATGGACAGAAGTTTGTGACATTGTACAGGAGGCAGTGATCAAAGCCATCCCCAAGAAAAAGAAATGTAAAAGACAAATGGTTGTCTGAGGAGGCCTTAAAAATAGCTGAAAAAAGAATAGAAGCTAAGGCAAAGGAGAAAAGGAAAGATATATCCATTTGAAAGCAGAGTTCCAAAGAATAGCTAGGAGAGATAAGAGAACCTTCTTCAGTGATCTGTGCAAAGGAATAGATGAAAATAATAGAATGGAAAAGACCAGAGATCTCTTTAAGAAAATTAGAGATACCAAGGGAAATTTTCATGAAAAGATGGGAGAAATAAAGACAGAAACAGTATGGACCTAACAGAAACAAGAGATATTAATAAGAGGTGTCAAGAATACACAGAATAACTATTAATAAAAAGATCTTAGTAATCCAGATAGCCATGATGGTGTGATCACTCACCTATAGCCAGACATCATGGAATGTGAAGTCAAGTGGGCCATAGGAAGAATCACTATGAAGAAAGCAAGTGGAGGTGATAGAATTCCAGTTGAGCTATTTCAAATCCTGAAAGATGATGCTGTGAAAGTGCTGCACTCAATATACCAGCATATATGGAAAATTCAGCAATGGGCACAGGACTAGAAAAGCTCAATTTTCATTCCAATCCCAAAGAAAGGCAATGCCATGGAATGTTCAAATACTGCACAATTGCACTCATCTCACACACTAGCAAAGTAATGCTCAAAATTCTCCAAGCCAGGCTTCAAAAGTATGTGAACTATGAAATTCCAGATGTTAAAGTTGGATCTAGAAAAGGCAGAGGAACCAGAGATCAAATTGCTAACATCCCTTGGATCACCAAAACAGCTAGAGAGTTCCAGAAAAACATCTATTTCTGCTTTATTGGCTATGCCAAAGCCTTTGACAGTGTGGATCACAATAAACTGTAGAAAATTCTGAAAGAGATAGGAATACCAGACCACCTGACCTGCCTCCTGAGAAATCTGTATGCAGCTGAAGAAGTAACAGTTAGAACTGGACATGGAACAATAGACTGGTTCCAAATTAGGAAAGAAGTATGTCAAGGCTGGATATTGTCACCCTGTTTATTTAACTTCTATGCAGAGTACAGTATGTGAAATACCAGACTGGATGAAACACAAGCTGGGATCAAGATTGCCAGGAGAAATGTCAATAACTTCACGTATGCAGATGAACGACCATATCACAGAAAGTGTGGAAGAACTAAAGAGCCTCTTAATGAAAGTGAAAGAGGAGAGTGAAAAAGTTAGCTTAAAACTCAGCATTAGAAAATGAAGATCATGGCATCTGTTCCCATCACCTCATGGCAAATAGATGAGGAAACAGTGGAAACAGTGACAGACTATTTTCTTGGGTTCAAAAATCACTGCAGATGGTGACTCCAGCCATGAAATTAAAAGACTCTTGCTCCTTGGAAAGAAAGCTATGACGAACCTAGACAGCATATTGAAAAGCAGACATTACTTTGCCAACAAAGATCCATCTAGTCAGAGCTATGGTTTTTCCAGTAGTCATTTATGGATGTTTGAGTTGGACTATAAAGAAAGCTTCATGCTGAAGAACTGATACTTTTGAATTGTGTTGTTGGAGAAGGTCTTGAGAGTTCCTTGGCTTGCAAGGAGACTCAACCAGTCCATCCTAAAGGAAATCAATCCCAAATATTCATTGAAAGACTCACTTTCTGGAATATTCAGCTGAAGCTGAAACTCCAATACTTTGGCCACCTGATGAGAAAAACTTCCTCACTAGAAATGACCCTGATGCTGGGAAAGATTGAAGACAGTGGGAGAAGCAGGGAACAGAGGATGAGATTATTAAATGGCATCACTGACTCAATGGACATGAGTAAGCTCTGGTAGTTGGTAATGGACAGGGAAGCCTGGAGTGCTTCAGTCCACAGGGTTGCAGAGTCAGACAGGACTGAACAACTGAACTGAACACATCTTTCTCCAGGAAACTGTACTTTCACTTAAACATTTTCCAGAAGTGCTTGTTTTGTTTTCCCTGTCTCTCCCTATCTACTTCTTTTCAACATCTTTGGATGGATTTTTGTACATACAAATTTTCTCTTTTTATGTTGGGATTCTAACTCCATATCCATTTCCGTGGCTTTGTCAATATGCTGATGTGTTCCGAAGATTTATGCTAAAACTAACTCTCTCACCAGAACTCCAGATTCATATGTCCAATGTTCTTTCCACCAACTTTATGTGGATAGTTGATAGGCACTCCAATCCTGCTAAGAAAAGTGTTCCTATATCTGTTGAACATAATTATTCTGTTAGCTATATGCTTCCCTACAACCATATTTCTTGTCTTATATACATGTTTTTTTCTATTAACTGATAGACTAAAACATTGCTATTTTCTTACTATATATTTTAAGCACTTGAATAATAGACACATAATAGGTGATTATTTGTAAAATGAATTAATGAATTTACCAATCACTTATTATGAAAACAAATTAAATTCACATTATATATATTGAAAGTCACAATGAAAATGAAAATTTAGGAAACTATCAATTGTTTAGAATATATTACTGTTAAATATAGTGTCTACTTTAAAAAAAAAAAACTTGTATTAGAATTTACCTTCTAAATTACACTTAGAATTATGACTGTGGTAGTTTTCAGAAAAGTTTTTATCAGTATGTAATCATTTTATGTGTGTCAAGTAGAAAAACATATAAAGGACAGCAAACATATTGATGGGTAATTGAATTTAGAAATAATAGGCATTTTGGATTAAATAAATTGACAGCTCAGTGCCATGAAATAACCTCCCAAAATCATATATAAAAATATTATGATAAAGAACAAACAGGAATCCAGGTAATTTATTACTAAATGCAATGATTTATTAAGGCTAATGGTTTATAAAACCTCATGGTTTGGGGAAATAATCCCATCATTACATGTTGATTATAAAACAATATAGATAAGGGTAATTTTTTAATACCTAGAAAATAAAGTGTAGTACAACTCTACTGAAGACCTTGGCAGAGACTTGTTTGCCCACACATATACCCCTTCACCTGTTCCTCCTTAATAACAGTAACACTGTGCTGTTGGTTGTGTCAGGTTTCCAAGCTCATAGACTATAGTTCTCAGCCTCCCCTGCCATTAGCTGTAAACTTGTGACCGATTCTGACTACAAGCAGTTGTTTAGTGGGAGTTGTAATGAGTGAGTGAGTGAAGTCGCTCAGGCATGTCCAACTCTTTGCAACCCCATGAACTGTAGCCTACCAGGCTCCTCCATCCATGGGATTTTCCAGGCAAGAGTATACAGCCTCATTACCCACCTTACTTTACCTCTGCTTCCTCAAAAGCAGAGGGAGGGATGCAAGTTTCAAGTGTTATCTAGGACCTTGCAATGACTTTGAAATTAAAAGCCATTTGCTAAGACAAAGTAGAAGACAGCTAGAACCTATGTCCCTGATGATTTTGAGAATCATCCTACCTGCCCAACTTGAGAATTCTTTCACATGAAAGCTAAAGTTTCACCTTATTTAAGCTGGAATATTTTGAGTTGCTTTTTATAGGTGGCTGATCTAATTGATCTAGGATACCGTACATCATATAAGTGAGTAAGTGATACATGTTTGTTAGAAGGGAGGGCTTCTGCTCTGAAGAATTAATTACAAATCCTTTGAGAGTGTGTCCAGAGTATTTTCCAATTTTGATTTTATTTCACATTTATTTAATGTTCTCACATGTGGAATAATTTCTCATCCTTTTAGAAGAATCTTACAAAGAAGGTTATTTACAGTTCTGTGTCCTAGAGTATGGTCTTTACATTTGTGTCCTAAATATCTGGTAAATGTTATTGTAGCAATTTTTGATAAAGATTGGGAAGTCATTAAGAAAAGAGACAAGAATGAATCTTAACATTTCGAACACTCTTTCAGGATACTTAGATTCCATGCTCAGTATCTGCCTGATTCACTCAATTTCTCTTTCTACACAGACACCTTTCTTTTCTTATTTTCATGTTGTTTCCTTGCTTTCGACTTCTAGTTTAGAAAGACAGCTTAATTTTCACCTTGATGAACTACCTGTGGGCATTTATTTGTCTTATTTTAACATAACTTCACATGATCAAACAAGTGTTCTCCCCTACTGTGTCTTTACATAAACAATCTAGATGGCAGTGCAAATAACACCACAGTGTTCCATACCAGATGGAATGAGATAACTTACTGAATAGAAACAAGAACATTGAAAGTGAATACACACACAAAGCAGAAAACTTTTTCTTCCCAATTAGCATTTGAAATAGCAAACCTGCTTTATGATTATTAAATATATGACTTCATACAGATAACAAAAAGCACATTACCTGATGTATCTCCTGCTATTGCCATTATGGAAAAGGGGAAATAAATTTAGTTCCACTATCACTTTTCTTATCTTAAAAGAGTTATAAGTTGTTCTGAGAGCCATGAAAATCACAAACAAGTTTATTTACATTCATTATATAAACATGTATACATATGATATCATGCATTGATATTAATGTACTAAACACTTAAATTAATTTTGCTTCTATTGTTTAGTAACGATTGTTAAGTTCATTCAGGCAGGTTGTGAGTATTGTGAGAAGAAAAAGATTGGGGTATAAAGTAAAGCAACTAGAGAAATTAACTCTTCACTATTCACCTTTCTTTCAACAAATATTCTTTATATACCTATGTGCTGTGTGCTGTTCTTAGTCCCTCAGTTCTGTCTGAGTCTTTGCAACCCCAGGGACTGTAGCCCAGCAAGCTTCTCTGCCCATGAGATTTTCCAGGCAAGAGTACTAGAGTGGATTGTCATGCCCTCCTCCAGGGAGGAGGCTCAAACCCAGGAATCACCTGTGTCTCCTGCATTGCCAGTGGATTCTTTACCAGCTGAGCTTTCAGGAAAGCCCTGGAGAAGAAAGTAGCTGTAGCAAATGAGAAGATCAAGAATTCAATGCAAATGTAAACATAGAGGTATAAGTAGACACCAGAAAGTAATTCAAGGATTCAAATATTTTTTTATGAAAGAACAGTGATTACACTAAATTTAATGGAATTTCATGTGTCAAGGTATATCAGTTGACTGTTTATAGTTATAGTATGTTGATACTGAAATACACTAAAAGACAATAATATAAGGTTGAAACATTCTTATATTGTTTATGTTAGAAATAATTTCAAAATCTCAAAAAATGACTCTCACATTACTCTCAATAAGCTCCACAAATGATATATTTACTGATTTTTAAGATGTATGTCACAATATGTTTCTCATGATGCCTTTTGACTTTAGGTGCTTGCAGAAGTCAGTTTTTAAGTTTCAAAAGACATGAAGATTAAACTCAATTATATCAACCTTAAAAATACTGGTACAAGTAGCTAATATTGAATTACTACTTACAAAATGCCAAGATATAAGCAAAGCGCTTTTTAAATTTTTAGCTCTTTCATTTCTCACCACATTCTTAGGCAGCAATTATCATAATTAACCTCATTCACAGGTAAAACAAGCTGAATGAAATGAAGTAATCTGTCTTTATATTACTGGAGTGCAAGAGACCTTTGTTAAAACCAGTGTGCTAAGCATATCTTCTCTATGATAGATTATCATCATTCCAGGGGATTGAGAGACAGAACAGGGAGAATTATCTGTGCAAGATTCATCCTGATATAGTGTGAAATCTGTGCAGCAAAAATGAACTTAATAATTTTATAGTATTTATCTTTTCAATATAAATAAAATTCAAACTGTTATTGATTCACATGTCTGAATCAACCTTTGCTGAAAATGAAGCGCATAACTGAAATGATCTCATCTAGAGATATGTCAAGATCTAAGGGGAATGCTTTTTAAGTTTTTAGCTCTTTCTGTTCTCACTACATTCTTAGGTAATTTTTATAATTAGCCTCATTCACAGGTAAAATGCATAGACTTTTCAGGGCTCTGGAGAATACTGCAAAGTAGATTCCAGATATAATAAAATGTTAACACAAAAACACCCCAAAAACACATTTTACATATGAGATGCAATTGAAATTCTATAAAAGCAGATATACTTTATCAAAACTCTTGGTAACATGTTCCAGGGTATGTAACAGAGTTTATTTTTTTTAATTAATTTAAACAGACTGTCCATGGCTCCCCTCCACAGCTAGGTATTCTAGTAAAGTACTATTTTTATACAAAATAAGTTAAATTTAGTTGGCAAATATTATCCAGAGTTGAAACTCTTGTTGCAGAGTAAAATAATATATTATATATATAATATCTATTTTTCTCTTTAGAAACAGCAGAAAATTACCAAAAAAAGAAAAACAGGAAAAGATAAAGAAAAAAAATTAGATGTGAAAGTTTATATATACACATATATTCATCTCTCATTTTAAAATATGCTTTATAGTCATTTTAAATTTTAGTCTAACATCTGGAGATATCCTTCAATGGTCATAAGTTTAATGGGAAAATTATTAAATTAATATTTTCTTTCAAAATTTTTAACCATAGATATTTTGTCAGTGTTTCTCTGTGAACAAAATGTGTGTGAATTTTGTATGACACTGTCATAATCATTTAACACCAAATTTTCTTAAGATATTTGCAAAGTAACCATTTCCCATAAGATATAAAATCTGAGCATGGTGTTAATTGCTCACATTCTAGTCAACTTCAAGTCACGACATGTCAATATTTTCAAAAGTGTAAAAATGCTATACAGTGTATAGGGAGACAGGGCTTTGTTCTAACACTGCATAACTGTTTATAAGTATTCACATATTTTTGTGGTTCAGTCGCTCAGCCATGTCCTGGTCTTTGTGACCCCATCATCTGCTGCACACCAGGCTTCCCCTGTCCTTCACCATCTCCTGGAGTTTGATCAAACCAGGTGGCATTGCTGGTAAAGAACCTACCTGCTAATGCAGGAGATGTAAGAGATGCTGGTTCGATCCCAGGTCAGAAAGATCCCCTAGAGAAGGAAATGGCAACCCACTCCAGTATTTATGCCTGGAGAATACCATTGACAGGGGAGCCAGACTAGCTATAGTTCTCAAAAAGTCAGACACGACTGAAGAGAATTAGCACGTATATATTCTCCTGAGTCAGTGATGCCATCCAACCATCTCATCCTCTGTCGTCCCTTTATCTTCCTGCCTTCAATCTTTGCCAGCCTCGGGGTCTTTTCTAAAGAGTCAGCTCTTTGCATCATGTGGCCCAATATGGGAGTTTCATCTTCAGCATCGGTCCTCCAAATGAATATTCAGGGTTGGTTTCCTTTTGGATTGACTGGTTTGATCTCTTTGCAGTCCAAGGAATTCTCAAGAGTCTTCTCCAACACCACAGTTCAAAAGCATCAATTCTTTGGTGTTCAGCCTCCTTTATGATACAACTTTCTGAAATGTAGTACTTGGATGCAATCTCAAAAACGACAGAATAATCTCTGTTTCCAAGGCAAACCATTCAATATCATGGTAATTCAAATCTATGCACCGACCAGTAATGCTGAAGAAGCTGAAGTTGAACAGTCTATGAAGACCTACAAGACCTAGAACTAACACCCAAAAAAGATGTCCTTTTCATTATAGGGGACTGGAATGCAAAAGTAGGCAGTCAAGAAACACCTGGAGTAACAGGTAAATTTGGTCTTGGAGTACAGAATGAAGCATGGCAAAGGCTAATAGAGTTCTGCCGAGAGAACACACTGTTCATAGCAAACACCCTCTTCACACAACACAAGACACTCTACAAATGGACATCACAAGATCAGTTCAGTCGCTCAGTCGTGTCCAACTCTTTGTGGCCCCATGGACTGGAGCACACCAGGCCTCCCTGTCCATCACCAACTCCTGCAGTTGACTCAAACTCATGTCCATTGAGTCAGTGATGCCATCCAACCGTCTCATCCTGTCATACCCTTTTTTTCTTGCTTTCAATCTTTCCCAGTATCAAGGTCTTTTCCAATGAGTCAACTCTTCACATCAGGTGGCCAAAGTATTGGAGTTTCAGCTTCATATATATATGTATAATTATATAATAAAAAATATATATTATATAATATAAAATATATTATACATATATAATTATGCATACTTTATGTAGTTTAAATATAATTTTACATATATATACTTTAGATATAAATAATTATATACACTTTATAATATAATTATATATATACTCCATAATAAAATTGTATATATAATTTTATTGCACTTTGGTTCATTATGCTTTATTGATATTTGTTTTTTATGAATTAAATATTTGTGGCATTTCTTCATGAAAGTACTAGTTGTTCAGTTGTGTCCGACTCTTTACCACCCTATGGACTGTAATCTGTGAGGCTTCTTTGTCCAAGGGATTCTCCAGGCAAGAATATTGGAGTGGGTTACTATTCCCTTCTCCAGGGAATCTTCCCTACTCAGGGTTGAAACCTGGGTTTCCTGCATTGCAGATGGATTCTTTACCATCAGAGCCACAATGAAAGCCCCAATTCTGCATAGAGTAAATCTATTGGGGCCATTTTTCCAAAAGCATTTTCTCACATTCTGTCTCTGTGTAATAGGTAATTTTTCAAATATTTTGTTTTATTATTTTTATTATGCTGATCTTTAATCACTGATAATTGATGTTATTCCTGCTACTTTAAGACTCAATGATGACTAGCATTTTTTTAGCAATAAAGTACTTTTAAATTAAAGTAAGTACATTATGTTTTTAGACATGATGATGTTGCACAATTGATAGACCATGGTATCTTGTAAACATAAGTTTTATATTCAATGGAAACCAAAAATCTTTGTGATTCACTTTATTGAGGTGGTTTGAAACCAAACTTTAGTAATTCTGTAAAATGAAATGACAGCTACTCCTATTAATGAAGTATTTTAATAATATAATTTATTTTTAACAACTATTACTTTGCTGGTAAGAAGCTAAATTTTGAATAGAAAGTATATTGACAAAATAAATTTAAAATATTGATTTATATTAAATATAACAATCTATTTTAATTTACAATTATGCTACATATGCATTAAGTTGATACTTAAACATCCCTGTGGAAGTCCAATTTTTTACTTTTTCTTCGGATTTAATGACCTGCCTCTTGAGAAATCTGTATGCAGGTCAGGAAGCAACAGTTAGAACTGGACATGGAACAACAGACTGGTTCCAAATAGGAAAAGGAGTACATCAAGGCTGTATACTGTCACCCTGCTTATTTAACTTATATGCAGAGTACATCATGAGAAATGCTAGGATGGATGAAGTACAAGCTGGAATCAAGATTGCCGGGAGAAATATCAATAACCTTAGATATGCAGATGATACCACCCTTCTGGCAGAAAGTGAAGAGGAACTAAAAAGCCTCTTGATGAAAGTGAAAGAGGAAAGTCAAAAGGTTGGCTTAAAGCTCAACATTCAGAAAACGAAGATCATGGCATCTGGTCCCATCACTTCAGGGGAAATAGATGGGGGAACAGTGGAAACAGTGTCAGACTTTATTTTGGGGGGCTCCAAAATCACTGCAGATGGTGACTGCAGCCATGAAATTAAAAGATGCTTACTCCTTGGAGGAAGATTATGACCAACCTAGATAGCATATTCAAAAGCAGAGACATTACTTTGCTGACTAAGGTCCGTCTAGTCAAGTCTATGGTGTTTCCAGTAGTCATGGATGTGAGAGTTGGACTGTGAAGAAAGCTGAGCGCCGAAGAATTGATGCTTTTGAACTGTGGTGTTGGAGAAGATTCTTGAGAGTCCCTTGGACTGCAAGGAGATCCAACCAGTCCATTCTGAAGGAGATCAACCCTGGGTGTTCTCTGGAAGGAATGATGCTAAAGGTGAAACTCCAGTACTTTGGCTACCTCATGCAAAGAGTTGACTCATTGGAAAAGACTCTGATGCTGGGAGGGATTGGGGGCAGGAGGAGAAGGGGACGAGAGAGGATGAGATTGTTGGATGGCATCACTGACTCGATGGATGTGAATCGAGCGAACTCCAGGAGTTGGTGATGGACAGGGAGGCCTGGCGTGCTGCGATTCATGGAGTCGCAGAGAGTTGGACACGACTGAGCAACTGAACTGAACTGAACTGAATATATGCTATGGTAATTTCTTCATATGCTTTAATATATCTATATTTTCTCTTCATCTCCAAATAAATCCTATAATAGCTCTCTAGTTAGTATGGGACACATGAACAGCTACTGTTTGTTTATTTGGGGGGGGGGTAATGGGGAGAAAATAAAATTCCTCCTGAATTTGCATTTCCAAAGCCATGCTTTGTACAATGCTCTCTGTATGTGACTTATTTATCTCATCTTTTAAAATAGCTCATCCTTGCACACTTCCTCAACATGCTGCAAAATCCTGTTTCTTTCTGTATTCAAGATATAAGGCTACCAAATACTAGTTTGTTTTCTATATCTGTTCCTGCCCCTCTTTTGCTATATTCACTAGTTTGCTGCATTTTTTAGATCCCACATATAAGTGATACCATATAATATTTGTCTTTCTCTTACTGACTCATTTCACTTAGCACAGTACCCTCTAAGTCCATCCAAGTTGCTACAAATGGGAAAAAAATGTTATTTTTATTGCCAAATAGTATTCCAGTGTATATATATTTACCATATCTTCTTTATCCATTCATCTGTTGGTGAACACTTAGGTTGATTTCATATTTTGACAATTGTAACTAATGCTACTATAAACATTAGGTGCATGTATCTTTTTGAATTAGTACTTTTGTAGTAGTATTTTTGAATTAGTATTCAGATATATATCCAGGAGTAGAATTACTGAGTTGTATGGTAGTTATAGTTTTACTTTTTTGTGTAAACACCATATTGCTGTTCATAGTGGATTTATCAGTTTACATTCCCACCAACAGTGAAGGAAAATTTCCTTTGTGTTCCCTAGTGATGGGTTCCCAGTTTGACAAGTGGGTAATATAGAAGTGAGGAAATAGCAGGTATAAACTAGTAGGTTACATGGATATATTGTAATACTTGGTGAATATAGCAAATATTTGCAATAAATAGAGAGTAAAGTTTAAAATTATACAAAAATTAAAAGAAAAATTTAATGAGGTTAGTTCATATCTTTACAGCAATATATGACAGTTACTTCTTTGGACATTTAAATCTTTTTTTTTTTTTTCTTTTCTATTCTGCCAATTGAAATGTTTCCTCTTAAATATTCTTCAAATTTAAGAAATAGTAAAAATATTTATAAAAGAAATTTTGCTATGTTTTACACTTGATAGAAGGAGCTGTCTTGACCATAATTGCCAACAATATCCTTTGAAATTAAATTCCTTTGACTTTGTTTCAGTCTTTAGTCACATTTGAGTGTCTAGAAGGTAAACACTTCGTGCACTTTGCAATGACTGTATTTTTTACCTGAAGAGCTTACTTGCATCATTTAATTATTCCTCATAGAAGCATGAGTGTGTTTATAAATAGGTAGTTATCACTTTTATTTGATGAATATAAGGGAAACCTATTTGGCTTCCTTATAGTACAACTGACAGAGGAACATATATGAGAAAAGGTTAGTAAGACATAATGCCATTTTCATTTGCTTTTTCATGCTCTTTTTTGTTTTCCACTAAATTAAATAACCTCAGTAGTCCTTCAAAAAAAAGCTACACTTTTACTAGATTGCAATTGATGTTACTTCCACCTGAGTGCCCCTGGCCTCACCAGCAGTGACGATGGAGTTAGAACTTTAGTAGCCAGACTGGCTTCTTTCAAACTACCTATGGAAACAAGCAAACAAAAAGGCTCTAATAGTTAAAAAGATACTAGCACGACAGCAGATAAACCTATCAAAATGTAGAGTTATGGGAACAAATATTAAATTTTAGGAAGTGAGAGAAAAGGAGACATGGAATCCTTTTTTCTGCTCCTGGTTCCAATGTAAGAGCCCTGGATTCAGAGTTGTAAGTTATATTTGATAACTTACTGAATATATTTCAGCCCTACTTTTCTCATCTTAGTACTAAAGAAAATAACCATATTCATGCAATACAATTCTCAAAATGATAAAACTTAATCTCATATGTGAAAGTAATTAAATAATGATTTGTTCTACACAAATTCAGCCTATAATTAATATAGATATTTATGTAGTGTTATGAATAGCCTCTGTCTTCATTGTCCAGAGAAGACATCTATAAAATCACCTGAAACACAACAGAGATGTTAAAATTAATTCAAAAGGTATTTAGCATGTAGTCACATTCATTCCCTTAAGGATGTTTGATTAATTCCTGTGTGCCACATATCACTCTTTAAAATAATGAAATTTTCTAACTTACCTTCTGAGAATTCACTGACAAAGAGATGATTTATTCTTTGGCTTTGCACTTTAGTGTTTATTAAATTTCCTGTTATTGAATGGATTCTGGATGCCTCTTAGTTTTAGACATGAAACATACACAGATTTTTGCTAAATAAGGGGTAAGCAGATTTCTCAGGTGTCCAAATGGTGAAGTGAATGAAAAACCAGAAGATATCAGTCAGATTATATCTCAAATTTTTGCAATTATTTCAAGCAACACGAGCTTGTAAAAAGAACTCTACTCTCACATACATACCAACATTTTCTCAAGAGAAAGACAAATTTCAATAAAAGTGCTACTAAGTCACATTATCCAGTAACAACCATGTAATTTTTCTGTGGCAGAACATAAATTACATATGAAGCAGTGGAAAGAAGCTATTGATATGATGTACTTAACTTTTTATTGATCACAAAGAAAATATCAATATCTGTGGTTCCATTCAGTTCAGTTCAGTCCTTCAGTCGTGTCCAACTCTTTGCGACCCCATGAATCACAGCACACTGGGCCTCCCTGTCCATCACCAACTCCCGGAGTTCACTCAGACTCATATCCATTGAGTCAGAGATGCCATCCAGTCATCTCATCCTCTGTCGTCCCAGTCTCCTCCTGCCCCCAATCCTTCCCAGCATCAGAGTCTTTTCCAGTGAGTCAACTCTTGGCATGAAGTGGCCAAAGTATTGGAGTTTCAGCTTTAGCATCATTCTATGGTGTGAAAACTTAAAACTGGTACTAGACATATAAAACACATTTATATGAAAATGGAGAGTATAAATAGTTATACTCAGAAATATTAAATCTAGTATAGATAATGTCCCTCTAGTAGATTCAGTTCAGCTCAGTTCAGCCACTCAGTCGTGTCCGACTCTTTGTGACCCCATGAGTCGCAGCATGCCAGGCCTCCCTGTCCATCATCAACACCTGGAGTTCACTTAAACTCATGTCCATCGAGTTGATGATGCCATCCAGCCATCTCATCCTCTGTCGTCCCCTTCTCCTCTTGCCCCCAATCCCTCCCAGCATCAAAGTCTTTTCCAATGAGTCAACTCTTTGCATAGGTGGACAAAGTATTGGGGTTTCAGCTTTAGCATCAGTCCATCCAATGAACACCCAGGACTCATCTCCTTTAGGATGGACTGGTTGGATTCCTTTGTAGTCCAAGGGACTCTCAAGAGTCTTCTGCAACACCACAGTTCAAAAGCATCAATTCTTCCGCACTCAGCTTTCTTCACAGTCCAAATTTCACATACATTCATGACCACTGGAAAAACCGTAGCCTTGATTAGATGGACCTTTTTTGGTAAAGTAATGTCTCTGCTTTTGAATATGCTATCTAGGTTGGTCATAACTTTTCTTCCAAGGAATAAGCATGTTTTAATTTCATGGCTGCAATCACCATCTGCAGTGATTTTGGAACCCCCCAAAATAAAGTCTGACACTGTTTCCACTGTTTCCCCATCTTTTTCCCATGAAGTGATGGGACCAGAAGCCATGATCTTAGTTTTCTGAATGTTGAGCGTTAAGTCAACTTTTTCACTCTCCTCTTTCACTTTCAATAAGAGACATTTTAGTTCCTCTTCACTTTCTGCCTTAAGAGTGGTATCATCTGCATATCTGAGGTTATTGATATTTCTCCCGGCAATCTTGATTCCAGCTTGTGCTTCTTCTAGCCCAGCGTTTCTCATGATGTACTCTGCGTATAAGTTAAATAAGCTGGGTAACATATACAGCCTTGACGTAGTCCTTTTCCTGTTTGGAACCAGTCTGTTGTTCCATGTCCTGTTCTAACTATTACTTCCTGACCTGCATATAGGTTTCTCAAGAGGCAGGTCAGGTGGTAGTATTTGAAATTCAAATCATAAGACATTTAATTTATTGGAAGCAATCTGGTATGGCAGTCTATAGTAAGAAATGTGTGTTTATAGAAGGTGAAAATGGGCATTTATTAGCAACTAAATAATGAAAAATAGCAATTATTACTCTTAAGAAATATTTGGACTGTTAATATGGTGACTATTAATATGGTGACTACAAAAGAGACAGAAAGGCAGGAAGAAACACAGAATAGAAAATATGCAGACACTTCTATGAGTCAGTTTTAGACTATACTTTGCTTTTTAATGGGCATGTGTGGAGATGGAAAAACCCGTCTTTACTGCAATTAGGCAAAAATAAATTTATGCCTGTTCAGAAATGGCAACAATCCTATTTTCATAGCATTGACATAATGGTGATAATTCATTGAACATGTGGAAAACAGAATATGAATTAGAACAGAATCTTGAAATCACATACAGAAGTTTAAAAAATGTCAATAAAATCCTTGTAGAAGTTACAATCAAAATAATAGGAGAAATAATCAGAAGTATTATAGATGGAAAAGCAGAAGTTTTAAGATTGTTCAGGGAACAAAATGAACCAATCTTAAATTAGCTATAGATAGGGAAGAGGATGTTGCTATGGCAAACAGTTAGGAAAGAGTAGAGGTGCTTCCCTGGTGCCTCAGACAGTAAAATAATCTGCCTGCAATACAGCAGATCAGGGTTTGTGCCCTGAGTTGGGAAGTTCCTCTGGAGAAGGAAATGGCAATCCATGCCAGCATTCTTTTCTGGTGAATTCCATGGAAAGAGCAGCCTGGAGAGGCTACAGTCCATGAGATCACAAACAGTTGGACATGACTGACCAACTAACACACACACACACACACACACACACGCACAGTGAGTATAGAGCAGTGAATATAGTGACTAAATGCCCTGTGAAAAAGTAGAGGGGTGAATGGAGACTTTTTTTTTTTTTTTGTAAGTTTGATGCAGAAGTTAAAGACATTATTTTTGTTTAAATCAGAATGGAGAAATGCTTTTCACCACACAACTGACTAAACTTGATTGTATCCAAGGGAAATAAGTAAGTTGAAAAAAAACAAAACTGAAGATACACAAAAAGGGATAAAGAAAAATATGTGATCAAAAGCTAAAGTGGTAAGCACTAAATTTAATAATTTGATATTGGAAAGGAGAGCAAAACACAAAGTAACCAGTCCAGCAGCAAATACCCTTAGAGTTGTACTTTATTTCCAATTGTATTCACTTCGTAACTTTAAGTAAATCATTGAGTGTCTTGGGCTCTATTTCCTTATGTATAAAATATAGTTGATAAACACACATGACAGTCACAACATGGATTGAAACCACAAAAGGAATTAAAGGTGTTTCATCAGTTGAAAAATGTTTTAGATATGATTAGTGTTATTATTTTCTGAAAAAAAAAAAAAAAGCACTTTGGAAACTGTAAGTGAAGGGAGCAGCAAAAATGTTCCATGATTTTTACTATGTAAAGATTTAGTGTACCTGGTTTAGTTAGGTTAAATTTGTGTAGAACTCATGTTTGTATATTTCTTTGTTTATTTTTTTACTATTGCTTGCACAACTTACTGATAGTTAGCATACTACATAATATCCCAGTAAGATAATTCTCAGTTGGGTTATCTGATTTAAATTACATCTATAGATGCACTCTTGCCAACTCTAAAACAAATTTCCCATGAAGGTACCCCAAAATTATGAAATAAAGGACTCTCTTAATTGATCTTACGCATTCATGTAATCTGAACAGTGTATAAGTAGCAATAAACGTTGCAATAGCCCTTAGGACTTATGCATGACAAGCAGTCTGTGGTAAGCAATAAAGATTCAAGGATAACAATATGAATCAGTTTTCTAACTATACTGCTCACAGTGAGAGAGCAATAGCATAGAACATATTTTTATTTGTACATGCAAAAATAGTTCCTGATAATAAAAATGTCACTATATCATATTGCAAGGAATACTTCACCCTACTGTTCCCAGAGGAATTCATAACACTGTAACTAGCAGTTTTCTTTCTCTGCAGATTTCAAAATGCAAATTGATTTTTTCATTTTCCTGGTTTAGAGAAACATAATATGCCCTGGCTGCATCCATGAGATTCTTCAGATTTCCTTTACTCAAAGCAAAGTATTTATTATTACTTATGAATAAATGCCCCTGGGGTCGCACTGAAAGCACAAAGGCTCACTAGGATCCACTCACCAATTTTTTAGAATCATATGGAATTTCAAATGATCAAGCTTAAGCAACATATATTTCATGTTTTAAACCAAACAAGATTATTATTATTTTTATTCATAAAGCGAAGAATTTAAGTTGTGTCATTAGCCCTTTATTCAAAAGCACTTGCATTACATTATACTCACTATTGAAGGTAATATGTATCATAAAGTATGTAAGATATAGGTAGAAAGTGTTTTAAAGATTTAAAGTCAACAAAAAGTACTTTTATCACAGAAAAACTGGAAGACTCTCAGAGTGAGACTATTTAAAAAATCATTGTGTACAAACTATACATCATACACCTGGCAGGAATGTTACCAATAGTAAGATGTAAAAGTCACTTTGTATCCTATGGAGGGAGTTTGAGAAGGGAATATTATAATAAAATAAGTTCTACAATGCCCCAAATGCAAGTGTGATGTGAGAATCGAAGCAGTGCTCAAAGACAGCTGAAAAGGGGGAGAATTTAGATATGGACAGATATCTGAAAGAATTATGTGAAGGAAATATTTCTGTTCCACCAGATATTTTGTCAGGACTTTGCCAGATGACACATGTAAAGGATGAAGGCATGGGCAAACACAGCATGATGAGAAATGAGAAACTACAGGTAGTTAAATACAGTCTGTCTGAAGACAGAAATGGTAGGAATGGCAGTTGAGTTCAAAGCACGAATCCCTTTTGTAACATACTAAGAAGTGAAAGGTGTTTTTTTTTTTTTCTTTTTTTTTTCACTCAAGGTGATGAGAAGCCATTTTAATATTTAAGTGTAATTTCAAGGCACTCCTCCTACATAGATTATTCTGACAGCAGAGTTGGAAAGTAGAAACAAGGAGACCAAAAGAGGGGGAAGGAAAATATATGTGGAGAAACATGGAGATGAGGGGACTCAGAACAGAACGGCCTACTGTATAAATGTGGTCTCCTTTACTTATTCATTTGATGTGTTACATAAATGATAGATAAATTTATGTGCACTCTCCAGTTTTGGACTTGGGTAACTGGGTGGATTCTCTGAAAAAACACTAAGGTAGAAGTAAAGGGAGGTAGATTCCCTTATGAGAATAAAAGTGCTGTTTGACAAGTGGCTTTATTGAAACTAACTCATTGTCAAAAAATTAATGATTTCACTATCCTTCCTGTGCTTAAACAGCCATAAATTTAAGCATTGCAAAGATGTTTAGGGATGTACAGGCTTGTGGGACTTCAAGATAGCTGATGTAGGGGTAAAAAGTAGAATGAGTCATCAGAGGGGTTAGAATGAATTGAATCAAGTAACTTAAGTTTTGGAAACGGAAATTGTTATGTCTGCACTTTGCACAGTTGAAGAAAACTTAGTCTCATATTTACCTAAAAGATCACAAGAGAAAACGATTGAGGCAGATTCACTAGTTGTCTCTCCCACAACATCTGAAGTACTTTGGCTTCCCTGGCAACTCAGACTGTAAAGAATCCTCCTGCAATGCAGGAGACCCAGGTTCGATCCTTGGTCAGGAAGATCCCCTGGAGAAGGGGATGGCTACCTACTCCAGTATTCAGCCTGGAGAATTCCATTGACAGAGAGGCCTGGCGGGCTACAGTCTATGGAGTCACAAAGAGTCGGACACAACTGAGCAACTAACGCTTACAATAATTTTAAAGTACTCATCTAAGCTAAGCGTTGTGCACATTTAAAAGTGAAAGAAAGTGAAAGTCACACAGTCGTGTCTGACTCTGCCACACCATGGACTATACAGTCCATGGAATTCTCGAGGCCAGAATCCTGGAGTGGTAGCCATTCTCTTCTCCAGGGGATCTTCCCAACCTGGAGCTCAAACTCAGGTCTCCCGCATTGCAGGCAGATTCTTTACCAGCTGAGTCACAAGGGAAGCCCATTTAAAATGTAGCACATTTAAAAGCTACAATTTATACCCTATTTATACCATGAAAGAACACTTGAAGTAAAAAGTTATTATTTTAAATATAAGAAAATAGAAGCACAGAAAGTTTGTTACCTGGTTCTGTTATAGAGTAAATGATGCCTGGATCACATAACACCAAGGCTTCATTCCATAGACATTGCTGTATTATTTTCTTCTTATTTGCAAATTGAATATGTATTGATTCTTCATTACATTACAGGAACTATGCTGTGTCCTTAACATATTTCAACTTACTTAATACTTTCCTTGTATTAGAAGGGGAAAACTGAGTTTCGGTGAAATTTGCCCATTTTGTACAAGATCGCTACTTAAATACTGATCTGCTTGAAATGGAATCTTGTTCTTTTAATCACTGTTCTACATCCTTTACATATTTGTTTGTGAATAAAAATTTACTAAATAAAAAAACACATGTTTTATAGTGTCTTATTTGCAGTTATTAGCTATTAAGTATTAATTAGGAAAATGATCAGGGGACGCTTCATTCATTAAGGAAAATCAAGGCTGGATAATTAGAGAGTGCTTTGGGATATTCAATAATAAGATGGCTGTCTGAGAGCCTGCAAAAGGATTAGGTATTTACAGAATTTCAGAGGGCCAAACCTACTCCCTTAACTCTAAAATAATCTCCCTCTCCAGCCTTACCATGATAAGTAAAAGCTCTGATTTAATCTGTTGACATGAGGCAATAGTAATCCTTGTTATTGAAATATTATCTGGAGAGTATGATACATTACAATAATTTTAGCCATTACAACTTCTCTCAAATTAATTTATGTGTTTTTTTTTTTTTGCCTAGAAGAATCCTGAGCAAATGGACTGTAGTAATAAGACTCATATGTTGTCTGATGATAAAATGAAGACTCTAGACAGGTTTAGTGTCACTAAAAAAAGGAAGAAAAGTTTATTGCCCTAGTTTCTCTGATGCACATATAACCAAAAGCAGTGCTTCATTCAGATATGAGTTAGTTGAAATGGTTTATTTTTATTTATCCATATGTAACTAAAAGTATTTACAATTTCAGTGCTATTTCTATAGGTCACATACACACATTATAATAGAGTCTTCAATGGAAACCAACTATCTTTGTTAAAAACAGCCATACTGTGTAAGCTCTGCTTTATGTACATAGGAATTGAAGTCCAGGTTCCGAACCAATAAATCTTTTCTGTGAAGAGACAGTTTTTCCCCACACTGCTTCATCTGTGCTTCTTTATCACTTTTCTGTTGTTCCTTATATTACCTATGTGCCAGCAATATTGCAAGATGTGATGGCAGAAATATAAAGCCAAATCATCTGGGGTATATTTTTCAGTTCAAAATGTCCAATAGGTCAGATTATCTAAGTTTGAATTCCAAAATAAATATTCTCATGAAGTGACCAGAGTTCCTACGTTGTACTTCTACTGGTGTTAGAAAGCCTGTGTCTTATGTTTCATTCTAAAAATATCTAGAGTACTTGATAACATTATACATTATACTGGCCATGTTTCTGAATGTATGTATCACTCATTTCCAAGGTCTTTCCTCCATCTTTCAGTTTCCATATTTGTTTATTTTAAATCATTTTCATTTTTCAAGCAGGTAACTGCATAGAACAATGCAAGGTTGTGATTAGAAGATTTTAGTCAGCTTTGAATAGATTAGACAATAAAGTTATATTTCATATTAATTTAATGTGGTAGTTTTAATGTTAACTATGGAAACAAAAGTAATATTAGAAGCTAAAGAGTGGAAAAATAACCAAGGCTCATTTTCTTGGCTCATTAATTTTGAAATGTGGTTACACTTAGATTGTTCATGAAGATGCCTATGTTCAAGTGATGACCTTTCAAATACACAGGCAGGGACTGTTCATCTTTCTTACCTTTTATCAAAAAAGTGGTATGAATATATTATACACATTGCAAATAACATTTTTTATGATAGACCTATGAAACAGAGGAAAAAATAAAAACTTTGCCAAATGTTGATCATGAACATTGCATCCAAAGTAATCCCAAATTAAAATCAATAGGTCAAGAAGAATTCTAAGATTAGTAAGGTTCCCAAATTGCATAACAGCATTGTATGGCAACAAATTAGAAAAATCAAGCACACTATATCCAGGAAAACCAAAAGTGACTTGAATAATTCCAAAGAATGTATATATATGTATGAATACCTAAAATGGATCAATTTACTGAAGATACATTCTAATCAAAACAAATAATTTAAATAAAATACTTTTAAAAAGAGACAACTTTATTTCCTTCATAGCTTGAATGCCCATATAACCAACATTTGTTAAATTCCTACATTGGCCAATTACTGTGGCAAATTCTATGAGTAAAAATATTTAGTGAAATTAGATGATTGCCCTTCATAATTTTGATACCACTTTGGGTGAGGATATAGAGGCTGCAGAGATAAAAGGCACACATGTTGAGGTAAAGCAGGAGAGGATTTTTGTGGCAAAACACAAGTAAAGTACGATAAGGAAGGAATGAACTTTGCAAAAGGAGCCATTACTCCCTCTCATTTCCAGTCAGGAGACTGAGCTTATTACCAATTCTAGATCAACAACATCTCCATTGGAATGTCAGATAATTGAGGGTTGGAATTCTGCGGTCTATAGCTTTGTCTAAATCATCATCTTTTGTCCAAAATATTCTCATTTATTCATCAAACCAGTCATGCCTGTTGTTTATGATTAAGTATTGGAAAAGTTAGTGGAGTTTCTTAAAATTTGACACACTATAGGTGACAACCAAGTACATTAAGTAACTGAAATTCTAAATTATTTCTAGCCCTGGGATACTGCATCAAAAAGAAAGAAAGCTGGGATTATGTAAGGGAAAAATCTCGCTTTGGGTTTGAGAAGACAGAGCTGTGACAGGGGCTAATATTCTTGACGATAATCATCATTGGCAGCCTGTTTACAGCCTGCTGAGCCACAAACAAAGGTTTGTCTGAGTGAGACAGATTATGAGAATCTCAAATTAAAGTTTAGCCATTAAAAACAAATGACAGAAATTTGAAAGAAACAACAAGAACCTGAGTTTAGTAAGATACACTCTTAAAGTGTATTAAAATTGGCCTGGTAAATGGAACAAGCAAGACACAGGTAGACCAAGTAAATATTACAGACCAAGAGGTTCAGCCTGAGTTTTCTGCAAAAAGTTCCCAAAAGTTATCTTCAATATATCGTCAGTAGAAAGTAGATTTTGAGATCTATAAATTGATGCCATATTCTTCTCCAGGTGGAGGAAAAGATCTCGAAGACTACCAAGCATATAGGCACAGAGTTGAATAATGCGTTAACTTGCAGATAGGTTATTATTATTGCAGGTATGGGTATGATTGAAACAGACAAGAACTTAGAACATATGTTTCCACCATCAGCCCATAGTTGGAGCCAGAGAACAGAAAATGTAGAAATTGGAAGGAAGCACACATTTTTTTGAGTAAGCTGAGTTCCTTTGCATATCTCCTTGAAATCCCCTCATTACTGTGGCAGGAATCTCATGGCCTGTTAACTTGGAGTTTTCATAGAAATCAGACCTTCTCTTGTTTTATACCTTTATGTGCTACTTGAAGCTTATAGTATCTGTCTGAATTGTCAATTTGGAGTTTGAGCCACAGTAAAGTTCCCTAAAACTTATGTGTCATTATCTAAGTGTTTTAATGTTAATTTAGAGCAAATATACAAGCAAACACTCAGTGTCTCATATGGCAATCAAAACATAGGTTAAGAATAATAATTCATGAATCACTCTATATAACTACTGGCCTGAATCATATCATAGGGTTTATAGTTGTTTGTTAGCTATTTAGCCAATCAAGCCTCTCTTTAGTTGACAATATTTAGACCAAACACAGTAGATTTCTGTGAGTTAATTGTGTGTGTGTATATTTTTGGTTGTTAAAAAAATAATTGGGTGTCTGTTCTCTTACTGTTATTAGTCTTCTAATTAAAAAACAAAAAGCCTTTCTCTTTAAAATCTTCATAGTCACAATTCTCTTTCTTACCTTTAATATTTTAGCTTATATTTTCTAAATGGCTTATCAGTCAAAATGTCAACTGTCCTCCATTCCACTTTTCATTTAATTTCCTCCCCAATTGGATTATAAACTGTTCTCAGCATGTGAGAAGCAGGTGTGCCTTCAATATAAATATGTTTTTCATTGTGTTTGGCACAAATAGGCAATCCATAGATAAAATTTTGACTGACTCAAATATCAAGTTCAACATTTCAGAAACCTTCTTCAGCTTTATAGATTTTATGACCTAATTGATCTTCCCATAGATGAATAGGGTGGCTTACTTCATGTGACATTCATTTAGATTTATATTAATACAGCCTTTAAAGTATGCAAATATGACAACCTATTAGTTATATACTATCTTTATCTAATTCTATAACATCACCATCTTATCTAACTAAGGCATTATTTAAAGTACTTTTAAAATATTTAATAGTTTCATATATTAGCAAAATGTATTTTAAAAAGCATGTGAATATTTATTATGCATGATTATTTAATTCTAAGAAAACCACATTTATTCATTTCATGGTGCAGAGATCAAAACATATGCTCTACTTCAACTAGACTGCCTTGCAATATTAACCACATAACATGATCAGAGATTTAAATATACTCTAACACAAACTGACAATATTAATTCCAAATGCATGTGGCTTTTCTAATTAGTCATAAACTTTACTTGAATGAAAGCTACTGAAGCATAAAGTAAAAGAAAAGAAGTAGTTCTTGGCAGGAAATGGAGTTTACTCCTTTAATTTACTCAAAAAACCAACCATAGTACAATATGTAAATGATGAGAGTAATATAAAAAGAGAAACATGCAGAATGCAGAATATTACTTTATGAAATTTTGGCTGTAACTGTCATAATTAAAGAAATAAAAAATAAACTAAACATATGTAAAGCCTTTTATATTAATTATTTTAACCTAAATAACATTATTTAGCTACAAATGGACTTCTAAAAGAGTTTTTGGAATTATTTTTAAGGCTGTTTACCCAGGAGAATGTATCTTTTTATGCTGTCATTTCAGTCATGTCCGACTCTTTGTGACCCCATGGACAGTAGCCCATCAGGCACCTGTGTCCATGGGATTGTCCAGACAAGAATATTGGAGTCGGTTGCCATGTCCTTCTGCATAATTTATTATAATAATGCCTTAAAAAGAAGAAATTTCTTTTGAATTGTGCTTAATATATTGAACACTTGTCATTAAGAATTAGTTTTACATAAAGGATAAAATTATAATTTTTTTTAAAACTACAATATTTAAAATGTCCACCTGTGATAACCACAAATTCCAGTAATACTAATGTCCTATAGAAAATAATGTTCTTCAACAATCCTGTGCCCATCATGCTCTTACATGGTACAGATTACATGAGAAAAACATGATCATTTTTGAGGCTCTTATGTCAGTGTGCATTTTCAGCCCTATGTTATTTCACAGAGGTGGATTATCTTTAAACAGAAAATGAGTGAGTGAATAAATGAATGAATGAATTCCCTGGGGTTTGGAAGTGTGTTTCTTACCATCACAGCTTATTCCATTCTAGAACTTGCCAGTTTTGACCAATGAGTTCCTTCATATTCCTGACATGTAGTCCCCATCAGTGATAAAGATATCAAGACTTCTGGAGCTGTCATATCTTGCTTTGCTCCTTTTATATACCCAATAAAAGGGGGATAATATTTTCTTTCTCTCTTTAATTTTGGGAAAGAGTGTCATATTGGTTTTGCTCAGTGGCCTTGGAATATCAATCAGTTCAGTTCAGTTCAGTCGCTCAGTCGTGTCCGACTCTGAAACGCCATGATCGCAGCACTCCAGGCCTCCCTGTCCATCATCAACTCCCAGAGTTCACTCAGACTCACGTCCATTGAGTCCATGATGCCATCCAGCCATCTCATCGTCTGTCGTCCCCTACTCCTCCTGCCCCCAATCCCTCCCAGCATCAGAGTCTTTTCCAATGAGTCACCTCTTCGAATGATGTGGCCAAAGTACTGGAGTTTCAGCTTTAGCATCATTCCCACCAAAGAAATCCCAGGGCTGATCTCCTTCAGAATGGACTGGTTGGATCTCCTTGCAGTCCAAGGGACTCTCAAGAGTTTTCTCCAACATCACAATTCAAAAACATCAATTCTTCGGTGCTCAGCTTTCTTCACAGTCCAACTCTCACATCCATACATGACCACTGGAAGAACCATAGCCTTGACTAGATGGAACTTTGTTGGCAAAGTAATGTCTCTGCTTTTGAATATGCTATCTAGGTTGGTCATAGCTTTTCTTCCAAAGAGTAAGTGTCTTTTAATTTCATGGCTACAGTCACCATCTGCAGTGATTCTGGAGCCCAAAAAATAAAGTCAGACACTGTTTCCACATTTTCCCCAACTATTTCCCATGAAGTGATGGGACTAGATGCCAAGATCTTCGTTTTCTGAATGTTGAGCCTTAAGCCAAATTTTTCACTCTCCACTTTCACTTTCATCAAGCAGCTTTTTAGTTCCCCTTCACTTTCTGCCATAAGGGTGGTGTCATCTGCATATCTAAAGTTATTGATATTTCTCCCGGCAATCTTGATTCCAGCTTGTGCTTTTTCCAGCCTAGTGTTTCTCATGATTTACTCTGCATATAAGTTGAATAAGCAGGGTGACAATATACAGCCTTGACATACTCCTTTTCCTATTTGGAAGCAGTCTGTTGTTTCATGTCCAGTTCTAACTGTTGCTTCCTGACCTGCATATAGGTTTCTCAAGAGCCAGGTCAGATGGTCTGGTATTCCCATCTCTTTCAGAATTTTCCTCAGTTTATTGTGATCCACACAATCAAAGGCTATGGCATAGTCAATAAAGCAAAAATAGATGTTTTCCTGGGACTCTCTTGCTTTTTCCATGATCCAGTGGATGTTGGCAATTTGATCTCTGGTTCCTCTGCCTTTTCTAAAACCAGCTTGAACATCTGGAAATTCACGGTTCACGTATTGCTGAAGCCTGGCTTGGAGAATTTTGAGCATTACTTTACTAGCATGTGAGATGAGTGCAATTTTTTGGTAGTTTGAGCATTCTTTGGAATAACCTTTCTTTGGGATTGGAATGAAAACTAATCTTTTCCAGTCCTGTGGCCACTGCTGAGTTTTCCAAATTTGCTGGCATATTAAGTGCAGCACTTTCACAGCATCATGTTTCAGGATTTGAAATAGCTCAACTTGAATTCCATCACCTCCACTAGCTTTGTTCGTAGTGATGCTTTCTAAGGCCCACTTGACTTCACATTCCACGATGTCTGGCTCTAGGTGAGTGATAACACAATCGTGATTATCCAGGTCATGAAGATCTTTTTTGTACAGTTCTTCTGTGTATTCTTGCCACTTCTTCTTAATATCCTCTGCTTCTTTTGGGTCCATACCATTTCTGTCCTTTATCCAGTCCATCTTTGCATGAAAAGTTCCCTCGGTATCTTTAATTTTCTTGAAGAGATCTTTAGTCTCTCTCATTCTGTTGTTTTCCTCTATTTCTTTGCATTGATTGCTAAGGAAGACTTTCTTATCTCTTCTTGCTATCTCTGGAACTCTGAATTCAGATGCTTATATCTTTCCTTTTCTCCTTTGCTTTTTGCCTCTCTTCTTTTCACAGGCATTTGTAAGGCCTCTCCAAGCAGCCATTTTGCCTTTTTGCATTTCTTTTCCATGGGGATGGTCTTGATCCCTGTCTCCTGTACAATGTCATGAACCTCCATCCATAGTTCATCAGGCACTCTATCTATCAGATCTAACCCCTTAAATCTATTTCTCACTTCCATTGTATAATTATAAGGGATTTGATTTAGGTCGTACCTGAATGGTCTAGTGGTTTTCCCTACTTTCTTCCATTTAAGTCTCAATTTGGCAATAAGGAGCTAATGATCTGAGCCACAGTCAGCTCCTGGTCTTGTTTTTGTTGACTGTATAGAGCTTCTCCATTTTGGGCTGCAAAGAATATAATCAATCTGATTTCAGTGTTGACCATCTGGTGATGCCCATGTGTAGAGTCTTCTCTTGTATTGTTGGAAGAGGGTGTTTGCTATGACCAGTGCATTTTCTTGGCAAAACTCTATTAGTCTTTGCCCTGCTTCATTCCACATTCCAAGGCCAAATTTGCTTGTTACTCCAGATGTTTCTTGACTTCCTACTTTTGCATTCCAGTCCCCTATAATGAAAAGGACATCCTTTTGGGTGTTAGTTCTAAAAGGTTTTGTAGGTCTTCATAGAACTGTTCAACTTCAGCTTCTTCAGCGTTACTGGTTGGGGCATAGATTTGGATTACTGTGATATTGAATGGATTGCCCTGGAAATGAACAGAGATCATTCTGTCGTTTTTGAGATTGCATCCAAGTACTGCATTTCGGACTCTTTTGTTGACCATGATGGCTACGCCATCTCTTTATGAGATTCCTGCCTGCAGCAGTAGATAAAATGGTCATCTGAGTTAAATTCACCCATTCCAGTCCATTTTAGTTTGCTGATTTCTAGAATGTCGACGTTCACTCTTGCCATCTCCTATTTGACCACTTCCAATTTGCCCTGATTCATGGGCCTAACATTCCGGGTTTCTATGCAATATTGCTCTTTACAGCATCAGACCTTGCTTCTATCACCAGTCACTTCCACAACTGGGTATTGTTTTTGCCCTGGCTCCATCCCTTAATTCTTTCTGGAGTTATTTCTCCACTGATCTCCAGAAGCATATTGGGCACCTCCTGACCTGGGGAGTTCCTCTTTCAGTATCCTATCATTTTGCCTTTTCATACTGTTCATGGGGTTCTCAAGGCAAGAATACTGAAGTGGTTTGCCATTCCCTTCTCTAGTAGACCACATTGTGTCAGACCCTTCCACTATGCTCACCTGTCTTGGGTAGCCCCACAGGGCATGGCTTAGTTTCATTGAGTTAGACAAGGCTGTGGTCCTAGTGTGATTAGATTGACTAGTTTTCTGTGATTTTGGTTTCAGTGTGTTTGCCCTCTGATGCTGTCTTGCAACACCTACCATCTTACTCGGGTTTCTCTTACCTTGGATGTGGGATATCTCTTCACAGCTGCTCCAGCAAAGCGCAGCTGCTGCTGCTTACATTGGACAAGGGAATTCTCCTCACTGCCGCCCCTCCCGACCTTGAACGTGGAATAGCTCCACTTGGCCCTCTGGTGCCTGCGCAGCCACTGCTCCTTGGATGAGGGGTTGCTCCTCCAGGCCGCCGCCCCTGGCACTGGGCATAGGGCAGCTCCTTTCAGATGCTCCTGCCCTGTCATAGCTTGGCACTTTGGGCTGTCGCCCCTGACCTTGAACACGGGGTAGCTCCTCTTGGCTGACACCCCCCCGCGACCTCGGACGTGGGGTAGTTCTTCTTGGCCTCGCTCTGCACGCTGTTGCAGCCGCCCACTCTCTATCAATAAAGTGTTTCATTTCCAGGCCAACACCACTGAAAAGTTGGTGTCAGCCCTCTTCCCACTAATAAAGAAGGTCACGTGATCTATACAGTCCACAAGATGATTTCAGCCTCCAGCAACATGTCTTTGAACACAGTTCTATCTGATTGTTACATGCTAAGCATGTAACATGAAGAAAATTGCCTTTCTTCTTTAGTTTAGCCCCACATAGTTTAAGGTGAATTTGTTTTTCTAATATTCCACCATAACCTATGCTAGTTTAACACTCCCCCCTTAAAACTATGTGTACAGGAACTAAATGAATCATGTTTTCTGTGCCAGAGGCCTTGATTAAAATCTCAGATATGTTAGACCGATGTCCAGTTATTTATTTATTTATTTTTAATATTTCTTCTTCATATCCATAGCACACCCTCAGGATTGAAGTAAAGGGCTAGGTAAAGCCTTTCACAGTAAGTAAAGGGCTGTTCGCTCAGAAACTGGTAACTATTGATAGATTTTCCAGATGCACCCTAGAGGCTTAATTTGTGTTATTGCCTTTCTTTATTTGCCTAATTCTCTGACCTTTCTTACTATGATTCAAGGTACATATGAGAGCTTCCCTGGTGGTGCAATTGGTAAAAAATCTGGCTGTAATGTAGCAGGTCGCCTACAATGCAGGAGACCTAAGTTCGATTCCTGGCTCAAGAAGATGCCCTGGAGAAGAAAATGACAACCAAGTCCAGTATTCTTGCCTGGAGAATCCCATGGACAGGGGAGCCTGGCAGGTGAGGGTCTATAGAGTCACAGAGTCAAACATGATTTAGTGACTAAACTACCACCAAGGAACATATGACATATATTTTCTAAATTAAAAGAGAAGTTAATAATATTCTAAATTTATTTATTTCTCAGCTTTATTGAGATATAATTGACATATAATTTTGTGTAAGTTTAAGGTGTAAAATGTGCTGATTTGATACATTTGTGTATTACAAAATGATTACCACTATAACTTTAATACCTCTATCACATCACATAAGATGTTCCTACAACCCAGCCTTTCAAAGGTAATACAGGCTGACATATAAGAAATCAGGATAGTCTGTTCTCCTGTAATGCTTGCTTTTTAAAAGATATTTTGTTCTGAAACAACTGATATACTAGGAAACAAGGCAAACATAATTTGCATTTGAATTTTGAGTTTATTCATGCACAATTTTATCTGCAAGAAAAGTAAAATGTACACAAAGTTGAACCCACCTGAAGAGTCATAAAAATACATAAAACATACACGTGCATATACCACCAATATTACCAGCAATCTCGGTTAAGTGCATATGATAAAAGCACGTCCACTCACTCAGTGTTACAACTAGTCCACTCACATTCAGTGTAACAACTATTAGTCTAAATCAGATGACCCTCCTTCCAACACTCTAACACGACAAATGGACTATTATATTTCATTATTTTAATTTATATGTCACTGAGGAAGTTTCCAGTGGTGTGTTTCTAGTCCCCTCCCCCCAAGACATGCTGTTTTATTGTGCAATTTTGCATGACATGGTGAATTTTTTAAAAATTGAGATGTTATGCTTCTGTAAAAAGACAACACTTAAAAATGAAACAGTGAGTTCTGTATAAGAATGGATGCTAGCAGCCTACCCCATACACAGTCTAAAGGGAAAGTTGAAGAATGGTAAATAGAAAACTTTCTAATGAATCAGGCAGTGCAACATGAGATGATGTGAGGGTGTCATGTATGACTTCAGGAAGACAGTCCCAGGGCACAGTGGGCAGGAAAAAAAAAAAAAAAGGGTCAACTTAGAATCACAAGTGAGACATTGAGGATCTCATTATACATGGTAACAGGGTTCTCAGATCTTTCTGGTAATCAGAAGCTGAAGAATGATATTCACATATATTATCCAAGCAATCCAGTGATGTCTTATCTCTTTCAGCTACACTGCAAACACTAAGAACTAATACAAAATAATTCAATAATCATTCCTTTTAGAATTTGTCAGTGTAAATTTTGCAAATTTTTTTTAAATCATAAAAGAGACATTTTTAAATAAAGATTCTTCTTAATATTTGCATATATGTAAACATATATTTAGTCATAGCATAGTGCTAGATGCTGATTTAATAATTTTAAAATCCTGATTTAATTAATGCATGTCAAGTGAAAACAGATCTATAGTTTAGCAGCATATCTGTTAGCATTGTATTTTTACTTGTTTCTCCATGTTTTGTATCATTTCCTTCTCCTCCCCCTTTTAAAGGTGGTTATCAGCTTTGGTTTATGAATTTTAAATCCCATTCTGAGTACATTCCATCATCAAATGATAACAAACATTTAAAAAAATATTCTTAGCCTTTGCCCAGGAAAGTTGTTTCCATAATTAATCAACTTACTGTGTATGTTTGGCTATGGACAGATCCTTAAGAATTTCTGTAATGTTTAAGTCAAATTTTAGATACTGATACAGAAATATCATGGGCATTATATGTATGTAGTTACATTTGTGATTGAATTTGAACTAATACATTCAATTTATATATTGTGAATTACATTAAGTGTCTTGTACACATTTTAGTTAAAAAAGTTAGGCAAAACTTGGACTAAACATGTACAAAGAAATTAATACATGTGATATTATTGGATATGTATTAAAATTAAAAAGAGCAGTGTATGTGAAACAATAATATTTGAGTAGTTTTCATGTTTAACTATATAACATTGGCTTGAGTTACTGATTAGACTATTCTTTTTAAGAAAATCTTTCAATATTTATATTTTACTTATTCAATAACACATAATTGTATATGTCTCACATAGGCCAATTGGAGAAGGAAATGGCAACCCACTCCAGTGTTCTTGCCTGGAGAATCCCAGGGACAGGCGAGCCTGGTGGGCTGCCGTCTGTGGGGTCGCACAGAGTCAGACATGACTGAAGTGACTTAAATCAAAATGCACATAGGCCAAGTAAGCTTCGTAGAACATAAAACATACCAATGCCCTCAATATATATTTATGTCTATACAATAGACATGCAAAATACATTTTTTTTCTGCTAATATCAGTAAAGTGGTATTGAGCAAAAAATATGAAGTGCTGGGAAAGATTAGGAAAGGTATCACATAGGGGGTTGCATTTGAGCTAAGCCTTAAAAGAGATGATATAAACCATGCAACTATCCAGAACTCAAGTTTCTTTTTTTTTTTTTTTTTTTTTCAAGTTTCTAATCAGAGTAAACAACCACAGTAAAAAGCTTCAGCTGAGCAATGCCTGAAGTCTTTGCAGAAAGCAAGGAGGCTGGAGAAAACAAAAGATATTAACAGAAGATGAGACCAGAGGTAAAGTGTTGCCAGACTACATCTTGTAGGGTGTTGGTTAGTTTCAATTTAGGTTGCTTTTATCACTACAATTAAGGGAGTGAGATGCAAAGCCACTGGAAAATTTTGAACATAAGATTCAAAGGATCTGACTTCAGAATTTAAAAGATCACTCTGACTGTAATGCTGAGAAAACTCTGTGGGGCAATATGACTGATTATATTTCTACTACAATAATCTGGGGGATAAGGGTGTTTGAATTAGGATGCTATTGGTATAGGAGTAGGATGTTGTCAAAATTAAGATATTTCTGAAGGTAAATGTGAGGTGAGAGAGAAAAAGAGGAGTCAGAAATAATTCCACAAGTTTATTACCTGAGCCACTGCAATAATGGAATTACTGTGGACCAGGCAAGTGAATACCGAGGAATTAGCAATTTCAGAGAAGAAATGACAGAAGTTCCACTGTGAGCATGTGGATAGAATCCAGGTCTCCGGAATTGCAGGTGGATTCTTCACCATCTGAGCCACCAGGGAAGTCCCATAAATGAGTTTGGTCGGTTAGGTTCAGTCACACAGTTGTGTCCAACTCTTTGCGACCCCATGAATTGCAGCACACCAGGCCTCTCTGTCCATCACCAACACCCGGAGTTCACTCAAGACTCATGTCCATCAAGTCAGTGATGCCATCCAGCCATCTCATACTCTGTTGTCCCCTTCTCTTCCTGCCTCCAATCCCACCCAGCATCAAAGTCTTTTTCAATGAGTTAACTCTTCGAATGAGGTGGCCAAAGTACTGGGGCTTCAGCTTCAGCATCATTACAAATCCCAGGGCTGATCTCCTTCAGAATGGACTGGTTTGACCTCCTTGCAGTCCAAGGGACTCTCAAGAGTCTTCTCCAACACCACAGTTCAAAAGCATCAATTCTTCGGCGCTCAGCATTCTTCACAGTCCAACTCTCACATCCATACATGACCACTGGAAACACCATAGCCTTGACTAGACAACCCTTATCGCCAAAGTAATGTCTCTGCTTTTGAATATACTATCTAGGTTGGTCATAACTTTTCTTCCAAGGAGTAAGAGTCTTTTAATTTCATGGCTGCAGTCACCATCTGCAGTGATTTTGGAACACAAAAAATAAAGTCTGACACTGTTTCCACTGTTTCCCCATCTATTTCCCATGAAGTGATGGGACGAGATGCCATGATCTTCATTTTCTGAATGCTGAGCTTTAAGTCAACTTTTTCACTCTCTTCTTACACTTTCATCAAGAAGCTTTTTAGTTCCTCTTCACTTTCTGCCATAAGGGTGGTGTCATCTGCATATCTGAGGTTATTGATATTTCTCCCAGCAATCTTGATTCCAGCTTGTGTTTTTTCCAGTCCAGATTTTCTCATGATGTACTCTGCATATAAGTTAATTAAGCAGGGTGACAATATACAGCCTTGATGTACTCCTTTTCCCATTTGGAACCAGTCTGTTGTTCCATGTCCAGTTCTAACTATTGCTTCCTGACTTGCATACAGATTTCTCAAGAAGCAGGTCAGGTGGTCTGGTATTCCCATTTTTCTCAGAATTTTCCACATTTTATTGTGATCCACACAGTCAAAGGCTTTGGCATAGTCAATAAAGCAAAAATAGATGTTTTTCTGGAACTCTCTTGCTTTTTCCATGATCTAGCGGATGTTGACAATTTGATCTCTGGTTCCTCTGCCTTTCATAAAACCAGCTTGAACATCTGGAAATTCATGGTTCACATATTGCTGAAGCCTGGCTTGGAGAATTTTGAGCATTACTTCACTAGCATGTGAGATGAGAGCAATTTTTTGGTAGTTTGAGCATTTTTTGGCATTGCCTTTCCTTGGGATTGGAATGAATACTGATCTTTTCCAGTCCTGTGGCCACTGCTGAGTTTTCCAAATTTGCTGGCATACTGAGTGCAACACTTTCACAGCATCATCTTTCAGGATTTGAAATAGTTCAACTGGAATTCCATCACCTCCACTAGCTTTGTTCGTAGTCATGCTTTCTAAGGCCCACTTGACTTCACATTCCAGGATGTCTGGCTCTAGATGAGTGATCACACCATTGTGATTATCCGGGTCATGAAAGATCTTTTTTGTACAGTTCTTCTGTGTATTCTTGCCACCTCTTCTTAATATCTTCTGCTTCTGTTAGGTTCATACCATTTCTGTTCTTCAGTGAGCCCATCTTTGCATGAAATGTTCCCTTGGTATCTCTAATTTTCTTGAAGACATCTCTAGTCTTTCCCATTCTGTTGTTTTCCTCTATTTCTTTGCATTGATCGCTGAGGAAGGCTTTCTTATCTCTTTTTGCTATTCTCTGGAACTCTGAATTCAGATGCTTATATCTTTCCTTTTCTCCTTTGCGTTTTGCTTCTCTTCTTTTCACAGCTATTTATAAGGCCTCCCCAGACAGTCATTTTTCTTTTTTGCATTTCTTTTCCATGGGGATGGTCTTGATCCCTGTCTCCTGTACAATGTCATGAACCTCACTCCATAGTTCATCAGGCACTGTATCTATGAAATCTAGTCCCTTAAATCTATTTCTCACTTCCACTGTATAATCATAAGGGATTTGATTTAGGCCATACCTGAATGGTCTAGTGGTTTTCCATACTTTCTTCAATTTAAGTCTGAAGTTGGTAATAAGGAGTTCATGATATATTTGACTGATATACTAAGAAAAGATCTCTGGTCCTTCCCACTCTATTGGTTTCCTTTATTTTGTTTTCTCATTGTTAATTGAAGAAGGCCTTCTTATCTCTCAGCCAACTCATTGGAAAATACCTTGAGGCTGGGAAATATTGAAGGCAAAAGGAGAAGAGAGCAGAGGATGAGATGGTTGGATAGCATCGCCAATTCAATGGGCATGTACTTGGGAAAATTCTGGGAGATAGTGAGGGTTAGGGAGGGCTGTATTGCTGCAGTCCATGGGGTTGCAGAGTCGGATATAACTTAGCAACTGAACAAGGACGATAACAAGAGAATTGTGGGGCATTCCCAATGGCTCAAACCATAAAGAATATGCCTCCAGTGCAGAAGCCACAGGAGACTCGAGTTGGATTCCTGATTCTCGAAGATCCAAAGGGAGGAGGGAATGGCTATCCACTCTAGTATTCTTGCCTAGAGAATCCCATGGATAAAGGAGCCTGGTTGGTTACAGACCATAGGGGCACAAAGAGTCTGACATGACTGAAATGACTGAGCACAAGAAGAGAAATGCAGTCATTATGGAAGATAACAAGTGGGGGAAAAAAGGTTGTGGTAGTTGGGGAGTGGGATTGTCAAAACTGGGTTTATGAAGGGTTGAGTGAAAGTGATAGTCTTTCAGTTGTGTCTGACTCTTTGCAACTCCATACAGTTCAGGGAATTTTCTAGGTCAGAATACTGGAGTAGGTAGCCTTTCCCTTTTCTAGGGGATCTTCCCAATCCAGGGATCAAACCCAGGTCTCCTGCATTGCAGATGGATTCTTTACAGCTAAGGATTAAAATACTATTAATGACAACAGAATATGATCACTGGTTTAAGCAGTTTGGATGGAAAAACTGTGAAACATTTTAATTGAATGCAATAATTTTATTAAATATACAACATACCAGATTAAGTAACCTGCCCAAGGACACACAACTGCATCATGGTGGAGGTAGGTTTTGAACCAGAAAATCTTATTCAAAATTGTAAGCTCTTTACATTTGACAATACATTGGAAGAAAGGAATTAAAGGAATTGATTGGTCATATTGAAAATATCATCTATGTCACATGAGAAATCACCAAGAGTTATGTCAGAGGTATTGAAGACCATGATGGTGAAACAAATTAAAGTTAAGGAGTGAGCAGTCTTGATTGGTGATCAGTTGACAATTACCATGGGCTTCCCAGGTGGCACTAGTGCTATAGAACTCCTCTGCCAATGCAGGACATAAGAGACTTGGACCTGATCCATGGAGTCGGGAAGACCCCCTGGAGAAGGGCATGGCAACCCATTCCAATATTCATGCCTGAAGAATCCCATGGACAGAGGAGTCTGGTGGGCTATAACAAGGAACATCTAGGAAGAAAGGAAGAGAAGAGTTTGGGATCAATATGCAGAACAATGATCTGATCTCCAGACCCAGCAATAAGAGAGATTTTGAAAGAAAAATAATTGACAGTATGTTTTATAGGAGAGAAGTTCATTGAGGATGAGGCAAGTTTCAGTTATTAGCAAAGGCATAAAGAGGACCTTCAGAAAAGAGATTGAAGGTATAAGTCATCTGACTATAAATTCAGAGAGAATAGCATAAAAGATTTAAATGTGGAAGAGTTGAATACAGTATCAGGAAAAGGAATGTACAAAGGTGAATGGATCTAATAATGTTTTATAGAATCTTAGATAAATTGTATGTACTTCAGTTGTCATCAAAAACACACAATATCACAACTTGATTTTTCTGCTCTCATGTAAGGGAATTACAAAATAATAATAATAATCATAGTCATAATAATATATTCATGGAAGCAATGTGATTTTTACAATATGAGATTGGTTACATGAAGTGATTTACCCATATATTGAAGTACTATGTAATACTTAAATTCTCACTTAAAAATAGTTAATGAAATAGGAATATATTCATGATACAATAGTAAATATTTAAATTTAATTTTGATTGTGCCATAGAGTCATAAAATTTAATAATAAAGAATATATATATGCATTAATATGTATGCCTATATATATAGTATGTAAATGAATTAATGGTAGTTTTCTGTCAATTCTAATTTTTTATAGCTAACTTGTATTTTCTGGTAACAAGCAGAAACATTTTTAAAGGCAACAGTAGGAATCACAGAATATAAAATGAAATGTAAAGCATCCTGGAGGGAATACTATGTGGCATTGCAAAGTAAGACATTTCTATTCTATTTTTCTCCTCTTACAATTTCACTGGGACAAAGATCAATTCATGCTCAGTCAGCCATGGCTCTATGTGAATTGAAATGATGAAAAATACACTTATGGAATCTTACTCTAGAAGCAAACAATAAAACAAAATGGAGTTTAGTATGTGATATTTTATGATAATGGATCATTTTAGAAAAAAAAATGTAGTCTATGTAAATTGAATTAGATAATGAATTAAAATTGGGCATGTTTCTATATTAATTGAAGAATGTTCACTGTGATATAAGCAGCTGATACTACTAGCACCCAGAGACATGAGACAACTTGCATTATTCTTTGCAGATGGAGTGGATACTCATTGCAGGTCTCCATATTTTAAAAGGAACTCTATGTCCATTTTAAAACTTACTCAGTTTTAAATCCTGAATAAAGCACCAAAAATTAGAATAGAATAGAATAGAATAGAATGTGTGTGTGTGCTTGCACTGAGTCGTGTCTGAATTTTTGTGATCTCATAAACTGTAGCCCTCCAGTCTCCTCTGACCCTGGGATTTCTCAGGCAAGAATACTGGGGTTGGTTGCCATTTCCTACTTCAGAGGATCTTCCTGACTCAGGGATTGAATCCAGGTCTCCTACATTGGCAGGTAGATCCTTTACCATTAGTGCCACCTGGGAAGCCCATAGAGCAGAACAGAGTATTATAGAAGAGAATAAAATAGAGTAGGATAGGATAGGATAAAGATTAAAAAACAAAGTTATCTCAATTCTCTCATGCTTTTTTGTGCCTTAGATTTTCTCAAGACAGAGTTTAATGAGGCTAACAGTTGGCCTAGAAACATTTGTGGTGGACGCTGGAGGGGACGGGCTCTTCACGTTCCTGCTTGCTGATCCACACCTACAGAAAGGTTGATAGTGAGGCCAAGATCAAGCGGGGTTCTTGTGCTCAATAATCTTGATCTTCATCCTGCTGGGAGCCCAGGTGGTGACCTCCTTCTGCACCCTGGAGGCAATGCATGGGCGCATGTGGTCTCATCAAACAGCATCATATTGGCATAGATGCCACTGTGAATGTCCACATCAAATGTGGCAGCAGTCCTTAGGAGTGAACACCCCCAAAGTTCTACCAGGTAGCCAAGAACTTTGATTGTACATTGTTCTTTTTTATAATAGTCATTCCAAATATTGTGAGCTGCATTGTCACAGGAAGCCCCTTGCCTTTCCTAAAAACACTCTGCTTCTCTTTAGAAGGGCCAGTCCTTGCCTGAGTTCAAACATGTAAGGGTGGTTTCATTGCTTTAGTGTAAATTATATAATTAAAAAAAAATCTTGGCCTTAATATTTTTACTCTTTTTGTTTTTCTTGTGTTGAATGGCCAGTCATCATGGCTCCCCTTGCTCATCTCCAACTTGAGATGGAGGAAGACTTTTGGTACCCCTGGGAGCAGTGTGAGGCTCAGAGGCAGCCAGGGCTCAACTGTGCACTAACTTGAGACCAGTTCAATGAAGGGTGTACCCTAAAGAAAACAGAAAGAAAATAATTTTTAAAAAATAAATAAAAGGAGCTCCCTGCACTGCCTACAATGCTGTGCAGACCAGGTTCAGCTTCTTTATTCCCACAATCTTGGAATAAAATCACCAGGGGAAATGGCTTCATGGTACATGACATGCCCCATTCTAACAGTGAGCATTTAAGGACAGGATGAGGGCAAAAAATAATTCTTCATGGGAGAAGACATTAGTTTGATAGATGTAGAAAAGTAAGAACTAGTGCAGAGAGAGGACTTTTTCCCCCTTTCACAGATTCAAAGAGAAAGCAATGAGGTACCAAAACAGTTTTGCCTCTGTTGGAATAAAGCATCATGTCATATGTTTTATAAAAATAATAACTATGACCCAAAAGCTGCTAACAGTGTTAGCATCCAAGTTCTTGATTGTGTCTGTTCATGGTACCTTTTTGTATAGATGGTAAGAAAGTTGTTTCAATAGTATGAGTATTTTATAAATGAGGTCTAAATGACATTGGTATTTAATGCTATGATAACTGTGGGGAGGCTACTGAAACAAGAGTTTAAATAGAAGATAAACCCTCACTCATGTTACACACTCTTTAGATGCAACCTTTGCCCAGCTTCCAATTTAAAGGGTCAAAATTACTTTTGCCCCATAGTAGAAGTGTTTCTGTTTCTTCGACTGAAATCAATTACTCTTGGCATGGAGTAATTAAATGAACTAATTAGATGTTGATTCAAATTAGGACCACACTTCTTTCAAACATTTTTGCATGAAGCTTTGCCCATCAACTCTTTGTTGTTAGCATTTTTTTTTCCTGCTTCTGTTCTGGATGCTTTTTGAAAAATAATTGTTATAGGAGAAAATTATTACTAAATCTTTTAATTTTTATTTTTACTCCAGGAAGCTGAGAGGCTTTTCTATATGTATATGAATTCACACACAAAAAAATAGACCTGGATCTTTGTGTCTGCTCTCAACTTTAGTACTCAGGTTAATTCCATTTCAATTATTTTAGTGCATATCATGCTGTAAAGGGATTTCAGCTCAATTACCTTGTTCTCTGGCTTATTGTATGACATACATTTTTTTACAATATTTTTGTATTCATTTATTCTTTTCTTAAATTTTTATCTGAATTGATATAGCGGTTCTGCCTCTCTAAGATTTTGAAGTCTAATACTGATGGGTAGAAAACCAAATCAAATTAAATCAAATCACAATAAAGAACAAGGCTGAGACCATCTCCCTAGAGTAAATATGCATTGTTGTATGTGACTCAAGGAATTACAGGGGTTTATTATGTTTTGCAATTTCATTATGTTTAAATGCATATGGATATGTTTGTCTCATAGTAAATTTATCTTTCTCCTCCTTTCAAAGACAAATTATCCTTTCATCTGAAAGCAAAGTTGATAAAGACAAATTCATAGAGTATGACACTCATCTCTCTTCACCATCAATTTAAAATGTGATCCATACCCACAGCCTTTATTTTAAAACTACGCTATGCTGACCTAAGGAAATACTGCTTCCAGATCTCACTCATGTGGCTGTGTAGATATGTGAATGTACTTCAAATGTAGGAGCTGGTAATCATAATGTTCTGAAAACATAATATGAGCACAATTCAATGCAGCATCCCTTTAGTACAAACTCTTGTTCTCCTATCCATTTGTGGACAATTCAATAGCCTTGGAACATTCTCTAGTTTACTATGCACATAAGCAGATCTATTATCTCCTATTCACTTCAAAACGTGAAATGTTATTTCTCACATAATCAGATATGTATCATAATGTTAGCTACCATTTTTTACCTTCTTTCTCAACTACACTTCTTTTAGGCCACAATTATGTAGAAAAAGAATCTTATATTCATTTTAGATGGTATACATTGGTTTAAAGAAACAACAGAAATCAAAACTTGGGAAAACAGAAGTCAATGGAAGGGTCTGCTGTTGCTGCTACTAAGTTGCTTCAGTTGTGTCCAACTCTGTGCGACCCCATAGACAGCAGCCCACCAGGCTCCGCTGTCCCTGGGATTCTCCAGGCAAGAATACTGGAGTGGGTTGTCATTTCCTTCTCCAAAATGGAAGGGTCAGAACACCAGAATTCAAACAGAGCCTGGATCATGGTGATGACAGAAGCTTAAGCAGTATGAGCTGAAAAATTATTTTCAGAGAGCTAAAATTAGCATTAGTCAGCTCCAGGATCTCTTCTTTTTTAGGATATCACTAAGCCAAATTTTAAATACTGGAGAGAAAGAAACTACTCAGTTTCATTCAAGTGTTTACTTCTGGATCAATCATTGATAGTCAGGAGGGCTTCAGTCACATATTAATAGCACATATGTGGCCATAAATAAGTCTACTGCAAGAGCCTCTGTGTCTAACTTAAGCCAGAGTTCCCAGAAGTATCTTTCTCTAATAGTATGGACAAGTGCTAATAGGTTGCAAACCACTACCACTTTTGACAATGCTGTTGTTGTTTGCTGTTTAGTTGCTAGGTCCTGTGTGACTCTTTGTGACTCTGTGGACTGTAGCCTGCCAGGCTTCTCTGTCCATATGATTTCCAAGCAATAATACTTGGGAAATGGATGGGGTCACCATTTCCTCCTCTAGGGGATCTTTCTGACTCAAGGACTGAACCCACATCTCCTGCTTTGGCCTGCTGAGCCATCAGGGAATGCCTGATATATTAATAGTATGTTTAGTTAAATATTATGAGAGTAGTAATAAGGTAAAATACATTTCTATGTCATTTACTAATTTTAACTGAGGATTTTTAATATATATCTCACTAATCATTTGTCTATGGGAATTTTTCTAATGCTATCAGAACCTCAGAAATGTTTTCTTGCACCCATTCCCATCCCACTTTGACATAAAACCTAGGGTAAAGCTCAGTTTAACTTCCATACTTTTTATTTATTAATTTATTTACTGAGGAATTGCTCCCAGTCTCTAATAAATAAACATATAGTTGGACCAGAATCATGACTCCAACTCAGGCAAAGACTTTATGCAACAGAACACTTGAGAAAATATTAAGGAAACCAAAACTGAAGGAGATTTCTGGGTCAACCAGAAGATAATTTGTAGAATGTGTCTAATTTTATTAGGTCAAACCAACTCAAAAGACTTTAGATACTTTGAATGACTAGAGCAGGAAATTCATAGTTGAAACTGGAAGTAGGAAATGAATTTGTGAGGAAGAAAACCAAATAAACGGGAATAGGAATATGGTGGGCTTCATTTCTTTTTTTGCTTTTTGTTTTCTCAATGACCATTAGCAGGATGAAACCTACATCTTTAAATACTGTTGATAAGTTTGGTACAGGATTCCTCATCCCTAACAAGAGACCTGAGAACTCAGTTTCTTCTAAAGAAAAAGGAAAATGAATACTAACTTTGAGAAAGGTTGTGTTTGTGTGTGTGTGTGTGTGTGTGTGTGTGTTTAATCATATAGAACTGCTTATACTTCAAAGCCTAGGAGTTCTCTATGCTTGTTTTGTTCCTTTTTGCTGGCTGACATGTATTAAATTTTTCACTAAATTCTGGAAGCCTATTTTTTTTAATATTATATTCTACAGTAATGATTAGCTGGGCTGGAAGAAGCACAAACTGGAATCAAGATTACCAGTAAAAATATCAATAACCTCAGATATGCAGATGACACCACCCTTATGGCAGAAAGTGAAGAGGAACTAAAATGTCTCTTATTGAAAGTGAAAGAGGAGAGTGGAAAAGCTGGCTTAAAAAAAACTAAGATCATGGCATCTGGTCCCATCACTTCATGGAAAATATGGGGAAACAGTGGAAACAGTGTCAGACTTTATTTTGGGGGGCTGCAAAATCACTGCAGATGGTGATTGCAGCCATGAAATTAAAAGATGCTTACGCCTTGGAAGGAAAGTTATGACCAACCTAGATAGCATATTGAAAAGCAGAGATATTACTTTGCCATCAAAGATCCATCTAGTCAAGGCTATGGTTTTTCCAGTGGTTATGTATGGATGTGAGAGTTGGACTGTGAAGAAAGCTGAGCGCCGAAGAATTGATGCTTTTGAACTGTGGTGTTGGAGAAGACTCTTGAGAGTCCCTTGGACTGCAAGGAGATCCAACCAGTCCATCCTAAAGGAGATCAGTCCCGGTTACTCATTGGAAGGACTGATGCTAAAGCTGAAACTCCAATACTTTGGCCACCTCATGCGAAGATTTGACTCATTTGAAAAGACCCTGATGCTGGGAGGGATTGGGGGCAGGAGAAGGGGACGACAGAGCATGAGATGGGTGGATGGAATCACCGACTCAATGGACATGAGTTTGAGTGAACTCTGGGAGTTGGTGATGGATAGGGAGGCCTGGTGTGCTGCAATTCATGGGGTTGCAAAGAGTTGGACACGATTGAGCGACTGAACTGAACTGAACTGAATGATTATTAAATGTCCAAACCAAGCTATGATTTTAATCAGGATCATCATGTATTCATATGCTTACACTACAACCTAATGTTGATGTAAGTGATGTGTTAACTTTTGATACATGTGTATGTTTGTCCTATATTAATATCTATAATTTAATTTCCTCTAATTATTTTCAATATACCACCTATTTACGGATAAGGGTCAAGTTTTTAATACGCCTCACGATGCACTAAGAAAAGTAAATCAATATTATATCCTCGTAAATGGACTAAGTCTTACTGGAAGAATAATTCTTATAATGATGCCATAGTGTGTCTGTGTAAGGTATTATAGTATCAAATGACCTAGGATATTATTAATATATTTAACCAATATAGATATACAAGTTGTAAGAATGACTTTTCTCAGCAGAATTTTAAAAATACATTACACAATTTATCAGCTGGGTGTCTTTTTTTCCCCCACTTAACTGCTTGATACACCAATGGATGAGCACTGTAAATCACATTGATTGATGCCTCAGGTACAACAAATGCTTAACAGGTCAGCTTCCCTCTGGATGGCCATTAACTTCTGCTTCTACTATTTGGGTTTTACACTTCAGAAAACAGGATGAAATAAATAAGTTAATTAAAAAGAAAAAGATAGGATGAATTTTTCTTAAAGCTTTTTATGCCACTTGTACTCATAAGTACAGCAACCTCTTTCAACTACTTGTACTGTAAAAATGCCTTCTTCTCTATAAAAATGGTTTGCTCTTTCATAAATTATATAAGTATGTATCTACAGATGTGTGCTTGCATATACACACATTACATGCACATATACAAATTTACATATAATTTTTTTGGTTTATTTTTAAATTTATTTCAAGAAACCAGACCAAAATAAAAAAAATTAATTTTACCTTAACTGACTCAAATATTTACTTCTATTTGACTTATTCTACAGAAACAGAAAGAGAGAAAACTACTCTGACTTCACTCATCAATTACAGTTTTAAGATAGCAAGTTTGGAGTCATCAAGCTGATACCTCAGGCGAAAGATTTAATGGTTATTTCTAAAGCCTGAGAAGTGAATTGTGTTATTTTTGTTTTATAATCTAACTAATAGTATTTTGAAATCTAAAGTGTAAAATGATAGCATAAATAACAATAGCTCTGCTATTCTTAAGTCACTATGTCAAGATACCTTGCAATTTTGAGGTAATTTATTTTTTCTTCTCTAGATATGAGTTTTCCTTCATAAAGAACATAAAAATACACAGGAAGAAGAGGCAAATGTTTTCTTAAAAGTTCAGGTGAGACTGTGTTCTAACATGAGCCAATTTTTAACAGAATATTTTTCCTTTACTCTTCTTTAACAGAGATCCCCACTCTGTAACGCAACTTCTTACTTCAATGATGCCAGAGCAAAAATTATCACCAGATAATATTAAACCGTCATGGAAGACTTTTTTTCAAGGGGAGAGAGACTAGAACTCAGTGTGTACTCAACCCTACTGAGATAAAGAGCACAATGATTTTAAGGTTGGGGAAAGAGGTAGGGAAGATTATAGGTCCTGTACATTTTCTAATTGGTTTTAGGAAAAGGAAAAATAAACTTCCTTATCTTTATCACAGGAGTGAGGTGCCCACTGAAGTTACTCCTGCTACTGCATTCTTAACCACTCAGTCCTGTTTGACTCTGCGACCGTATAAACTGTAGCCCACCAGGCTCCTCCCTCCATGGGATTCTCCAGGGAAGAATATTGCAGTGGGTTGCCATTTCCTTTCTTCTCCAGGGGATCATCTGTAGCTAGGGTCTCCTGCGTAGCAGGTGAATTCTTTACTGTTTGAGCCAAGAAACACTGGGAGATACCCTCAAACACTGGGAAAAAATTTGCTGTTTACATTTCAAAGGGATGATTAAATCCTTGAGAAACATATCCTTGTGTTGTAAAACCTGACAAGAGCCTTTTAAATTGATTTACATCTCAAAGGGACAATTACAAGTACTCAAAAAATTAAAAATGCTCTAAGGAAATGGAGTTCAGGGTTTAGAATCTGGAATCAGTCTAAAGTTTAGTCAAACTGAAGGGAACATTAAGGCTGCCTTGGTCATTGGAAATACTATATTTCTTCAATGGGCAATATGGTACTCACTAGCCATATGCGGCTACTTGAGTGCTTGAAATGAGGCTATAACAACTGAGTTATTGAATGTTAAATTGCATTTTCCTTTAATTAAGGTAAATTTAATGCTGAAGAGATCAAGGAGAGATGGAAAGAATACTCAGAAAAACTGTATAAAAGAGATCTTAATGAACCAGATTACTACGATGGTATGGTTAGTCACCCAGAGCCAGACATTCTGGAGTGTGAATTCAACTGGGCACTGATGTTAATAAAGCTAGTGGATGCAATGAAATTCCAGCAAAACTATTCAAATCCCTAAAGGGGGATGCCATCAAGGTTTTGCATTCATTGTGTCAACAAATCTGGAAGACCCAGCAGTGGCCACAGGACTGGAAAAGTTCAGTCTTCATCCCAGTTCCCAAGAAGGGTAGTACCAAAGAATGTGCTAGCCATTGGACAATCACACTCATCTCCTACACTGATAAGGTCATGTTTAAAATCTTGCATGCTAAGCTTCAGCATTATGCAAACCAAGAACTTCCAGATGTCCAAGCTGGGTTTAGAAATGTAAGAGGAACTAGAGATCAAATTTCAAACATTCTCTGGATTATAGAAAAAAGCAAGGGAATTTCAGAAAAAAACAACTATCTCTGTTTCATTGACTACATTAAAGCCTTTGATTGTGTAGATCATGACAAACTGTTGAAAGCTCTTAGAGAGATGGGAATGCTGGACCATTTTATCTGTCTCCTGAGAAACTTGTATGCAGGTCAAGAAGCAAGAGTTAGAACCCTGTATGGAACTACTGAATGGTTCAAAGTTGAGAAAGGAGTATGACAGGGCTGTCTGCTGTCACGCTGTTTGTTTAACCTATATGGTGACCACATCATGAGAAATGCTGGTCTGGATGAGTTACAAGCTGGAATCAAGATACATAGGAGAAACATCAGCAACCTCAGATATGCGAATGATGCCACTCTAATGGCAGAAAATGAAGAGGAACTAAAGAGCCTCTTGATGAAGGTGAAGGAGAAGAGTGAAAGAGCTGACTTAAGACTAAATATTGAAAAAGCTAATGGCAACCGGCTGCATTACTGCATGGCAAATAGAAGGGGAAAAAGTGGAAGCAGTGACAGATTTCCTCTTCTTGGGCTCCAAAAGCACTGCAGACAGTTACTGCAACCATGAAATCAGAAGACAATTGCTTCTTGGCAGGAAAGTGATGACAAACTTAAGGTGTTAAAAAGTAGAGACATTCCTCTGCCTTCACAGGTCCGAGTATAGTCAAGGCTATGGTCTTCCCAGTTGTCAGGTATGGTTGTGAAGCTGGACCATAAAGAAAGTAGAATACCAAAGAGTTGATGCCTTCGAACTGGAGCTATAGAACGCTCTTGAGAGTCCCTTGGACAGCAAGGCGATTAAGCCAGTCAATCTTAAGGGAGATCAACCCTGAATATTCACTGGAAGGACTGATGCTGAACCTGAAGCTCCATATTTTGGCCAACTGATGTGAACAGATGACTCATTGGAAAAGTACCTGATGCTGGGAAAGATCAAGGGCAGAAGGAGAAGAGGGTATCAGAGGATGAGACGGCTGGATGGTAGCACTGGTGCAATGAACATCAATTTGGGGAAACTCCAGGAAATGGTGAGGGACAGGGAAGCCTGGAGTACTGCAGTCCATGAAGTCTCAAAGAGTTGGACACAACTGGGAGACTAAACACCATCACCAACAAGGTAAATTTAAACTTATTTAGCCACATGTGGCTGGTGGCTACAGTATTGGGCAACATAGATATAAATTAATAATTAATAGTCATTATATTGAACAAAAGTAGAATCTTAAAAATGAAAAATAATTAATAATCTATAAAACTCCTGCGTTTATGTTTAGAGATTTGATGTACTCCTTTTGGTTGCTGTTTGTTTTTTTTGTTGTTTGTTGTTACACTATTTTGCTTAGATAAATCATCAATTTACTAATTTTCAAATATGTGTGCTCTATCATTGCTCATTTTCTAAACTCATGAAAGTCACCGCAGTAACACTGAATTTCCTGAGAGAAAAAACAAACTTCTAAGTTTTGCATTTCTACTTTGATAACAGTTACATTATATATTCAGTGCTTTAGATTCACAGCATTATTTCAAAACCAGAATCTCTGTTCATGTTTCTCTAAAATTGCCATCAATTGTTTATCTCATTTTTTTTCTAAATGAGTGAAGTACATATGCACATGTTTGTAACTAAAATGTTTCCCACTGCCTATTTCATTTTTGTTAGAGAGGATAGAAATCTTCAGTAAGTTTCTCTATGTCTTCATTCCTTTTTTTTCTTTTCCTTTGTTTTTGAAAGACATACACCTTTATCCATGTTTACTTCTTACCTGGGCATTTTCTATTAATTTAAATTAAGCAATACTGATCCCAATTCTCAAATGAAAAAGTTCAAAAATACTTCCTTTTTCTCCCTCACCAAAGCTATATGGCTATTGTTAATATTATATAGGTGAAATGGATAAACAACCGTCTTGTAAATTTTTGGCACATGACAAGTATTTATTGCACATTAATGACTATAGGAGTTTGATAAGTTGCCAATAAGATGTACATTTCCTATGACTGCATTTGTCTTTAATTTCCTCCTCTGATGATTTGAATTAGGATTTCATCTGCTCTTTCCTAAGCTATAGAATTTGCCTATGATTTCCACCTTCCCAATTTTCCTTTATATGTTCAATATATTTAATGATCTTCATTTACTGTAGATTATACATTAAATCTTTTCAAGCCTTTCAGAATCATTTTTTGCCATGCTTCTTCATTTTTAAATCTTTTCTCATTTAGTCCTTAGCCACTTCCAAAATTACTATATTTACCAAACAACGCAGAATTTTTCTCATATTTTTTATTTTCTATGCCCTGATTTTCCTTGTTTGAATCACTTTCCCCCTTCCCTATATGGAGAAATACTGATTTTACATTCTTTAAGACCTAAATAAACTGTTATCTCCTCTATGAAAATCTCTTTTCTCCAAAAAACTTTGAAATATAATAATTCCTCTCACTGAACTTATAAGACATATTTGCAATATCTTACCAAATTATATTACAAATATTTTATGCTTTCATTTTTTTTCCTAGTAGAGTGTGAGTTTTTAGCAACTAGATAGTTTTTTTCTTTTAAATTAATTATTATTGAAATATAGTTATTTTATAATGTTATGTTACAGGTATTGTTTACTTAATATCTGTACACTCACATAATTAATGACTTGCCACAATCTATACATGTATGACATATTTTGAAATATGTACATCATTCAAGAGAAAATATTACTAAAATTTGTTATTTAGTTTTGATATGATAAAAGGTCTCTATTAAATTGCTTTCAAAACAGATTTCTTACCCTCTACATTAAAAATTAAAACTGTAATAACTAAATATTAAGATACTTGTTTAATAATTAAACTTTAATTAAATTTATAATGTTATTTTGAATATTTTAAGATATGAAATAATTTGTATTTTTTATTTTGACTTTTCAAACATTCTTTTAAGCATTTAATTTTCTTTGTAGCTAATTCTCTCTAGTATTTTAGAGGATAGATCGCCATCTGGTGGAAATTTTAAATGTTAACTAAATGACCTAAAACAATTCTGTGTAGCTTGTTTCTTATTGTTTTTATGAGCATGTTAATAAGGATTCTGGTTGCAGGAGAGAAAATCTATTAAATTAATGAGCTGAAATATAATGTAAAATAAGAGCAAATGCATTTTCAAATTAAACAAATGTGTTTCTGCTTGGCTTAAACATCCGTTTGTATCACAGTGAATTTTCTATTGTGAATATTAAAGCTATTTTTCAACAAATAAAAAAAATAACCATTGGTGACTAAATAATAAACCATTATTTGCTTTTGCTGGTATTAGTCAAGTTTAAAAATTCTCTAAATTTCTATTATTTTTGTTTTAGTAAGTCTTATAAATAAACATTTCAAAACTGATCATCTTCATTATTTCTGAAAAAATAAACTATCAAGGCTGGTAGAGTTTCTTTCTAAGATTCTAGAGTTGTTGATTATATCCTCAGTACAATTCTTGACATCACTTGGAAAAGCAGTGTATTTTCATCTAACAAGGTTGTTATTCTTGTTGGATGCATTTTATTACCAAAAAATTAAAATTTAATATCACCATAATGGTATGTTTGCCTAGACATGCTAGGCCTGACAAAGATGATTTATGTTTCTGAAAATATAGCTAAATTACACAGAGCCCTTGAGGAACCTTAAAGCAGAACGTGTTAGGGGAATGTGGGTTACACTGTGAAGTAAGAAATCTCAAGGTACAATTTCATTGTGTGATCTTAATAATAATAATACAAATATTATTTATATATATAAATACTGTTATTTGTAAGATAATACATATTAATTTTATATCACACATTATTAAGTCTTTACAACACTTATATATGAACCATTTTCTCATGTCTTCTGGGTTGTATAAATGACAAAAGTTTAGAGACACAAAACATCTTCCTTAAGTTCAAAGAGCTAATATAGTCCTTCCAGAAAATTCATCTAGATTTCCTGAGGCTCTACTTGCCCACTGGAAAAATAATAATCTCTGAATTTTCTTCAATATATTAGTTTCTCATGCAATTTAATCATAATTACTAGATTTGTTTTATTGTGGTAACAAAGTATTTTAAAATCATGTTTTGCATATTTTTATTATGATTCTATTATGCATACATTATATATCATATATAGATAAATACATATCTATATATCTATAGATTGATCTATAGATAGATCTACATATCTATATGTATGATAGATAACTTTTGATATAATGTAAAGAACAATCCAGAAAAATAAGAATGCATAGTTCAAATAAATTAAAGCAGCAGGCCATAGCAATTTTTATGGTTAGCACTGCAGAAGTTCCCAGCTATTCATCTACGATTATATTAGTCATCTGCAACTGACTTGGATATAAGCTTTATGTCAAAATTAACGATAATATTATCTTTAATTTTCTTTAAAATTATACTGCCTATGTTCAGTTCAGTTCAGTCACTCAATCGTGTCTGACTCTTTGCGACCCCATGAATCGCAGCACGCCAAGCCTCTCTGTCCATCACTAACTCCCAGAGTTCACTCAGACTCATGTCCATCGAGTCAGTGATGCCATCCAGCCATCTCATCCTCGGTCGTCCCCTTCTCCTCCTGCCCCCAATCCCTCCCAGCATCAGAGTCTTTTCCAATGAGGAAACTCTTCGCATGAGGTGGCCAAAGTACTGGAGTTTCAGCTTTAGTATCATTCCTTCCAAAGAAATCCCAGGGCTGATCTCCTTCAGAATGGACTGGTTGGATCTCCTTGCAGTCCAAGGGACTCTCAAGCGTCTTCTCCAACATCACAGTTCAAAAGCATCAGTTCTTCGGCGCTCAGCTTTCTTCACAGTCCAACTCTCACATCCATACATGACCACAGGAAAAACCATTGCCTTGACTAGACGGACCTTAGTCAGCCAAGTAATGTCTCTGCTTTTGAATATGCTATTGCCTATGTAGCCATACCTAAATATAATTTAGTTTTGCCAAGTTTTCTTATTTATTAACACTATACATTATTTAATGTCTTGTTTGTTTTAGTCAATAATGTTTGTAAAAGTTATCTCTTATTGTATACATATTTACTTATTTTCATTGCTTTATGGTAATTAGTCATCTTAATTTGAAATAATCTAATTATTTATCAGATTATTGATGTATTTAGGCTTTTTTCCCCAACTTATTTCTTAGGTGAATTATCAAACAATGCAGTGAGATTTCTGTGTCACAAATTATGCACATCTTTAATATTATTCTGCAATTTCAATCTAATTTTCAAAATGATTGTACCAATTTATTCTCCCATCCACAGTGTGAATTTTTTTTTTAGTTTTTATTTTTGCTACTTAATGGCAAACATTGCACTTTTCATTAACATGGTGAAAATCTTCCATGGAATTATAATCTATTTGTGTATTGTTCACTTTTATGCTTATTTTTCTATTATACCACCTATTTTTATTATCCTTTTGAAGAGATTCTTAATGCATTTGAATTAAAATTCTTTCCTGATAAAAAGGGTGCTATAGGGAAAATAAAACCTAACACAGAGTCAGGTAGATAAGAAGCAAAGAGCAGGTAATGGATATTGGAATAATGGTAACTCACTGTAAGATGATCAGTATGCCAGGGACAAAATATTAGTTACAACCCACCCTAACCAAAAAAAAAAAAAAAAAAAAATGCTATTTCAAGAATTAGCCATGAAGGAATGGATTGAAAACAAGCTCTATTCTAATTCTTTACCCAATAACACATGTCTTTCTGAATTAATATCTTCTTGTAATGCCTTTCTTAATTCAGTAATACCTTGAGGGATGCTGCACTTACCAAAGAATTTTTGGAAGAGATTAGCTCAGAAACAAATGTGCCATCAGGTAATTGGAAATGAAGTAGAATGGAGCAAAGAGTTCAGAGACTTAAGAGGTTTTCAGCCATAAAAAATTTAAAAATATTATTAAGAAATATTCTGATATCCAGGGATGATTACACACAACTTTCCTACAAGGATAGAATCAAGGATATTAACAATCATCCTATAGTGAATGTTTACTGGCATGTAAACCCAAGAAGAATAGAACAAAAATCTTGCAATATTTATAAGAAAAGTCAACTTCTGTTAAAACTAGGAATCTGAATACATACTGCTTATGTATTTCTATATTTATAACAACCACTGAGCCCAATGATCTACATGCAAGAAGCAGATTACTAAAACTTATCAGCTCCTAAGGAGTCCACATGGTCCACTTCAGATGTGACAAAGACATAGTGGACATAGATACCGACAAAGTTCAGAGATAGAAACAGAGATCACAATGGGGTTAAAATCTCACTCAGAGAGAAGATTTGGACCTCAAACAAAGAAAATACCCCCAAACACTTCATAGGGTAGGGTAACTTTGTCACTGGCATGACACTAGCAACTCACTAGCATGACAGACTTTCTGTGGCCCACAAACACTTCTGTTCTCCCATACCAACTTTCCAAATGGGAGCACTTTTTTTTTTTTCTATTTTATTGTGCCAATTCCACTGATTCTTGTCTGTATGGGGAGATAACATTTCTTTTGTTGTTGTTGTTTATGTGTCTTTGAGTCCAAATGGGCCTCCATAATTGGATGAAACATTTAGGTCATATCATTTGGGAAGAGAATTATTGCTTTTTGCCTGATGAGGAGAAGCAAGCTGAATCTATGGTGAATAGACAAGCTGACTGTGACAAATTTCAGTGTTTCAAACAAATCTTTCCTTTTATTTTGGAAGCACTATTGTAGAATCACATATCCCTACCCTTATTTTTGAAATATCCTGGATCCATGTAACATGTCTCAGTTCAGTTCAGTCGCTCAGTCATGTCCGACTCTTTGTGAGCCCATGAACCGCAGCACGTCAGGCCTCCCTGTTCATCAACAACTCCCAGAGTCCACTCAAACCCATGTCCATTGTGTCGGTGATGCCATCCAACCATCTCATCTTCTGTCGTCCCCTTCTCCTCCTGCCCTCAATCTTTCCCAGCATCAGGGTTTTTAGAAATGAGTCAGCTCTTCGCATCAGGTGGCCAAAGTATTGGAGTTTCAGCTTCAACATCAGTCCTTCCAAGGAACACCCAGGACTGATCTACTTTAGGATGGAATGGTTGGATATCCTTGCAGTCCAAGGGACTCTCAAGAGTCTTCTCCAACACCACAGTTCAAAAGCATCAATGCTTCAACGTTCAGTTTTCTTCATAGTCCAAGTCTCACATCCATACATGACTACTGGAAAAAAAATAGCCTTGACTAGAAGGATATTTGTTGACAAAGAATTGTCTCTGCTTTTTAATATGCTGTCTAGGTTGGTCATAACTTTCCTTCCAAGGAGTAAGTGTCTTTTAATTTCATGGTTGCAATCACCATATGCAGTGAATTTGAGCCTTCCAAAATAAAGTCAGCCACTGTTTCCACTGTTTCCACATCTACTTGCCATGAAGAGACGGGACCTGTTGACATGATTAGTTTTCTGAATGTTGAGCTTTAAGCCAACTTTTTCACTCTCCTCTTTCACTTTCATCAAGAGGCTCTTTAGTTCTTCTTCACTTTCTGTCATAAGGATGGTGTCATCTACATATCAGAGTTTATTGATACTTCTCTCGGCAATCTTGATTCCAGCTGTTGCTTTCTCCAGCCAAGCATTTCTCATGATTTACTCTGCATATAAGTTAAATAAGCAGGGTGACAGTATGCAGCCTTGATGTACTCCTTTTCCTATTTGAAACCGGTCTGTTGTTCCATGTCCAGTTCTAACTGTTGCTTCCTGACCTGCATACAGGTTTCTCAAGAGGCAGGTCAGGTGGTCTGGTAGTCCCATCTCTTTCAGAATTTTCCACAGTTTATTGTGATCCACACCATCAAAGGCTTTGGCATAGTCAATAAAGCAGAAATAGATGTTTTTCCGGAACTCTTTTGGTTTTTCAATGATGCAGCGGATGTTGAAAATTTGATCTCTGGTTTCTCTGCCTTTTTAGCAAAGGCCAGCTTGAGCATCTGGAAGTTTATATTTCATGTATTGCTGAAGCCTGGCTTGGAGAATTTTAAGAATCACTTTACTAACATGTGAGATGAGTGCAATTGTGCAATAGTGCAATAGTTTGAGCGTGCCTTTCTTTGGGACTGGAATGAAAACTGATCTTTTCCAGTCCTGTGGCCACTGCTGAGTTTTCCAAATTTTCTGGCATATTGAGTGCAGCACTTTCACAGCATCATCTTTCAGGATTAGAAGTAGCTCAACTGGAATTCCATCACCTCCACTAGCTTTGTTCGTAGTGATGCTTCCTAAGGCTCACTTGACTTCACATTCCAGGATGTCTGGCTCTAGGTGAGTGATCACACCATCGTGATTATCTGAGTCATGAAGATCTTTTTTTGTACAGTTCTTCTGTATATTCTTGCCACCTCTTCTTAATATCTTCTGCTTCTGTTAGGTCCATACCATTTCTGTCCTTTATTGAGCCCATCTTTGCATGAAATGTTCCCTTGGTATCTCTAGTTTTGTTGAAGAGATCTCTAGTCTTTCCCATTCTATTGTTTTCCTCTATTTCTTTGTGTTGATTGCTGAGGAAGACTTTCTTATCTCTGCTTGCTATTCTTTGGAACTCTGCCTTCAAATGAGTATATCTTTCCTTTTCTCCTTTGCTTTTTGCTTCTCTTCTTTTCACAGCTATTTGTAAGCCCTCTTCAGACAGTCAATTTTGCTTTTTTACATTTCTTTTTCTCGGGAATGATCTTGATTCCTGTCTCCTGTACAATGTCACAAACCTCTGTCCATAGTTCATCAGGTACTCTGTCTATCAGATCTAGTCCCTTAATTCTATTTCTCACTTTCACTGTATAGTCATAAAGGATTTGATTTAGCTCATACCTGAATGGTCTAGTGGTTTTCTCCACTTTCTTCAATTACAATTACAGCTAACTTGTTTAGGCCACTGAGTTAGGAGTGAGAGTGAAGTCTGTCATTTAAGAACTAGGCTGTAATTTGCAGCATATGTTCCCCACTGCTAAGATGCTCACAGATGTACATGTCCAGAGCAAGCTTTCACCAGCGTACATCCCTAAGTGACTCCAGGAACAGATTTGTCTAACCATCCATATCAGATATGAAAGGTGTGTGAAACATAAACTTTTGGTGTGTTAGGCAAGTAAAGTTTTGGAGTTGTGTATTACCACAGAATGAGATGAACTGTTGTGACTGTTGCTATTACAATATGTGCTTTTTTGTCGATTTCTATAATACCTGAGCTACCCTACTAATACTATCTGAATAAAAATCTCTCTAAACACCAGGTCTCCTTTATCTTATTTCCCATTGCTAGGTATTGCTTCTGTATTTTAAGTCTCTCTATTTTAAATGCAATTGTATATTATATTTTAAAATAGTTAAGGATTGTTAAGATTTATTCATATGCTTGTGTGTGTTCAGTCATGTCAGACTGTTTTGTGATCCCATGAATTGTAGCCCTCCAGGCTTCTTTGTCCAGGGTATTTTCCAGGCAAGAATTCTGGAGCAGGTTGCTATTACCTACTCCAGGGGATCTTCCTGACTCAGGGATCAAAACCTTGTTTCTGTCGTCTCCTGCATTGGCAGGTGGATTTTTTACTACTAGTGCCTCCTTGGAAGCCTGAAGATTTACTCATGCATTTATCACTTGTATCACTCTTTAATCCTCACAATTAATATTATACTTCTGCATTTCCATGTTGAATTTGTTTCCTCCTGCCTGAAGTATAGGTTTAATGAGTAATAGGTTTTGATGTGGAAGTGGTACATATTGCTTACCTAGACATAATTTACTTAATGTAAAATTATGGCTACAGTAGCTTTCTTAATACATTCATAGTGCTTTTATCAAATATCAGACAGATTTGAATTTGTCACTGAAAAGAAAATGTGTGAATGTCTTTTGTCTTTTCTCCAATAAACAAATAATTTATTAGCTTACTTATTCTTTGTAAAAGTTATTTTAGAGAAAGACTTACACAAATGAAAGGAAAGATTTGAAAGGATTAGAGAATAATTTTTACTTTCACAAAGGATGTGAGACTACTCTGAATTGAGGATGAAGATACAAAGTGCATTCTGAAGGTGAAACCAAGGATTTTGAGAAAATATTTTTATTTATGAATTAAAGCAGGCTGATTCTAGATCAAAAATTTAAAGTGTTCTTTCTTTTGCCTTATATCCCAAAGAATGGCTTGGAAAAGGTTCTCCAGGTCTACATAATTGTTATGTGGTGTTGTGCTTAGTCGTTCAGTTGTGTCCAACTCTGTGCAACACCATGGCTGTAGCCCACTAGACTCCTCTGTCCATGGAGATTCTCCAGGCAAGAATAATGAAGTGGGTTGCCATGTCCTCCTCCAGGGGATCTGAGGAAATAAATGAAGTTGCAGCTTAGTGGTCTTTTTCCTCCAATAGGGTCAAATATGATATGGTTTAACTGTGTGTTCAATATTAACAACATATCTACTGATAGTTATAAGCGAACACTTTTATTCCTTCTATATTTTATTTCAACTGAAAGGAATATAACCTAGTTTGTATTCTCAGGATCAGTCCTGAGTATTTTTTTTTCCCCCCCAGAGAAGGCAGTGGCACCCCACACCAGTTCTCTGGCCTGGAAAATCCCATGGACTGAGGAGCCTGGTAGGCTGCAGTCCATGGGGTCTCTAGGAGTCAGACACGACTGAGCGACTTCATTTTCCCTTTTCACTTTCATGCATTGGAGAAGGAAATGGCAACCCACTCCAGTGTTCTTACCTGGAGAATCTCAGGGACTGGGGAGCCTGGTGGTCAGCCGTCTATGGGGTCGCACAGAGTCGGACACGACTGAAGCGACTGAGCAGCAGCAGCAGTAACATTGTTTTTAAACTTTCCAACATATTTCAAAGTTCATCACCTTTACATCACAATCTGAAATAATTTTGTCTGTTTAACTGATTAAAGAGTCATATTATATAACAGTGGTAAAACATTGAACTATTATATTACTATATCACCTATTGTACAGAAGGGAAATAAAAATTAGTTACTGTAAATTTCCAACTTTTGACTGGTTTTCAGTAGAGAAATCCAAATTCATGTATAAAAATGGATTGTATTTTCCTTTTTTTGAAAGGAATAAAACATATTAAGCCAAGAAAGTAGTAAATGGGTCCTTTATTTATGTTCATGTAAACATAATTTTAATATCCTAGACTTAATTGGAAATGAATAACTTCAACACAATGAGTAGCTAAACTGCTCAGCATAATTATGTGAAACTTTGTGATATTAGTTAGATTTTTCAGATTATTCTAAATTTGATCAAAGTTGAGGTTATAAGCAGAAGTGGGGAAAAAATGTTGTTGTTGTTGTTTTTAATCCAGCAATTGTCATTGAAAAGGCTGCAATGTAGTAAACTACTGGGAGAAACAGATTGGCAGTTACCACAAGGTGGCAGGAGAAAAAAGAGGCAGAGGTGGTCAAGTAAGTAAGACCATTCAATTCTTGAAAAATACCTTCAATCTGTTGACTAAAAATCTTTAGTAAAATTTCTTTAAAAAGTATAGTCATGATAAACTTTTGAACGTTAAAATTTACACATATCCATGCTTGGTTAAAATTGACATATATTATCACAGTAGAGGGAGAAGCGAGTTAATAGATAGCCAAGTGACATTTGCAGAAACATAAAAATTATTTAGGTGTTGATATAAATATTGAGAGAGTACACACAATTAAAAGTCAGACTGTTGACTTAGGGAGTTACAGACTGCCCTTTGAAGGGCAGAGCATGCAAATTTAGAGATGCTTTGCTATATACATTTAGTCCTCTGTATCCATGGGTTCCACATCCTCAGACTTACCTACCTCAGATCAAAAATACTTTAAAAATTCCAGAAAGTTCCAAAAAGCAAAATTGAGTTTGCCATGTTCTGTCAACTATTTACATAAAATTTACATTTTATTTACAACTATTTACATAGAATTTACATTTTATTAGCTACTATAAGTGATCTCAAGATGATTTAAATTGTGCTGAAGGACATGAATAGGTTATATGTAAATACTATGCCTTTTTATATGAGACCTTAGTGACTGCAGATTTGATATTCCCTAGAAAAGGGTTTCTGGAGAGGACTGTAATGAGTGATCTATTTCCAAATGTTAATATGATCAATTTAAATCACCTTAGCCAAAATACAACTGTGCTGTTTTCCTAGATAGGCTTTCTGCATTTTTCTCCCTCTAAATCAGTTGAATTTTTACACAGAGCCATAGAGCTCTTAAAATTTTCCCAGATTATGTCTCTTCTAAAATCATTTACCAGATTTTTAAGTTACTAATTGACTTATGTTGACTTCTTTGAAGAATTGTGGGGAAAAAAAAAAAAAAAAAACGCTGTCACTCTGACATAGTTTCATTCCCTCAAAACCACCAGGCCCTTTCTCTTTACTTCAGGACTTCTATGCATGCTCTTCATTTTGCCAGAGACACTGAATTCATAGTCCAGTTCAAATGCTACTTTCTCTATGTCAAAAATGCATCCTCAGTGTATTTCCACAGCAAAGTTTACTTCTCCTTTAAATAAAATGTCAAAATTGTGTTATACTTATCTAGATAAGTTTGCATATCAGCAGTCTCCCTGATTAGACTGTTCAGTCATAAAAGTAGGGCCATTCCTGGCTTGTTCACACTAACACCTGGGAGAATGTTTTGCAGGTCATTCACTTAAAACTCATACTTCATTGAGTGAATGAATTCATAGATAATTAATCAAAATCATGAACGTATGACAGTGAAGTAAATATTGAACTTTTTCACATGATATTTATGCAAAAAAGTGTTAATAACATTAATGTTAAAACATGCAACATTCATTGCACAATCCTTAAGAATCAATCTTTTGATAACTTTGCATATTTTAAAACATTGAATTCATGATCAACATTGTAGCTCGGTTCTCTGAATTTCACCACATATTTTCACCATTTTTGTTATAACTATTTCCTTATTTTTCTCTCAAACATATGTCATTACAGTACTTGACTGATTTTCTGAAGTATATCATCTAACACATGTTCATAAACACAGTGTGTTAAAACTTCATTTTCTGTCACACAAAAGAGTATAATAAATATTTCTTTAGTTAGTATCTACATCCTAGTACCTGTTATAATATTGTAAAGGCAGTGGGTGCTCAATAAACATTGTGGATTTTGTTTAGTCCCTCCTTAAGTTGTGTCCAAGACTCTTTTGCAACCCCATGAACTATACTTCACTAGGCTCTTCTGTTCATGGGATTTCCCAGGCAAGAATACTGGAGTAGGTTGCCATTTCCTTCTCCAGGGGATCTTTCTGGCCCAGGGATCAAACCCATGTCTCCTGCATTATCAGGTGGATTCTTCACCACTGTGAAAATGATGAGGTGATATGCCTTCCTAAAATGATTCAAATTCAATCAGAGTGGCTTAACAACCTTAGCAATTGTGTCTTTGAAAGTTTAAATAAGAATCTCTTAAAAAAAAAGAGTATAAGTGATTAAAAACAAACAAACTTCTGTTATCTTAGTTGTATACACTATTCATTAGTAGGTAATTTAATTTGATATTAGAAATAAAAGAAAATGACTACTCAACAAAAAATTTGACTAGATTATTATAGTGAAAAATCTTGGTATATAAAAGCACAGGTGATTTGGAGAAAAGGAAAGATATACCCATTTGAATGCAGAGTTGCAAAGAATAGTAAGGAGAGATAAGAAAGGCTTCCTCACCGATCAATGGAAAGAAATAGAGGAAAACAATAGAATGGGAAAGACTAGAGATCTCTTCAAGAAAATTAGAGATACCAAGGGAACTTTTCATGCAAAGATGGGCTCAATAAAGGACAGAAATGGTATGGACCTAACAGAAGCAAAAGATATTAAGAAGAGGTGGCAAGAATACACAGAAGAATTGTACAGAAAAGATCTTCACGACCAAGATAATCACGATGGTGTGATCACTCACCTAGAGTCAGACATCCTGGAATGTGAAGTCAAGTGGGCCTTAGGGAACATCACTACAAACAATGCTAGTGGAGGTGATGGAATTCCAGTTGAGCTATTTCATATCCTGAAAGATGATGCCTTCAAAGTGCTGCACTTAATATGCCAGCAAATTTGGAGAACTCAAGAGTGGCCACAGGAGTAGAAAAGTTCAGTTTTCATTCCAATCCCAAAGAAAGACAATGCCAAAAAATGCACTCTACTGCACAATTGTACTCATCTCACACACTAGTAAAATGAGGCTTAAAATTCTGCAAGCCAGGCTTCAGCAATATGTGAACTGTGAACTTCCAGATGTTCAAGGTGGATTCAGAAAAGGCAGAGGAACCAGAAATCAAACTGCCAACACAAGCTGGATCATGGAAAAAGCTAGAGAGTTCCAGAAAAGCATCTATTTCTGCTTTATTGACGATGCCAAAGACTTTGACTGTATGGATCACAATACACTGTGGAAAATTATGAAAGAGATGGGAATACCAGACCACCTGACCTGTCTCTTGAGTAACCTGTATTCAGATCAAGAAGCAAAAGTTAGAACTGGACATGGAACAGACTGATTCCAAATAGGAAAAGGAGTACATCAAGGCTTCATATTGTCACCCTGCTTATTTAACTTATATGCAGAGTACATCATGAGAAACGCTGGGCTAGGAAAAGCACAAGATGGAATCAAGATTCCTGGGAGAAATAGCAATAACCTCAGATAAGCAGATGACACCACCCTTATGGCAGAAAGTGTAAAACTAAGGAGCCTCTTGATGAAAGTGAAAGAGGAGAGTGAAAAAGTTGGCTTAAAGCTCAACATTCGGAAAACTAAGATCATGGCATCTGGTCCCAGCACTTCATGGAAAATAGATGGGGAAACAGTGGAAACAGTGTCAGACTTTATTTTGAGGGGCTCCAAAATCACTGCAGATGGTGATTGCAGCCATGAAATTAAAAGACACTTACTCCTTGCACAGGTGCAGTGGTTGCAATGGAGCAGAGGCACAGTGGCTGCTATGGCACACAGGAGTGGCAGAAAGGAGCTACCCCAGATCCAAGGTAAGGAGCAGTGGCTGTACTTTGCCAGAGCAGTCTTGAGGAGATACCCCACTTTCAAGGTATCTCAATAAAAACCCAAGAGAAACCCAAGAAAGATGGTAGGCACTGAGAGAAGGCTACAGAAGGAAGACAGACTGAAACCACAATCACAGACAACAGATCAATCTGATCAAATAGACCAGAGCCTTGTCTAATTCAATAAACCAAGCCATGCCGTGTGGGGCCACCCAAGATGGATGGATCATGGTGGAGAGGTCTGACAGAATGTGGTCCACTGGAGAAGGGAATGGCAAACCATATCAGTATTCTTGCCTTGAGAACCCCACGAACAGTATGAAAAGGCAAAAAGATAGGATACTGAAAGATGAACTCCGCAGGTTGGTAGGTGTCCAATATGCTGTTGGAGATTAGTGGAGAAAAAATTTCAAAAAGGATGAAGGGATGGAGTCAAAGCAAAAACAACACCAAGTTGTGGATGGGACTGGTGGTAGAAGCAAGGGTCAATGCTATAAAGAGCAATATTGCATAGAAATCTGGGATGTTAACTTCACGAATCAAGGCAAATTGGAAGTGGTCAAACAGAAGATGGCAAGAGTGAACATCGACATTCTAGGAATCAGCAAACTAAGATGGACTGGAATGGGTGAATTTAACTCAGATGACCATTATATCTACTTTGTGGGCAGGAATCCTTTAGAAGAAGTGGAGTAGCCATCATAGTCAACAAAAGAGTCCAAAATGCAGTACTTGGATGCAATCTCAAAAACAACAGAATGATCTCTGTTTGTGTCCAAGGAAAACCATTCAATATCACAGTAATCCAAGTCTATGCCCCGACCAGTAATGCTGAAGAAGCTGAAGTTGAACATTTTTATGAAGACCAACAAAACCTTCTAGAACTAACACCCCCAAAAGATATACATTTCATTATAGGGGGCTGGAATGCAAAAGTAGGAAGTCAAGAAAGACCTGGAGTAGCGGGCAAATTTGGCCTTGGAGTATAGAATGAAGCAGTGCAAAGGCTAACAGAGTTTTCCCAAGGCAACACACTGGTCATAGCAAACAACCTTTTTACAAAACACAAGAAAAGACTCTATACATGGACATCACCAGATGGTCAACACCAAAATCAGATTGATTATATTTTTGCAGCCAAAAATGGAGAAGCTCTATACAGTCAGGAAAAACAAGACCAGGAGCTGACTGTGGCTCAGATCATGAACTCCTTATTGTCAAATTCAGACAGAAATGGAAGAAAGTGGAGAAAACCACCAGACCATTCCAGTATGCACTAAATCAAATCCCTTATGACTATACAGTGGAAGTGAGAAATAGATTTAAGGGACTAGATCTGATAGACAGAGTGCCTGATGAACTATGGATGGAGGTTCGTGACATTATACAGGAGACAGGAATCAAGACAATCCCCAAGAAAAAGAAATGCAAAAAAAGCAAAATGGCTGTCTGAGAAGGCCTTACAAATAGCTATGAAAAGAAGGGAAACAAAAAGCAAAGGAGAAAATGAAAGATACACCCATTTGAATGCAGAGTTCCAAAGAATAGCAAGGAGATAAGAAAGCCTTCCTCAGCAATCAATGAAAACAAATAGAGGAAAGCAATAGAATGGGAAAGACTAAAGACCTCTTCAAGAAAATTAGAGATACCAAAGGAACATTGGATTCAAACATGGGCTCAATAAAGGACAGAAATGGTATGGACTTAACAGAAGCAAAAGATATTAAGAAGGCATGGCAAGAATACACAGAACTGTACAAAAAATATCTTCACGACCAAGATAATCATGACAGTGTGATAACTCACCTAGAGCCAGACATCCTGGAATGTGAAGTCAAGTGGGCCTTAGGGAGCATTACTACAAACAAAGTTAGTGGAGGTGATGGAATTCCAGTTGAGCTATTTCAAATCCTGAAAGATGATGCTGTGAAAGTGCTGCACTCAAAATGCCAGCAAATTTGGAGAAATCAGCAGTGGCCACAGGACTGGAAAAGGTCAGTTTTCATTCCAATTCTAAAAAAAGACAATGCCAAAGAATGCTCACACTACCGCACAATTGTACTCATCTCACACACTAGTAAAGTAATGGTCAAAATTCTCCAAGCCACGCTTCAGCAATACATGAACCATGAACTTCCAGATGTTCAACCTGGTTTTAGAAAAGGCAGAGGAACCAGAGATCAAATTGCCAACATAAGCTGGATCATCGAAAAAAGAAGAGAGTTCCAGAAAAACATCTATTTCTGCTTTATTGACTATGCCAAAGCCTTTGACTGTGTGGATCACAATAAACTGTGGAAAATTCTGAAAGAGATGGGACTACCAGACCACCTGACCTGCCTCTTGAGAAACCTGTATGCAGGTCAGGAAGCAACAGTTAGAACTGGACATTGAACAACAGACTGGTTCCCAATTGGAAAAGGAGTACATCAAGGCTGTATATTGTCACCCTACTTATTTAACTTATATGCAGATTACATCATGAGAAATGCTTGGCTGGAGGAAGCACAAGCTGGAATCAAGATTTCCAGGAGAAATATCAATAACCTCAGATAAACAGAGAAGAACTAAAGAGCCTCTTGTTGAATATGAAAGAGGAAAGTGAAAATGTTGGCTTAAATCTCAACATTCGGAAAACGAAGATCATGGCATCCGGTCCCATCACTTTATGGCAGATAGATGGGTAAACAGTGAAAACTGTGTCAGACTTTATTTTTGGGGGCTCCAAAATCACTGCAAATGGTGATTGCAGCCATGAAATTAAAAGATTCTTACTCCTTGGAAAGAAAGTTATGACCAACATAGATAGCATATTCAAAAGCAGAGACATTACCTTGCCAACAAAGGTCCATCTAGTCAAGGCTATGGTTTTTCCAGTGGCCATGTATGGATATGAGAGTCAGACTGTGAAGAAAGCTGAGCGCCAAAGAATTGATGCTTTTGAAGTGTGGTGTTGGAGAAGACTTGAGAGTCCCTTGGACTGCACAGAGATCCAATCAGTCCATCCTAAAGGAGATCAGTCCTGGATGTTCATTGGTAGAACTGATGTTGAAGCTGAAATGCCAATACTTTGGCCACCTGATGTGAAGATATGAAAAGACCCTGGTGCTGGAAAAACTGAGGGCAGGAGGAAAAGGGGATAACAGACGATAAGATGGATGTATGGAAACACCGACCTAATGGATATGGGTTTGGGTGGACTCTCGGAGTTGTTGATGGACCTGGAGGCCTGGAAAGCTGCAGTTCATGGGTTTGCAAAGAGTCCAACATTACTGAGCAACTGAACTGAACTGAATCCTTGGAAGGAAAGTTATGACCAACCTAGACAGAATATTAAAAAGCAGAGCCATTACTTTGTCAACAAAGGTCCATCTAGTCAGAACTATGGTTTTTCCAGTAGTCATGTATGGATGTGAGAGTTGGACTATATAAAAAACTGAGGCCAAAGAATTGATCTTTTTGAACTGTGGTGTTGGAGAAGACTCTTGAGAGTCCCTTGAATTGCAATCCAACCAGTCCATCCTAAAGAAGATCAATCCAGCATATTCATTAGAAGGACCGATGTTGAATCTGAAACTCCAATAATTTGGCCACCTATGTGAAGTGCTGACTCATTAGAAAAGACCCTGATGTTGGGAAAGATTGAGGGAAAGAAGAGAAGGGGATGACAGAGGATGAGATAGTTGGATGGCATCACCTACTGAATGGACAAGAGTTTGGATAAACTCTGTGGGGTTGGTGATGAACAGGGAGGCCTGGTGTGCTGCAGTCCATAGGGTCACAAAGAGTCAGACACAACTGAGTGACTGAAGTGAACTGATGTGGAGAAAGATTCCATTTCCATGCATTTGGAAATACTTTTACCAAACCACAAAGCAGGAATACAGTGACATTTTGGAAAGATTTACAAAAATATGCATAGTCTGGAAAATCATGTTCTAAGGAGATTCTCTGATGGAAGAACTGAAAAATAGAATGAAGGGTTGGGGAACTACCTATCAGTTTTATGTGTCAGGCAATCTATGAGAAATTAATGGATAACAAACTGATTTTACAACAAGTGAAATTTCTGTATGAGTAAAGGTTGTTTTCATGAAGGAGCACCGGTATATAAAGTGTGAAGAAGTTCAATACCCCAGCTGCTCTCTTGTGATAGAATGCATAATATAATTCAAAATCCATTGTTTCCTGACTTAGTTAAATAGTAATATTCAGATCAAAGTAACAGGCAATATTCTTAGAAATATGAGCTAAGTTATGACTCAGTAAATAGCTTAGGTGATTATGCTCTTTGTTGCATGAATGAAGTCATAAAAAATTCAACTTTAGATATAATTATGATAAAAAATCATTTTGTTAATGTACTTTAGTTGATTGTTTAATGAATTACATTCATTTTAGGCCAAAATACATGCTAAGCATAGGAATGTCCTCTAGCTACAGCACAACTGTTTTTATGACTGAAATAACCCAGACACCAACCATTGAAAGACTGAATAATTTATTGATATAATTATGGTCAGAATTAAAATAGGTAATCCTATAGTACGTACATTTGGATGCATTTTGAAAAATTATCCAAAGTGACTACTTTTGAGGTAGGAAACAGTGGGCCTCTGGGCTGGAAACCTGATATTTATCGAGTAGAGTAAAATTCAAGCTTTATTCTCACCCAGACACTTCAAGGACAAAGCTAGTGGCAAAAATGACTGAGCTCTACTACAGCAAAGAGATAAGGTGCCCATGCCTGAGGTCAAGGAAGACTTCTCTGTATGCATATGAGCTGAAAGGTTTCTTTGGGGTCAAAAAGGGAGGGTTCCCCATCCCATAATAAGGGTGGACATGGAACAATAGGCCTGTGCAGTGCGGTTTGTCTTAGCAAAAACTTGCACACGCATCTTGGGGAGGGTCTGTGGATCAGTCATATGTGAAGAAAGAAACAAGATAATTGGTCAAATGTAAACAAAGACCCGGAAGGACTAACCTATAAAACTGATGCAAATCACCTTGTTACTGTGCTCCTCCTCACTCAGGATGCCCACACTCCTCCTCAGGTGTGTGTCTCTGCGTAGATTCTAACTTACAACATTCTTCCTCTCTAGATAGGAGGCCCAAACCCTTTCTCTCTCTGGGTGTGCATCTCTGCCCTGCTTCTGAGTTGGATAAACAAACTGTTTTCCTGTGGGCTGTCCCATTCGTTGTGTTGTATTTCTAAGAATAATCTTCACACCTGTTTTTACAGGTTTTGCCTCCTTAAAATATTCTTTCAAACAGATCCAAGAGCCAAGGTCACTTTACTCCTAGCCACTAGCCTTTGGCCTGGTGGGTGGCTAGGACTTCTAGTTTTTATCCAGGTTCAGTTCAGTTCAGTTCAGTCGCTCAGTCATGTCCAACTCTTTACGACCCCATGGACTGAAGTACGTCAGACTTCCCTGTCCATCAACAACTCCCGGAGCTTACTCAAACTCATGTCCATTGAATCGGTGATGCCATTCAACCATCTCATCCTTTTTCATCCCTTCTCTTCCCACCTTCAATCTTTCCCAGGATCAGAGTCTTTTCAAATGAATCAGTTCTTCGCATCAGGTGGCCAAGTATTGGAGTTTCAGCTTCAACATCAGTCCTTCCAAGGAATATTCAGGACTGATTTCCTTTAGGATGGACTGGTTGGATTTCCTTGCAGTCCAAGGGACTTTCAAGAGTCTTCTGCAACACCACAGTTCAAAAGCATCAATTCTTCAGTGCTCAGCTTCCTTTATAATCCAACACTCACATCCATACATGACTACTGGAAAATCTAGCTTTGGTTAGTTGGATGCTTTTTGGCATTTTAATGTCTCTGGTTTTTAATATGCTGTCTAGGTTGGTAATAACTTTTCTTCCGAAGAGCAAGTGTCTTAATTTCATGGCTGAAGTCACCATCTGCAGTGATTTTGGAGCCCCCAAAAATAAAGTCTCTCACTGTTTCCATTGTTTTCCCATCTGTTAGCCACAAAGTGATGGGATCAGATAATCCCTGGGCAGGGAACTAAGATCTCTCTTCTGGACTGCTTACTGCCCTCCCTCCAAGATCACTTTCACTTTCATATTTCTTTAGATGATCTCATATTAAACTGTTTAGTCTCTAAATTGTATCTGACTCTTTTGTGTCCCCATAGACTGTAGCCTGCCAGGGTTCTCTCTTCATGGGATTTTTCAGGCAAGAATTCTGGAGTGAGATGCCATTTCCTTCTCCAGGGGATCTTCCCAACCCAGGGATTGAAACTGTCTCCTGTACTGAAGGTGGATTCTTTCAAGGAATCCCCAAAGTTTAACTTTTAAATATTCTTAAAATTATGACCCTACTGCATAGAAATAAGCTCCAGTATTTACCTATATTATCCCATATTCATAATTAAATAACATACATTTTTACCTATGTGAGGAAGGTTAAAACAGAATTAAACATTATTTTTAATATAATGTAAGTTATTAAACTGCTGTTTATTGTGTATACTGGTAAATATTGATGAACAGATTGGCTGAAAAAAGATGACATTTAGAAATGACAGAATTTTGTTTTGTTTTACATTCAAGTATGTGGTTTTAGCTAAAAAAAAAAAAAAAACACTAAAAAATCTATTTGCATCATCGAACATAGCTATAAAAAAAGGGCATGCCATTGAGAGCATGGCCAGAATTATATTGAGGTTGTGAGTCTCTATAATATGCTACATATTCAAACTAGGAAGTTTAAAATTCTCTTAGATGAAGGGTTAATGCGGCCACAATAGGGAAAGTGGAGATGCGCTGCTTGCAAACAGGATGTTCTGCCAAGAAGATGGACACAGCCTTGAGATTAATGGTCCCTTGCAAATAAGGGAACATTCCTTTCTTGTGATAAGGGCTTTGGACAGACTCTGCAGTAGGCCGGAATTTCACTCCCTTTTGCTGTATGATAACATTTATGCACATGCGCTGTACTGTAAAAGCTTGGTCATACAGTCTGAAATTCTGCCCAAGGGGGGCTAGATATATAAATAAACCATGAGCCTGATTGCTTGCACAGTTATTATTTTTCCTCTGGCCAGAGTGGTGTCTGTCTCTTGTATGTATGTCTTGTTTTATGTATGTCATTTCACTCGTAATCTCCAGAAATCTCCTACACTTACGTTCAAGGGAAGTGTATTTATTTTCTATTGCTCCATAATAAATTGCCACAAATATAGTAGCTTATATAATGTTGTAGGTTGGACATTTAGGTGGACTCAGTTGGGTTCTCATTTAGGGTCTCACAAGACCAAAATCAAGATGTAAGCATAGTTGAGCTCTTTTCCCTTCAAGCTAATTTGGATTTGATATAATTTAGCTCCTTGTCCCTAAAAGACTGAGGTCCTCATTTGCTGGTTGGCTGTTGGCAGGACATCTCTCCCAGCTCCTAGATACCATTCTCTAGCCCTTGCATGCTGTAAAAGAAAAATTGTATATAATCAGTTAAACATGCAAGGAAGAATTTTCAAGATGATTGTGGTAGGAGAAAAGAGATGGCTTCAACACAGGAAAGATCTTGAATTAATTTCTGCTTTAACAAAAGCAATGAAGATTTTTAAAGATTTTGGTGAGCTAATGGAAAAGTACTGGTTAAGGTTAAGGGAGAAGCTGTTGCTGTTACTGTTCAGTCACTCCATCTGTCCAACTCTTGCAACCCCAAGGACTGTAGCCCACCAGGCTCCTCTATCCATGGGGTTTCCCAGGCAAAAATGCTGGGGTGAGTTGCCATTTCCTCCCCCTGGGGAACCTCCCACGTCTCCTGCATTGGCAGGAGAATTCTTTACCACTGAGACACCAGGGAAATCCAGTGGGAGAGTAGTTTGCAATTGCTGCTTACTCAAGTCAGGCTCCCACCTCCCACAGAAACTGGGAGGTAGAGGTTCTTATCTTCTGTTTTTTTCTTTTTTTGATATCTCCTTAGATGATTACATTTAGAAGGGATGACTGGTAAGTCCTTGAAGAAAACATTTCTGAGTTGTGAAACACTTATATCTCAAAAAGGGCAGAGGAAGAATCTGTAATTACAAGTTTTCAAAAATTAGTGCTCTTATTTTAAAGGTCAGGGACCTATAGATTAAAAAAAAAACCTCTCTAAAGTTTAGTAAAATTGAAGGAAATATTGTTAATATCATCTAAGTCAGTGTGAACCCTCTCCTCTATCTTCAAAGCCATCAGCGTTGTCTTGAATCATTCTTATGCTCTATGATTTCTCTTTCTGCCACTCTCTAGAGAAAACTTTCTTCTTATACTGGACTCATATGATTCAGTTAATTCTACCAAGATAATCTCTCTGACTCAATGGACATGAATTTGAGCAAACTCTGGGAGACAGTGAAGGACAGAGAAGCTTGGCATGGTGTAGAAAAGCCTGCACAGCAAATAAGATCCAACCCAGCCAAAAATAAATAATCAATAAGGATACATTGTACATCACGGGGAAATATAGCCATTATTTTGTATTAATTCTATATAACATATACTTTATAAAAATACTGAACCCTAGGTTATACACCTGGAACTAATATAGTATTGTATATCAGTTAGACTTCAATTAAAAAAATAGAAATAAAAGACATTATATTTTTACCATGCACAATTCACTGTGTGAATTGTTCTGGATGTAGAAATGCATGGATTTTTGCAGGTTGGGAGGGATGATGAGAGTAAGCTAACAACTGCAATATAATGAAACAAATTTTCCAAAAACACTACCTTCCAGATGACATGGGACACATTAGGAGAGTGCTAGGCCAAACCTCCAAAAGGGAGGAAAAATCTGCTGATTAGAATGGCAAGCAAATCCTAATCTAATGGTTAATCAGTTATAAAAAAAAAATAAAAGATACTGGAAGGTGAATAAATAGAGTTTTCTGAGACTGATATTAATGTAGTGTAATTGAATTATGTAAGCAGAGATGGGCTTTCCAAGTGGTTTAGTGGTAAAGCATATGCCTGCCAACACAGGAGATGCAGGTTCAGTCTTTGGACTAGGAAGATCCCCTGGAGAAGGAAATGGCAACCCACTCCAGTATTCTTGCCTGGGAAATTTCACAGACAGAGGACCCGGGTGGGCTACAGTCCATGGAGTCACAAACAGTCAGATACAACGTAACAACGGAACAACAACAAGCTCTCTCTGCCTCACAATTCTCCCTAATCACAGGGATGACGCTGATCATATTCACAGGTTCCATCCACAATCAATGAGGTTAGAACTTATACAAGGGTGACAGTTATTAAAATCATTTCTAAAATTTTGCCTACTACATAAGCTGTGCATTTCTCCTTGCATTGTAATTTCTAGAAACCATGATTAATTACTATTCAAGGCTTCACATTTTGAAGAAGAAAGTGAAAGAAGTGCTCCACTGTACATACTTTAGTTGTTTCTTTATGATTCGGGAAACACGGTCACCTATGTGTGCACTGCCATGATAACCATAAGGATGTCCTGACTAGTTTCTTTTTCATCTCCCCTTTCTATCTACTTGTTTTCAGATCCACACACTCCTTACATAAGTAGGTGAAGAAATGTTTATCCTGAGTTCCAAATTATGCTACTCCAAGCCCAACTTCTTCAGGAACTGTAAGTAGTCTAACCCTTCCTTTGATATCTGAAGTTATCAAAGAAATTGCCTTATCTGCATACATTCACAAAGATCCTAAAAACCTCATTTAGATTTTCCTGCAACAGCTTATGGAAACCCAAAGGAACCTTTTGGCCAACCTAATATGATATTCTATCTCTGATTTAGGATTCAGTGAATTGAGTAAGATTAATAAGTTTCTGTTGTTGCTGTTTTGTGTGTGTGCTTAGTCATGTCTGAGTCTTTGTGACTTCATGGACTTCAGCCTGCCAGGCTCCTCTGGTCATGGAATTATCCAGACAAGAATACCAAAGTGGGTTGCTATTTTCTACTCCAGAGGATCTTCCTGACCCAGGGATCAAACCCACTTCTCTTGTGTCTCCTGGATTGGCAGGCAGATTCTTTACCACAGAGCCACCTGGGAAGTCCCTAAATATATGTTAAATCTGTCTATTTTAAAGTATGTATAAATAAAAAAGAAAAAATAATAATAAAAAGAAAAAAGAAAAATTAAAAATTAAAAAAAAAAAAGTATGTAGCATCAAAACCAGAGAAGGCAAAGGCACCCCACTCCAGGACTCTTGCCTGGAAAATCCCATGGACGGAGGAGCCTGGTAGGCTGCAGTCCATGGGGTCGCTAAGAGTTGGACACTACTGAGCGACTTTACTTTCACTTTTCGCTTTCCTGCATTGGAGAAGGAAATGGCAACCCACTCCAGTGTTCTTGCCTGGAAAATCCCAGGGACACGGGAGCCTGGTGGGCTGCCGTCTATAAGTTTGCAGAGTCAGACACGACTGAAGCGACTTAGCAGCAGCAGCAGCATCAAAACATGAATGCATATTCATCAACTGTACTCTAATATACAAGAAAAAGTTTTCTTTTTTTTAATTATTAAATCTCTTTTTTTGCATTTTCCCCCCAGAATTTTCAGTTATTTGCCAAAAGAGTTGCCGTTGAAAATGTCATTTGGTTTTTAAATTGAAGCTCCCGATATGTATATGTGTGCATTTCTAAGTACCATTGTAAGGGATATTTTGATCAATATTATTAGGTATAAATGAAAACACTGAACATTTGGCAGGGCTGTTACTGCAATGTTGCACTTTGGGCAGAAGGTTGCAGTATTAGATCATACTGAACATCTCCAGAGATCATATTTATCTCCACTGAATTAGCAACTAGCCAAACATTTTAATATTCTTCCTTAGTTTAATTATCTCATATTTGCTTTTTTTTCCCCTTTAAATCAGAAATTCTTTTGTCACTGATAAATTCTGACCCACAAAAAAAAACGATGACAGCAATAACTTAGGCAGTTCATTGCAGAGGAAAACAACTACAAAATCATTTGTTCTAAATATCTATTATGCCTATACCAGGATTGGTAAAGTCCTTCATGCTCAGTGGTACAATTAAATATTTCACATGTATTATTGTGAAATATAAATTACAGAAAGATCAATTACGTGAAAGGTTAGTGGATCCATAAGAATGGATGATAAACAAGCATTTTGCACATTAGGATGTGGCATTTATTAATTAATATAATCACTTCTGAATCACTCTCATATTTCTTTAAAGGGAAAACAGCTTAAGTAGAAATTTCACATTTTGGCATTGAAGCTGTCAAAATAATTTTATTATGCTACACCACAATTTTATAAAAAATATAAAAGAATGGTAATGATCTCATATTTATATAGCATTTTTCCCAACATTAAAGAAAAATTTTGCCCTTTTTGCCTCAATAGACATGTGATCCTCACAATTTCAAAAATTCAGTGAATTACAGACTTGGAATTCATGTCTATTTATTTTTTCTTTTTTTTCCAGTATATTTCTTTTTAAAATGCAAACTGGTAAAGTTTTGCTAGTCTAGAAAAAATGTCTAATATTTATACAAGGTATTCTTGTATCTTATGTAACAGAAATTTTAGGTGACTTGATACTGTGTAAACTTCTCTAAGTGGAGGTAAACTAATTTAAGTAGAAGGCATAATAAAATCTGTGCTAAATGCATTATCAAGAAATCTAGTGTTGTGCATGTGTGTTTGTCACTCAGTAGTGTCTGACTCTTTGCAACTCCATGAACTCTAGCCTGCCAGGCTCCTTCGTATATGGGATTTTCCAGGCAAGAATACTGGAGTGGGTAGCCATTCCCTTCTCCAGAGGATCTTCCCCACCCAGGGACTGAACCTAGGTCTCCTGCATTGCACACAGATTCTTTACCATCTGAGCCACTAGGGAAGCCCAACGAAGTGCCACATTTACTGCTCTTCCATATAGCACTAGAGGAATGTTTGAGTCAGAATAATTTTTAAAAGGGCATGGTAGTTTCAAGTGTATGCCAAGTGGAGATACTTCCATTCTCTTAAGAAGTAGCTTAATACTTAAAGTATCATGGCCAAAGAAGAGGCAAGTTGTACTAATCTCATTTTGCTTACATCCTTCCAATCCAAGTATAATCTCTGATCCCTGTTTTCAGAGAAAATAGTATTATCATATCCCATTTCCCATTCTTCTGCATAGGGTTGATGATCTAATCAGCAGTGATTCTTTGTGAACCATGATGTAAGTGCAGAGGAGCTTCCTACTTCACTTGCTTATTCAAATAAAAACTTGGTGGGACTTCCCTGGTGGCACAGTGGATAAGAATCCACCTGCCAATGCAGGATACATGGGTTCTATCCCTGGTACAAGAGGATCTCACATGCTGTAGAGCAAGTAATCCTGTGCACCACAGTTACTGAGCCCGTGTCCTAGGGCCTATAAGTTGCAACTACTGAGACTATGTGCTGCAAACACTGAAGCCTGTGCTTTTAGAGCCTGCACTTCTCAACAAGATAAGCCACTGCAATGAGAAGCCTGTGCACAACAATGAAGAGTAGCCCCCGCTTGCCACACTAGAGAAAGTCCATGCAAAGAAATGAAGACCCACTGCAGTCAAAAATAAATAAACATTTCAAAAAAAATGGTCATTCAGTAAAGTTTCAGTTTATTATTTGAAAATTTGATCACAGTTCAGTTCAGTTCAGTTCAGTCGCTCAGTCGTGTCCGACTCTTTGTGACCCCATGAATCGCAGCACGCCAGGCCTCCCTGTCCATCACCAACTCCCGGAGTTCACTCAGACTCACATCCATCGAGTCAGTGATGCCATCCAGCCATCTCATCCTCTGTCGTCCCTTTCTCTTCCTGCATCAGAGTCTTTTCCAATGAGTCAACTCTTCGAATGAGGTGGCCAAAGTACTGGAGTTTCAGCTTTAGCATCATTCTCTCCAAAGAAATCCCAGGGCTGATCTCCTTCAGAATGGACTGGTTGCATCTCCTTGCAGTCCAAGGGACTCTCAAGAGTCTTCTCCAACACCACAGTTCAAAAGCATCAATTCTTCGATGCTCAGCTTTCTTTATAGTCCAACTCTCACATCCATACGTGACCACTGGAAAAACCATAGCCTTGACTAGATGGACCTTTGTTGACAAAGTATGTCTCTGCTTTTCAATATGCCATCTAGGTTGGTCATAACTTTTCTTCCAAGGAGTAAGCATCTTTTAATTTCATGGCTGCAATCACCATCTGCAGTGATTTTGGAGCCCCCAAAAAATAAAGTCTGACACTGTTTCCACTGTTTCCCCATGTATTTCCCATGAAGTGATGGGACCACATGCCATGATCTTCATTTTCTGAATGTTGAGGTTTAAGCCAACTTTTTTACTCTCCTCTTTCACTCTCATCAAGAGACTTTTTAGTGATCACAATCTCCCTCTTTTCCCTCAATGTTAATCAAGACTCAGTTTCCAGAGACAAAATATTAAACTCAAATGACCTTGAAGGGAAATGCAAACTTAGTGGTTCAGAGAAAAAGAGAATCAAAGGAAAAGTCAAACTTTAATGGGACTGGAACCAAATGCTTGAATATGATAATCAAGAGTCTCTTTTTCTCCAGTTCTTAATGTCACATTTTGCTTTGCTTTGAGTTTGCTTCATTTTCTGGTGGTTCCTTTCCAAGTGGAGACAAAAGTCCAGAAATAGGTTCAGGTTTTACATTATCATTACAGGGAGGATGAGTATACCTCATAATACTGCACATTTCAAGATGGTCTAATCTACTTGGAACAAGAACCCATCTCAATCAGTACTTTTTGGCCAAAGAAGGAAATTCTGTGAGTGGTTCAATTTGGATGTGTTGTTGCTCAGTGGCTCAACCATGTCCGATTCTTTGTGACCCCTTGGACAGCATTCCAGGCTTCCCTGTCCTTTGCTATCTCCCGGGGTTTGCTCAAACTCATGTCCATTGAATCAGTGATGCCATCCAACCATTTCATCCTCTGTCCCCTCCTTCTCCACCTGCCTTCAATCTTTCCCAGCATCGGGGTCTTTTCCAATGATGCTCTTTGCATCAGGTGGTCAAAGTATCGGAGCTTCAGCTTCAGCTTCAGCATCAGTCTCTCCAGTGAATATTCAGGGTTGCTTTCCGTTAGGATTGACTGGTTTGATCTCCTTGCAGTTCAAGTGACTCTTGACAGTCTTATCCAACACCATCATTACAAAGCATCTAATGCCTATTAAGAGCTAAGGGAAACCTGATCTGAAACATGTAGGACTACTTGTGCAGAAATAGTTCCTTACAAGGAGCTTGATGTATTTTTAATAAAAAAGCAGAAATTACTACTGGTAGGCACATTAGCTGATGATCTCAACATTCCCTGGTTCGAGAGAACACATCCTGTGTTCAAAGATTAAGGTGGTTTATCACTTCCAAGGGTAATTGCTCTGTTTAGAGTACTTCTCTTATTCAATGAACTATGCTCTGTGTTTTGGTTTGGGTCCTCCACAAAGCCAAATATATTAATTTTATGGGTGCAGCAATCATGTTATAACACACTTGCAATCATAAAAAGGGCCTAAGTTCCTAGGACTTGTTTTAAAAATGAGAAGGTCTTTGAGAATCAGTCTTTCTTGGTTGAGAAACATGAGTATATTCATGATAATGTTGATACATAAGATACAGAGTTTCTGAAATCTAATTCATATAGAAAAAACAGGGATAAAATTTACTAAGTAGTCTTAAAGGTATTTTAGACACTTTTGTTCAGTTACTGCTGACATCCTCCTTTTATAAAAATTTGATTATCACCTCTGTCTTTTCTGTCATCCTAGTAAGTTCCTTACACACTTAAATTGAAACTAAGGATGTTATAAAACATGCCACAATCTCCACAGATACTGTTAAAAAAGCTCCACTTCTCACCGGGTTGTGGCAGCTGAAGCAGGGAATTGTTTCTTGGTATTCTGTGGCAGATTCATGTTGATGTACGGGAAAACAATACAATATTGTAAAGTAATTAACCTCCAATTAAAATAAATAAATTTATATTAAAAAAAAAACAGCTTGCAGGAACTGGGAAACCAGTTCTTATTGATTCAAATTATATCTTTCTTATTAAAGTGAAATTTACTAATATGTGAAACTAAAGCATTTTTGAAGATAGCAGTTACTAACAAACACACAGATGGTACTTTTATATGGCTGTCACTGTGATCCACAGTAACTGTGAATAGCCATGAATGATCTCCATATGGAAAAAATACATTTGGTTTAATTGATAACATTATAAAATTATGAATGAATTAGTGGTATGAATTAGTGGCATATGATACTGATAAGGCAGAATTAAAGGGTATAAATATTACATAGTTAATTGTCCCTTTTAGATTCCCTTAGACGTCTCGATGGACATGAGTTTGAGTGAACTCTGGGAATTGGTGATGGACAGGGAGGCCTGGCATGCTGCAATTCATGGGGTCGCAGAGTCGGACTCAACTGAGCGACTGAACTGAGATGTCTTTAGATCGCTTATTACTTCTACCTTTATAGTTTTGTTCTCTGCCCCTTGCCATGTGTCATGGAAGTAAAAATGATGGAGTAAACACCATGAATACAATGATAAAGCATCCTGAATACTTGTTTCTCTCAACATAAAATTCACTGCAAGTTGTTAGAATTATCCATTTCTGCCAGCATAGCCCTTCCATGACTGAGGATCCTTCCATTGTTGGTTTCCTCACTTTTACCACATTGTCTTCAATGTAATCATGCAATGGGAAAAAAATAAGAGTACTATGGCTTACAGAATTTAAGTGCCAAACCTGAGAAGGGGAGCGTCTCTTCTAATTCAGATGCTTGGCCCCAATCTAACTTTTTAAACTAAGATTTTACTTTATAAGAGTTGTTATAGATTCCCAGTAAAATTGAGAGGAATGTACAAAGATTTGCAATATATCATGCAACCCCACACATGCATAGCCTTTACTGGTGTCAATATTCCCAACCAAAGAGACACATTTGTTACAACTGATGAACTTTTACTGACAACACAATCACCCAAAGTCCATAGTTTACATCAGGGTTTATTCATAGTGTGGTGTGGTACATTCCATGGGTTTAGATAAATATCAGGTGGTATTCATTAAAGATTATGGAATCAGACAGAGAGTATTCCTGGCCTTAAGAGTCCTCTGTGCTTTGTGTCTTCAACCTCTCGCTCCTCTCCATCTGAAGATACAAGGAGAAGAGATCCTTCTATAAACCAGAAAAAGTACTCTTACCAGACACTCAATCTTGCAGCAACTCATGTTGTATTTCTTTGCCTCTAGAACTGTGATAAATAGTTGTTAGTTGTTTCAGTCATCCGGTCTATGGTAAATTGTTATAGCATCCCAAGGTAAGGCAGTATGCTTTAAAATGGAAGTAATAGGCAAAAGAAATCTAACAGTCCAGGAAGAAAGATAGAAGACCTCCCTGATTCAAAAAATGCGTTACCAAGACTTTAAAACTGCCTTAAAACTTAGGGATTTTAGTTAAACAATCTGTTAAGAAAAAAAGCAAAGCAAATAAACCAAACAGAAGCCAAGCTAAACAAATTAACACAGAGAAAGCAGTACAAAAAAATGCATTTCATGAGGCATAAAACCGATGAGAAAAAATGTGAACAGATGATTAATCTTGGTAAAAAGTAGAAAAATATTAATCACATGATTTTTAAAACGTGTAGATTTTTAGATGAATAAATTTATTTTAATTAGCTAATTCATTAGAGTAAAACCTGATGTAAGAATGGACAAATGAGGGTATCTGAGAATGCTAGATTCTATCCAGATGGTACACGGTGCTCAGTGTTAGTGATGACCAATATGCTCTATTAATTTCAGGAGAGATTTGGGTTCATAATCAATGGGTTAGAAGAGGGCAGACATGAGAAAGAGCCATGTAAAAATAGGTATTACCAAGATCTACACACAGAAAACAAAAGTTGCCAGTTGGCTCTAACATTTTCTATCCTGCTTAGAGCACAGATAAAAAATGCATCCTATTAAAAATGATAATGCATTCTCTTTACATAAAATGAGTTAGAGATTTGGGTGAAAATAAGACATTTTTGAGGAAGCGGATATCTGGGGGAAAAGTTGTGCTATGCTTCATACTATGACTTCAAGCCTGGCAATTGGCTCTATATAAACTTGATTTGCATAGAATCTTCAAGAAAGATTCTTATTCAGAGAAAGGTCTACAAGTAAAGATCTATCTGGCTTGGAGGACTTTCTTTTGGGGGCATCCCTAGTAGCTCAGCTGGTGAAGAATCCACCTGGTTTTGATCTGACCCTTGGGTTGGGAAGGTCCCCTAGAGAAGGAAATGGTTACCTACTCCAGTATTGTGGCCTGGAGCATTCCATGGACTGTGTATCCATGACTGAGCAACTTTCACTTACACTTTCACTTCCAATAAGAAAGCCAACGATTCTTGAAATTATAAGGGCATTATATATCTCAGAGGCAACTAAAGGTCTAAGTCAACTAAATGAACAAGGATCATGACATACTGTTGAACAGATATCTATAAAATTTGAGCCAAAGAAAGAGACCAAAATGTTATATTCAGTCAACCCCCCGTTAAGTGTAAATTTCATTTAGATTGGAACGTTGAGCACTTTGAGAATTCAATAAATGAAGACTTGGTGATCCCTAACTGGGAAATAGGACTATTACAAAATAAAAGTGAAAGTAAAAGTTGCTCAATCATGTCGAACTCTTTGCGACCCTATGGACTACACAGTTCTTGGAATTCTCCAGGCCAGAATATTGGAGTGGGTAGCCTTTCCCTTCTCCAGGTGATCTTCCCAACCCAGGAATCGAACCTAGGTCTCCCACATTGCAGGTAGATTCTTCATCAGCTGAGTCACAAGGAAAACCCTAGAAAATAAAATATCATCACCAAAAATATGAATTAAAAGAGGGGAAAAATGCAGTCAGTGAAAACATTCTTCATTACCCTATAATGGTGGAGAGAAAAGCTATGACAAACCTTGTTGTTGTTCAGTAGCTCAGTCATGTCAGACTCTTTGTAACCCCATGGACTGCAGCACACCAGGCTTCCCTGTCCTTCACCTCCTGGAGCTTGCTGAAACTCAAGTCCATTGAGTCAGTGATGCCATCCAACCATCACGTCCTCTGTCATCCCCTTTAATTCCTGCCTTCAATCTTTCCCTGAATCAGGGTCTTTTATAATGACTCGGCTCATCGCATCAGGTTGTCAAAGTATTGGAGCTTCAGCTTTAGCATCAGGCCTTCCAATGAATACTCAGGGTTGATATCATTTAGGATTAACTGGTTGGATTTCCTTGCAGTCCTAGAGACAAACCTAGACAGCGTATTAAAAAGCAGACACATTACTTTGACAACAAAGGTCTGTGTAGTCAAAACTATAGTTTTTCCGGTAGTCATGTATGGATGTGAGAGTCGAAACATAAAGAAGGCTGGGTGCCAAAGAATGGATGCTTTTGAACTGTGGTATCAGAGAAGACTCTTGAGAGTTCCTTAGACTGCAAGGAAATCCAACCAGTCAATACTAAAGGAAATCAACCCTGAATATTCATTGGAAGGCCTGGTGCTAAAGCTGAAGCTCCAATATTTGGCCACCTGATGAGAAGAGCTGACTCATTAGAAAAGACCCTGATGCTGGGAAAGATTGAAGGCAGGAAGAGAAGGGGATGACAGAGAATGAGATGGTAGGATGGCATCACTGAATCAATGGACATGAATATGAGAAAGTTCCGGGAGACGGTGAAGGATAGGGAAACCTGGTGTGCTGCAGTCCATGGAGTTGCAAAGAGTAGGATATGAATGAGCAACTGAAAAACAACAACAATGGTGGATACTTGTCATTTGTCAATACCCAAAACAGAAAGTGATCCCATACATGTATTTTTGCTAATGATAATATATAAATATGAGTTCATTAATGGTAGCAAAGGAAATACACCAATGCGAAACAGTGATACTGAGAGAAATCAGGGTAATGGGAACATGAGAGGGGACACAGGAACTCTGTACTTTCCACTCAACCTTTTATGTAAAACTTCTCAAAAAGCTATATACTGTTTGATGTCAATTATATGTCTTGCTGGAAAAGGCAAACTATAGAAATATTGAAACAGTAATTGCGAAGGTTTTGAATTTATAACAGGAGAGCCTCTCATAGGTGAAGCATTGGTCTTTGTTTTGCTTAGGATAGTGAAACTATTAAATATGATATTAAAATGGTGGATAGATGAAATTATTTATTACCTATTAAAATGCATTTATGGCACTTTACAAGCTTTCACAGTTATTAAATAGAGCCTTATATATAAAAAAATTTAAATATATTTGCATGGTCAGGGGATAGCAGGATGGATTGCAGTTTTGACATGTGAACCTAAATACATTATAAATGAATGAAACAATCACACTGAAGGTGATATAGGGATAGGTTGCTGAACTTTAGAAATAATAGGCACTTGCAAGAATGAAAGTGAAAAGAATCTGCACAAAAGAACTGTCCTCTCATTGACAATACTATTTCACACTGGAGTATGTCAACACTACTATACATCTGTACCTCAATTAAACACAGTAAAGGGTGGCTGCTTGTGGGACCCATGTTTATTACTGGGTTTATATAAACAAGGAAGGTGGCTGGAATGATTCACATAGTAATGTATAGAGATGCAAACATCAGAAAGAAATATCTGTAATATAAATATACATGTTTATGTATAGAAGTATATATGTATACACATAAATTTCTTTACTCTGCCAACTGAAGGGGCTTAAAAGAAATTATATCCTATTATAAAGGATCACATCTAGTACCCAGAATTTGTTCTACCAAAAATAAAATGAAATTCAACAATTAACAAAAAACTTCATGATAAAAGACTGAATACCTTTTCCTAAGATCAGAAAAAGCAAAAATGCCCATTCAAATCATTCCATCCAACATTCACTGATGTGTCTAACCAGGGCAATCAAATATTAAACATAAAGTTATCCAGATTGAATGACAGAAGCAAACTGATTTCTGTGAAATTTCAAAGGGCATGTTCTTATAAATAGAACATCCTAAAAATTCATTTACAAAATTATGAAACTAATAAGTTCATCAAGATTAATATGAAATAATAAGTTGAATTTTAATAAAAGCTCAATGAAAATTCATATATGAAGTTAAATAAAAATATACCATACAATAAGATCAAAAAGAATAAAATAATAGGAATTCATTTAACAAAGGTTATGCAAGACTTACATAGGGAGAAATATAAAACATTATTGAAAGGAATTAAAGATCTAAATAAATGGAGAAACACCTCATGTTCATGGATCAGAAAGTGAAAGTGAAAGTTGCTTAGTCATGTCTGACTCTTTATAACCCCATGGACATGGAATTCTCCAGGCCAGAATACTGAATTGGGTAGCCTTCCCCTTTTCCAGGGGATCTTCCCAACCCAGGGATCGAACCCAGGTTTCCCACATTGCAGGCAGATTCTTTACCAGCTGAGCCACAAGGGAAGCCCAAGAATACTGGAGTGGGTAGCCTATTCCTTCTACAGCGGATCTTCCCAAGCCATGAATCAAACAGGGGGTCTCCTGCATTGCAGGCGGATTCTTTACCAACTGAGCTATCAGGGAAGCCTGCTATGCGGTACCTATTTTATATCTATGTACCTTACAGAATTCTTGTTAAATCTAATGAGGTTTATCTCTTTATATAGTCAGATGATCAGAATCCAATATTATTTATATGACAACACTTCCTCAAATGACATACAGATTCAAACTTAGTCATTTCAAAATGCCTACAATATTTCTTTCAGAAATTGATAAAATGATCCTAAATTTCACATAGGAAAACAGAAAATTCAGAGTGATCTAAACAATCTTAAAATCTTAAAATAGAAAAAAAAATGTGGAAGACTCACATTTCCTGATTTCAAAATTTACTACAAAGCTACAGCAATCAAGGAATCATGATATTAGCATGTGGTAGACACATAGGTCAATGAAATAGAGTTGAGAGTTTAAAAATAAACCCTTACATGTATGGTCAATTGATTCCAAAGCAAAGTGCAAAATGATTCAATTAGAGGGAAAAAGTCTTTTCTACAAATATTACTGGAAAAACTGAGTTTCCAGATGCAAAATAATGAAGTTGGATTCTTTCTATAAATCATGCACAAAATTCACTCAAATGCATTATAGAAGTAAATGAAATTATTAATACTTTATAACTTTTAGAAGAAAACACAGGAGTGAATCTTCATTATATCTAGTTAGGTAATGGTTTCTTAGATATGACACAACTGTCAAAAGTTTAAAGCAAAATAACCTCCTTGAAGTTTCAAAACCTTAGGTTCGCGTGAAATGTCTTATCAGAAGGGAAAAGACGTCCCAACCAGAATAGGAGAAAATATATTAAATGACTCCTGGATTTACATAATCTGGAGTTTTATGCTTATGAGGATGTAGTCGAGTAATTATTAAACTCAATAATAAAAATACAAATGACATTTTAAAAATGGATAAAGTGTCTGTATAAATATTTCTCCATCAAAAATATACAAATGATCAATCAGTACATGACAAAGATGTTCAGCATCACTACTTAATTTTTTAATTTAATTTTTTATTATTATTATACTTTACAATATTGTATTGGTTTTGCCATACATCAACATGAATCCACCATGAGTGTACACGTGTTCCCAATCCTGAACCCCCCTCCCACCACCCTCCCTGTACCATCCCTCTGGGTCATCCCAGTGCACCAGCCCCAAGCATCCTGTATCCTGCATTGAACCTAGACTGGCGATTCACCTCCTACATGATATTATACATGTTTCAATGCCATTCTCCCAAATCATCCCACCCTCGCCCTCTCCCACAGAGTCCAAAAGACTGTTCGATAGATACATCTGTGTCTCTTTTGCTGTCTCACATACAGGGTTATCATTACCATCTTTCTAAATTCCATATATGTGTGTTAGTATACTGTATTGGTGTTTTTCTTTCTGGCTTACTTCACTCTGTATAATTGGCTCCAGTTTCATCCACCTCATTAGAACTGATTCAAATGTATTCTTTTTAATGGCTGAGTAATACGCCATTGTGTATATGTACCACAGCTTTCTTATCCATTCATCTGCTGATGTACATCTAGGCATCACTACTTATTAAGGAAATGCAAACCAAACTATGAGATGGCATTTCATATCCTCTAGGAAGACACTGAGGTTTCCCTGGTGGCTCAGACGGTAAATCATCTGCCTTAATGTGGAAGACCTGGGTTCGATCCCTGAGTGGGGAGATCCTCTGGAGAAGGAAATGGCAACCCACTCCAGTACTCTTGCCTGGAAAATTCCATGGACAGAGGAGCCTTGTAGGCTACAGTCTATGGGGTCACAAAGAGTCAGACACGACTGAGCAACTTCACTTCAGGATGACACTAGTTCAAAAGACAAACAATAAGAAGTGTTGACAAGGTGTCAAAGAATTTGAATACTTACACTTTTCTAATGGGAATGTGAAACTTTGGAAAATTGTTTGCTATTTTCTCAAACTTTAAGCATAGTATTACCATATGACTAAGTATTCCAACTTCCAGGTATGTACCTAAGAGAAATGAAAGCACCATACCATATGAAGAGCTGTACATAAACATTCAAAGCAGCATTATTCAGTTTAGCTAAAATATGGGAAAAGACTAAATGTATATCAATTGACAAATATATGTGTGTGTGCTTTATACATACAATAGCATTTTTACTTATAAAATGGCAATAATGTATAATTCTATTCATATAAAAATAATGTATACTTCTATTAATATAATCCAAAATAGATATATCTATAATGATAGAAATATCCCCTGGATCTGGAGGAATATGGGGTGAATAGGAGTGACTGCTAATGGATATAGGGTTTCTTTCTATAGTGATGGAAATATTTTAATTTGTGTGGATGGCTGCACAACTTTGGCCATATACTAAAAAATTAAGTTTGATATTGTATTTTATGGCATATCATGTAATTCTCACTAAATCTGGTAAACAATTTAATTGAATTTGTTACATTGATTTTTAACAATTGAATCATTTTTATCAATTTCCCTATGTAATGCTCAACCATTAGATTCAATTTCTTATCATTTTCTACGTGTTTACATATCATCTCAGTTTCATTGTTAAAATCAGATTGATCATGAAATAATCTGCTGGAAAGCACTTAGATGAGTCCTAAAAAGAATACTGGAAAACTGTAAAAGTTTAGAGGTTATAACAGCTATACTTACATTGTATGAACATTCCTCTTTTAAAAATTCATTATAAAGCACACCAAAGATTACACAAGGGGAAAATGTAACAAATGTTTCTCTTTTGAGAGAAATATTTTTTCTGTCTCTTTGTGAGGGAAATACAGTTGGATAAAAGCCTTCATTAATCATACTAGTTTATGCTATTGTAATTTTTGTCTCATAGTTTTCCATTTCTACATTTGTGTTTTCGTACAGCAAACATGTGCTGCAAAGTATAACCTGAACTTTTAAAAAGAGGGCATGGGCTTCCCAGGTGGTTCAGTGATAAAGAATATCCTTCCAATGCAGGAGACTTGAGTTTGATCCATTGGTCAGAAAGATCCCCTGAAGAAGGAAATGGCAGTCCACTCCAGTATTCTTGCCTGGGAAATCCCACAGACAGAGGAGCTTGGTGGGCTACAGTCCATGGGGTAACAAAAAAGTTGGATGTGGTTTAGCAACTAAACAGCAACAACAGGATTGAAATACAACCTCTGGTACTTACAAGATTTTGCAAGTTATATAACCAACAAATCTCAGTACTCTTATTTGTTAAATGGGTAAAACACTGCATACGCTGAGGTATGGTGGTGAGGATGAAATTAAATGGCTAGTGCTTAGTAAATAAGTCTATGCCAGATATTTGGCATTTTTATTAAGTCTGAACTTTGTGAATATGGGTCTGATTGTGTATAGTGAGTTTATATGTGTATATAAAGTACCTATATATAAATATATTTATTGTACTTTCAATTTTATATCTCAAATCTTGAGACATCTACTACCTAAAAATTTACTATGGACTTAGATACTATTCTGAATTCTGTTTAATTCTTAAAGTTTAAATATAAAAGACTACACTTATAGTTTATCTTAGTTTTGTTTCTTTTGCTTTTTATTACTTATTAAGGTAAAGTAAAAGTATACCTGTTAGAATTTATCATAACTCTATGCTTCATCAAATAATCCTATGTTTCTTTATTTTTGTCATCACAATTTAATTGAAGATAAAATAGTTTATGTCTATTTTAAATCATTAGTTATCTGATGCCAGCAGTGATTTTAAAGTGAAAAAATCATTTTGTTTTTTGATACCAATTCATAATATTTTATTTTAGTCATCATAGTTGATATCTAAAACATTGATAATCTTAACACAAAAATTAACCATCACAGACTAAAAATGATTTCACCTTGACTTCTCTAAAATGATTTATATTAGTTCAAAATAAATCTTTTGAGAAGTGAAACAAATCTACTTCCCAAGAGACAGTACATCACACAATATTGGAGCAAACAAACACACAAAAGTGACAGAGTATTTACATCTACCTCAAGGGAACTGGAACTTGTGAATTTTGTGACAAAATCTTTAAGGGAAATTGATCTTTCTGACAGTTCCACCAAATTATCATACCAAAAACAGAAAGAATTTTACCACTTTCAGGAAGTTAAGGAAACATTATTAGGAGATAAAAAAGCATGATATTTGATACAATGTTTATTTGTTTCTAAGATTTTAAACATATTCCATTTTGGCAGTATTATTCCATAATAATAATCTAATATATCAGTTATGCCATTAATTTACTCTCTACATCTTTTGCCTGAGTCATAAAAGAAAAAAGAGAGAAGGAATGAGGAGTAATTAAAAGAGAGTAGGAATACTCATTCACAATCTTTTCAAATAATGATGAAAGCTTTATTTTCACATATTTATCATATATAAAAATATAACATTTGTGTATCTCAGTTTTTCCTGTGTTGTAACATATAAATGAAAGAATGTTTATCTTCCATAGAATTTTGAATAACATGTCATTTCTGAAATGTAGAAATTCTAAAATACATAAATACATAAGATTTATTAGATACTGATTACCTTCTGCAGAATAAAGCTGAGCACCAAAGAACTGATGCTTTTAAACTGTGGTATTGGAGAAGACTCTTGAGAGTCTCTTGGACTGCAAGGAGATCCAACCAGTCAATCCTAAAGGAAATTAAACCTGAATATTCATTACAAGGACTGATGTTAAAGCTGAAGCTCCAGTACTTTGGCCACCTGATTCAAAGGGCTGACTCACTGAAAAAGACCCTGATGCTGGGAAAGATTGAAGGCAGGAGGAGAAGGGGATGACAGAGAATGAGATGACTGGATGACATAACCAACTCAATGGACATGAGTTTGAGCAAGCTCTGGGAGATTGTGAAGGACAAGGAAGCCTGGCATGCTGCAGTCCATGGGATCAAAAAGGGTTGGGCACAACCGAGTGACTAAACAACTGCCTAGGAGGGAAATTGCTTATTCTCTGGTAATTACAGGTTTAACTTTATAGGAAATTGTTAAGTCATTTTTGCAATAGCTAGTTCATTTTGTATAGCAATGTACTGGAGTTCCCCACCAATATTTCATAATAACCCGTCTTTGTCAATTCAATCATTCTATTTGGATGTAAGGTATCTCATCATAGTATTAGCAGGAATTTTCTAAAAACTAATAATACTGACTACCTTGTCATGTTCTATTGTCATCTAAATGTTATGTTTGGTGAGGTATGATTTCAATCTTTTAGTGATTTTTATTGAATTATATCTCACTTTATTAATAAGTTGTAAGGGGTCTATATATATTTTGGATACAAGTCCTTTATCAGATATGTTGTTCAAATATTTCTTCCTAGTTTTATATCATTAAGTATAATGTTAGCTATATAATTTATAGTATGCCCCCCCATCAGGATTAGAAATATTCTTCCTTATTCCTACTTTGCTGAGATTTGTATCATGAATCAATATAAAATTTAATAAAATTCATGAGATTTTGGTAATTTAAAAACTTGGTTACCTAGAAAGAGTGAAGTGTATATGCTGTATGTTTCCATTCCCTAATGATTGAATAAGAAATTTAAAATGTTTTATTTTACTTTCATTTATTCCTTCTTTAACATTTTTCTTTTCATTATGTAGATCAGAGTCTCTGACTTGTACCATTTTACCTTTATCCAAAATCTCTATTTGGCCACTTCCTGCAAGGAAGTCTTACTTGTTAAAATAAATAAAGAAACAAACAAACAAAACCTTGATTATTTTCTGAGATATTCTTTATTTCTCCTTCACTTTCTGCAGATAATTTCATTGGTTAAAAAGTTGGTGGTGTTTTTCCAGTACTTTAAATATTTCTTTCAACTGTATTCTTACTTGCATGGTTTCTGAAAAGCAGTTTGATATAATTCCTACCTTTGTTTTTTGTAAGTATAAGCTCTTCCCTCTTCTTGACCCACTTGAAGTTTAAAATCTCAAGCTAGTCGACTACACTGCATCTCCAGAAATCCATCAGTGACAATTTAAAGTATCCCATCTGATACTAGGTCCACTTGTGCGATTCTGCTCCTGGGCTCCATTCCCTTTGGAGAAGAACTATTGTTCTTTGCATCTGCCTGTCTCTTCCATTTTCAGGGCAACAGTTTGCTTTGTTATCTCAATCCTCTGGTGAATCTAAGAAATATTGTTGATTTTCAGGTATTTTTTTCAACTTTGGTCTCTTTGTGAAAATAGGAGTGAAAATCTCCTGACTCTTTACATGTCAGAGCAAAAACAAATGTAAAACACAAATTAGAAACACGGTTATTGAATATAACATAGGTAGCCTTGGATGTGGCAGAGTTATCAGATACAACATCAAAATCACAATGCATAAAAAATATGGCTAGGTTACATTAAAATTTTAAAACTATGCTTTGTTAAAGACATCATAAAGAGAGTGAAAACATGAGCTACTGACTGGGAGCAAAAATTTGAAAAAGGTATGTATAATAAAGAACTTTATTAATGAAGTGCATATAACTCTTAAAAATCAGCATAAGTAAACAAACAACCCTGTTAAAAAAGTAGACAGAAGGTCTTAAAAGACACCCTACCAAAGAGGATATACAAATGGCAAATAAAAATATGAAAATACACTCAGCATCATATATCACTAGGGAATTGTAGATAAAGGTGAAATACCACTACAACCTTAGGAACATGGCTAAAATCTAAAACCATGGTAACAACAAATGGTGGAGAGGATGTGGAGCAAGAAGTACTTTTACTCTTATCAAACAGAAGTGAAAAATGGTATAGTCGCTTTCAAAGACGGTTTGACAGTTTCTCACAAATCTAAACATAGTTTTATCCATGTGTTCTAACTATTACACTTCAAGATATTTGCCAAAAAAATGTTGAAAGCTTTTGTCCAAACAAAATTAAGAACACAGATATCTATAGCAAGTTATAGTAGATAATCATAATTGTCAAAAGTTGGAAACAAGATGCCATTCAGTAGGTGAATAGATAAGCAAACTGAAACATTTATATAATAGAATACAAAAAAATGAGCTATTGAGTCTTGAAATATCATGGAAGAAACTAAATGCATACTTCAAAGTGAAAAAAGTCCATTTTAAAAGACTTTACTCTATACTGCATGATTCTAACTACATAGTGTTCTGGAAAATGCAAAATTTAAAGGCAGCAAAAGGATTAGTTGTTTCCAGAGGTTGGAGAATGAAAAAGAAAGATGAATATATTTTAGTACAGAGGATACTTATGGCACTAAATTCTGTATGATACACTAAAAATGGATACATGCTATGCATTTGGCAAAACCTATAAACCTCTCCAACACAGAGTAAACTTTACTGTAAACAATGAACTTTTGTTTTTATTCACTTGTGCTAGTCACTAAGTCAGGTTTGACTCTTTGCAACCCCATGGACTGTAGCCTGCCAGTCTCCTCTGACCAAGGGATTTCCCAGGCAAAAATGTGGGAGTGGGTTGTCATTTCCTTCTCCAAAACAATGAACTTTAGTTAATAATAATGTTTCACTGTTGATTTTCCAATTATAACAAAGTACTATACAAATTCAAAATATTAATAATAGGGGAAACTGTGGTAGTAAGGAGAACTCTGTACCTGTGTTCATTTTTTTCATAAATCTAAGACTGCTCTAAGTAATACAATCTACTAAATAGAACAAAAGTAGAAGTGCCCTGAAACCATATATATTGAGAAGACAATTCTTAAGTTTCTTAACCTTGGATATATTGACCAGAGGTAGTGTATCATAGATGAGCTGTCAGACATTGACAAAATTTCTGGATCTAGGTGAAAACTTTCTGTCTGATAATTAAAAATTTGCATGAGATTCTCACTATAGACCTTGAGTCCCCCAATTTTAAAACGCCCATTAAAGAAAACATGTCAATATTAATGTCAATTCTGAAGTCTATTTTTTAAACATTGACACCTATTTCTTAAGCTAGTTTACTCATATATAAAATACTTTACTCACAGATAGCTCCTTTATCAATGTATTGACACCATAATTCAGTTATAGATATTCTCTTCAAAACATAAAGTAACTTTTATATAAAAAAAGTTCTAATGAGGTGGGTGTAACTGGAGTCTATTATACAGAGTGAAGTAAGCAGAAAGAAAAACACCAATACAATATACTAACACATACATATGGAATTTAGAAAGATGGTAATGATAACCTTGTATGCCAGAAAGCAAAAGAGAGACAGATGTATGGAACAGTTTTTGGGACTCTGGGAGAGGGAGAGGATGGGATGATTTGGGAGAATGGCATTGAAACATGTATAATATCATATATGAAATGAATCGCCAGTCCAGGTTCGATGCATGATACTGGATGCTTGGGGCTGGTGCACTGGGATGACGGGGGTTCAGGATGGGAACACGTGTATACCTGTGGCAGATTCATGTTGATGTACGGCAGAACCAATACAGTATTGTGAAGTAATTAACCTCCAATTAAAATAAATAAATTAATATTAAAAAAAAACACTTATCCAAATTTCATGTAATTATGTATTTACCACTATTTTCCTTTTTAAAACCTTTGTCAATGTATATGGTGGTTTTGACTTTTCTAGTGACTTTAATTTAAAAAATTAGTTTAGAAGCACTGTCATGTCCTAAGTGATTTCTGATAGATATATTTTCCATCTAAACCTTGGTGTTCATGCCTTAAAGAACCCTGGCAGCAACATCATTTTGATTAAATTAATAACTTAGTTTTTATGCCAGTTGGATGCACAAAAATCTTGACTTCACACTTGCTGTGACTGAACTGCAATGAAGATACATAATTCAAACTATTTTCATTAAAAGTTCTGATCAAAGTTGCATAATGGTTTTGCCACTGTAAATGTGAAATAACCTAAATGAATTACTGTACAGGAACTTAATCAACTTCATCTTGTTTATATCCAGGCTCCTCTCCAACTCATCAAGGTCGTCTTGAATTTTAATCCAGTTTTTAAATGTGCTAATTGTTCTACCAAATTGGTGTCATCAGCAAATTTAATAAAGACACTGTGGTTCATCACCCTAATCATTAATTTTAAAAATGTTTAATAGTAGCAGACTAAGTAATGACCCCTGAAAAAATATACTTAGCACTTAAAATTTCAAAAGATGATAATCGATTTCCTGGCTACTTGACACTTTTCATTGGTTAAATAAATTATACATAAATATAATTTTATTAAAACATCAATTTATGTTCATCTATGTGTAAATGCTAGTGTCAGATATTTGACCTTTTAGCTTGCAAGAAGGAAATGTCTATGTCACTCTGTTGATTTTTTTGGAGCAATATCACTTTCATTTGACTTGCCTCAAATCAAATTATATTATGTAACATTTCTTCTCCTTCTCATCTTATGTGGCCTTATTTTACAGCTTCCCATATTAAAACATTTAGCACTTTTTGTTTCTTCACTATACCTGGTTCAATTGCCCAACATTCCATCATTCTGACCTTCCAAAAGCCTATTATTTTTCATTCCATCTTCCCCAGGAAAAAGCTCACATGGTCATATTTCAAAACTGTCATTGGAAATCAATTTAAAAGTATTAGAAAATATACTGTTTTAAAAAGTGAAAGAGGATATATAATTACAGATGTAATGGATACTTAGATGTACACATAAATATATGTATGCCAATGAATTTGAAAGTGCAAAAATATCTAAAAATACAGAATATTAAAACTGACTCAGTGAACAATAGCCTATTTCTATAAGTTTACTCATTAATCTTGAATTAGTTGAAAGCTTCCTCCCACCAAAAATAAAAGAAAAAAAAAACAATTAAAAAATCAAGCCTAATGATTTTATAGGTGTGTTATTTAAAGTCCTTATGGAAAAAATAATTCAAATCTCATCAAACTTTTCAGGCAATGTAAATAGAAGTCTTCTTTGAAAATTATCTATGGGGCTTTTATAAGGTAAATGCAGAGTTACAAAGAATAGCAAGAATAAGAAAGTTTTCCTAAGCGATCAAGGCAAAGTAGAGGAAAAAAATTGAATGAGAAAGACTAGATATCACTACAAGAAAATTAGATATACCAAGGGAACATTTTATGCAAGGATGAGCACAATAAAGTATGGACCTAATAGAAGCAGATTTAAGAAGAATGGCAAGAATACACAGAAGAACTGTACAAAAAAGATCTTCACAATCCAGATAATCACGATGGTGTGATCATTCACCTAGAGCCAGACAATCTGGAGTGAGAAATCAAGTGGGCCTTAGGAAGCATCCCTATAAACAAAGCTAGTGGAGGTGAAGGAATTCCAAATGAACTATTTCAAATTCTAAAAGATGATGCTGTGAAAGTGCTGCATTCAATATGCCAGCAAAATTGGAAAACTCAGCAGTGGCCACAGGACTGGAAAAGGTCAGTTTTCATTCCAATCCCAAAAAAAGGCAATGGCAAAGAATGTTCAAACTACTGCACAATTGCACTCATCTCACAAGATAGCAAAGTAATGCTCAAAATTCTCCAAGCGAGGCTTCAACAGTATGTGAACCGAGAATATCCAGATGGTCAAGCTGGATTTAGAAAAGACAGAAGAACCAGAGATCAATTTGCCAACATCAATTGGATCATCAAAAAAGCAAGAGAGTTACATAAAAGCATCTACTTCTGCTTTATTGACTACACCAAAGCCTTTGACTGTGTGGATCACAACAAACTGTGGAAAATTTTTATAGAGATGGGAGTACCAAATCACCTTACCTGCTTCCTGAGAAATCCATTTGCAGGTGAAGAAGCAACAGCTAGAACTGGATATGGAACAACAGACTGCTTCCAAATTGGGAAAAGAGAAAGTAAACACTGTATATTGTCACTCTGGTTATGTAACTTCTATGCAGAGTACATCATGTGAAATGCCAGACTGGATGAAGCACAAGCTGGAATCAAATTGCCAGGAGAAATATCAATAACCTCAGATACACAGATGATACCACCTTTATGGCAAAAAATGAAGAGGAACTAAAGAGCCTCTTGATGAAAGTGAAAGAGGAGAATGAAAAAGCTAGCTTAAAGCTCAACATTCAAAAATAAGATCGTGATATCTGGTCCCATCACTCATAGCAAATAAATAGGGAAACGATGGAAACTGTGACAGACTTTATTTTCTTGGGCTCCAAAATCACTGCAAATGGTGATTGCAGCCATGAAGTTAAAAGACATTTGCTCCTTTGAAAAGCAGCTATGACCAACCTAGATGGTATATTAAAAAGCAGAGACATGATTTTGAAAAAAAAAAATATATCCATTTAGTCAAAGCTATGTAGTCATGTATGGATGTGGGAGTTGGCCTATAAAGACAGTCAAAGAATTGATGCTTTTGAGCTGTGGCGTTGGAGAAGACTCTTGAGAGTCCCTTGGACTGCAAGGAGATCCAACCAGTTAACACTAAAGGAAATCAATCCTGAATATTCATTGGAAGAGCTGATGCTGAGGCTGAAGCTCCAATACTTTGGCCACCTGATGTGAAGAACTGACTCATTGGAAAAGACCCTGATGCTGGGAAAGATTGAAGGCAGGAGGAGCAGGGAATAACAGAGGTTGAGATGGTTGGATGGCATCACCAACTTGATAGACATGAGTTTGAGCAAGCCCCAGGAGATGGTGATGGACAGGGAAGACTGGTGTGCTGCAGTCCATAAGGTCACAAAGAGTCAGACATGACTGAATGACTGAACTCATAACATTAATGCCCTAAATACTTAAAGACTACAGAAATTTTGCAAAATTATAAGTTTAGCTCACAGCTTAAATGTATTTGCAAAAGCCCTAGGGAAAATTTTATATCTATCTTTATAAAATCTATAGATAGATTTTCAAAGAAGTTACAAATCAATCAAGTTGATCATATTGCTGGAATAGATCGAATCATTATTATAAAATATATTAACATACACATTCAGAATAGGTATGCTCAGCCATGTCCAATTCTTTGTGACCGTATGGACGGAAGCCTTCCAGGCTCCTCTGTCCATGGAATTTTCCAGAAGAATATATAGTGGGTTTCCAACCCCTCTTTCAAGTGAAGTGAAGTCGCTCAGTCGTGTCCGACTCTTTGCGACCCCACGGACTGTAGCCCGCCAGGCTCCTTCCATCCATGAAATTTTCTAGGCAAGAGTACTGGAGTGGGTTGCCATTTCCTTCTCCAGGGGATCTTCCCAACCCAAGGATTGAACTTGGATCTCCTGCATTGCAGGCAGATCTTTTTACCATCTGAGCCACCAGGGAATCCCTATCTTTCAAGAGATCGTCCCAAACCAAGGATCTAAGCCGCAACTCTGAGTCTCCTGCATTGGCAGGTGGATTCTTTACCATTGTGCCACCTATTGATTAAAACATATAAACATCAATAAAATGTATCTAAATTATTCAGCAATTAATATTTAGAATTTAAGAAACATAAAATTTAGGTATAACCATATATATTCTTCAGTCCAGAGCTAACATAATTTGAGTGACTGAAGATTCATAATCATTCTTTAAGAAAATATCAAATGGCATTGACTGTACGGAACATTTAAGTTCTAATTTTGAACAGAAAGTAGAACTCATGATTAGGGCATTTCTCACAAATATATGTAGCAGTTGTTAACTATCATGCTGGTTATCTCACATAGATTGATATGTGGCTTTTTTGATGCCTTTGAGTTGGTTCTTAGGCATTAATCAGAAATTGAAGAAAATGCAAAAAGTAAGATTTACCTCTCCCATATTTAGTCAAAATTATTTATCAATAGACAAAAGTTTAGAAAGCAATCTCTGAGTTTTCAAATGATCCAGCTTTCTGGACAGCCCAAATGAGAAAATTTTAAAAGCAGTAAATTGCATACCTGCACCACAGTACTAAAGTGCAATGCTATAGTAAATGTTACTTACGTAAATATGTTCAAGGAATTCTCCAGTCAAAAACATTGGAGTGGGTAGTCATTCCCTTATCTAAAGGATCTTCCTGACCCAAGAATCGAACCTGAATCTCCCTTATTGCAGGCAGTTTATTTACCGTTTGAGCCACCAGACAGGTTTCATCTAGAAAGCCACCAGATTTCATATAGAGCAGCCTCATAGAGAGTGTAGAACACATGGAAAGAATATCTGGCAGGGATCAAAAAAGACACCCATCACTTCTGAAGAAATCCATTTGGTAAAATTAAACATAGACACATACAATAGAAACACTTGGAAAAATAAGAATTGATAAATGCTTGTAACTTGTGCAAATAAGTATGTGTATGTACTTTGGCATATGTGTATGATTGTGAGTATATAGGAAGATATGAACATTCAACAGGTTTTCCTACAAATATTTGACTTTTGTTTGTTTCATTCTCCTTTTTTCATTAAATTAGAAATATTGAAACTATTCTAAGGTTGGGGACATCTCTATTGTGGTCATTCTTTCCCTACCACACAGCTTACTGCAGATTTGAAATATTTCACCATATCAATATTGTATATTTGAAGACTGATGCTTCCTAGTCATTACAAAGAGTATGAAAAAAAAATTATTGAGGCCAAAGGTAAAGACAATGCCAGTGTAGATGGTGCACACTGAAAAATAGGGATAGTTGTAAGAGTTGACAACATGGAAGAAAAGTTCAAGATTGCACATGGCTTTGTATAAATTTTAATGATTTTGGACTTTGTTCTAATTGTGAGAGAAGCCATTGAATGAATATGGCCTGTGCTTGTGTACCTACCTGCATACTTAGTCATGCCTGATCCTTTGTGACACTATGGACTGTAGCCCCTCAGGCTCTCTCTGTCCTTGGCATTTTCTAAGCAAGAATACTGGAGTGGAAGGCCATTTCCTCCTCCAACGGATCTTCCCCATTGAAGGATCAAACCCAAGTTTCTTGCGTCTCCTGCATTGGAAGATGAATTCTTTACCACTTGAGATAAATCAGGGAAGCCCCCAGATATGACCACAGAGGTGATCAATTCTGTAATATTTGAAAATGATCCCTTGGGTAATGAGTGACGACTAAATTATTGGGACAGAACAAAAGGAGAAACAGCTGCTGCTGCGGCTGCTGCTGCTGCTAAGATGCTTCAGTTGTGTCCAACTCTGTGCCACCCAATAGACGGCAGCCCACCAGGCTCCTCCGTCCAAGGGATTTTCCAGGCAAGAGTACTGGAGTGGGTTGCCATTGTCTTCTCCAAAGGAGAAACAGGGAGATGAGTTAATGGCTCAGGTGGTGCAGTAGTAAAGAATCTGCCTGCCAGTGCAGGAGACACAGAAGACGTGAATTCAAATTCTGGTTCAGGAAGATCCTTGAAGTAAGAAATGGCAACCTGCTCCAGTACTCTTGCCCGAAAATTCCATGGACAGAGGAGCCTGGTGGACTACAGTCCATGCAATTGAAAAGAGTTGGACACAACTGAACATGTGCGTGCATACACACACAAACACACACACACACACACACAAATTCTAGGAAAGAGATGGTGTTGTCTTTGGCAAGAGTGGTTATAGTCACTATGGCAAACAGTGGTCAGTGTTGGTCATGATGTAGTTTGTAATATCAAAGCAATTGCTGAACGACATATTGTGTTTGATGCTATAAAATATTTATGTGCTAATTTAGCAGAAGTGGCAGTTGTTTATGGATTTCCTGCCAGAAATTTTGGCTGAAGTTACGAATTTGTCAGATCAGCAAATATGTGTTACTGAAAGAGATAGATGAGAGATTTGGTGGGGAATAGGAGTTGACAAAATTTAAAAGCTGGCAAAATTAACAGAATCCAGCAAAGAATTCTTAGAAGTATCAACCAGTGAAATAAGCTGTAAACCAAAAAAGGACACAGTGTCTGTAAAATTAAGTGAAAGACAGTTCTTCAGGAAGGATAAAGTGATCAATTGTGCCAAGCACTGGCAACAGGTCAGGTTAGTTATGGAGTTAGAATTCCTGGATTTTGCATTATGAACATCATGGGTAAATTCATCAAAAGATCTTTGGAGGGAGAGTAAGGCCCAAACTTGGAGTGCAAAATATTTGAGAAGGTGTGAGAGAAAAGCAGAAGTTGAAATGGCATGTGCTACTAAATGAAGTAGAGAAAATCACTAGGCAGAGCTTTCAAAAGGATGGGGTCCAGCAGAATTAAGTTGCAGCTAGAACAGCTTCAATTGAAATTGTAGGCCATGATCAAAAACGTAGAATATAAATGTAGTGGCCAAAGTTACAGTTATTTCATTGTATTTTTCTTAAGTTCATGTATAGATAGAGCTCCACTCTAAGGACATTCATTGTTGAAAGCTATACATACATGCTTATATTTTTTACTCTGATTAATAGTAAATAAAATTATTATTTATGAGGGATCCTTCCATGATGATCTCTAGAGCTGAGGAATCCTGCCTTCATATCCACACAATTTTAAAATAGGTTTAATTTTTTTCTTAAACCCGTTTGTAACACACTAACTGGTACCTAAAATACCTTTACATTTCAGTTCAGTTCTGTTCAGTTGCTCAGTCATGTTTGACTCTTTGTGACCCCATGGAATGCAGCATACCAGGCCTTCCTGTTCATCACCAACTCCTAGAGCTTACTCAAACTCACCATTGATTTGGTGATGCCATCCAACCATCTCATCCTCTGTTGTCCCCTTCTCCTCCTGTCTTCAATCTTTCCCAGCTTCAGGGTTTTTTCCAATGAGTCAGTTCTTCACATCAGGTGGCCATTTATATTTAACTACAAATAAATTAAATAAAATGTTGATTATTAGAAAACTAACTGCATATAATTTGACTTTTAATTGAATTAAATTTGATCTATACAAAAATTATTTGCAAGAATCAAGAAAATATTAACAAGACAGATCAAAGGTGAGATGTCCAGATGCTATATTTTAATACATTTAGTGGGCTATTGTTTAAGCTTTAAGCCCCATGATACTTCATGATATAGACAATTATTTCATAAAAATGGTTCAGTGTATTAGACCATCTTTTTCATAGAGAATTATTAAAACAAATTGAAAGTTGAGATTATTTGATGATAATTTGTATTTTTATTATGTCAATATTTTCATGCAATAAATGATAAAAATATTCAAATTTTAAAATTACATTGAATATTAGTTGTATACATTACTTGCATTTAGCACGGTACAGAAAATATGCAGGTCAGGAAGCAAAAGTTAGAATTGGACATGGAACAACAGACTGGTTCCAAACAGGAAAAGTAGTACGTCAAGGCTGTATATTGTCACCCTGCTTATTTAACTTATATGCAGAGTACATAATGAGAAACGCTGGGCTGGAAGAAGCACAAACTGGAATCAAGATAGCCGGGAGTAGTATCAATAACATCAGATATGCAGATGACACCACCCTTATGGCAGAAAGTGAAGAGGAAATAAGAGACCTCTTGATGAAAGTGAAAGAGGAGAGTGAAAAAGTTGGCTTAAAGCTCAACATTCAGAAAATGAAGATCATGGCATGTGGTCCCATCACTTCATGGGAAATACATGGGGAAACAGTGGAAACAGTGTCAGACTTTATTTTGGGGGGCTCCAAAATCACTGCAGATGGTGACTGCAGCCATGAAATTAAAAGACACTTACTCGTTGGAAGGAAGTTATGACCAACCTAGATAGCATATTCAAAAGCAGAGACATTACTTTGCCAACTAAGGTCCATCTAGTCAAGGCTATGGTTTTTCCAGTGGGCATATATGGATGTGAGAGTTGGACTGTGAAGAAGGCTGAGTGTCAAAGAATTGATGCTTTTGAACTGTGGTGTTGGAGAAGACTTTTGAGAGTCCCTTGGACTGCAAGGAGATCTAACCAGTCCATTCTCAAGGAGATCAGCCCTGGGATTTCTTTGAAAGGAATGATGCTAAAGCTGAAACTCCAGTACTTTGGCCAACTCATGCGAAGAGTTGACTCATTGGAAAAGACCCTGATGCTGGGAGGGATTGGGGGCAGAAGAAGGGGATGACAGAGGATGAGATGGCTGGATGGCATCACCGACTCGATGGACGTGAATTTGAGTGAACTCCGGGAGTTGGTGATGGACAGGGAGGCCTGGCATGCTGCAATTCATGGGGTCGCAAAGAGTCGGACATGACTGAGCGACTGAACTGAACTGAACTGAAGACTATGATAGTTATAAATTTATCTTCCCTTAATTTCCAGATAGAAATAGAGGATGTCTAGATATATTTTGTCCTATTTGGTCTGCTAAACCTATTTGAGGTAGAAGAAATAAGCATGCTAGTTACTATGATATTTTTAATAGGACCAACTTTCTTATTATTTAACATGTCTTCACTCATCAACTATTCTCTGAGCTATACACAACTGACTTGTTTTATATTTAATTGCACTTTTGGGAATATATTAGTGTCTTTAACTTTAATAAGGAACTTCTGATGCCCAGTAGGTATTTTTTTTTCTCTTCTGCATGCTTTATTAATCATATTCTTAGATAAAATTTAGTAAAATAAATAGATTGCTGTATATACTGCTCTTACAGCCTACTATTGTGAAGAAAATCATATTCTTGATTATTTTAATAAATATACACAGAGAAATTTATATACATACACAATCACACACAACACAAATGAGTAATGTTTTTCAAACTGAGATGTATGACGTTATAAATTTTACCTAAGTTTACTTTTTCTTTACATTTTAGACATTTTCGTCTCAGCATGATGATGTAAGTGAAATCCAGGGAAAACCAACACACACATACACACACACACACACACAACTGATGTGAACGTTTAATTCTCTCTTGGACTTGTTAGAAAGCATTTTATTGACCTACCAGATAATACACATGCACACACACACATATAAGTGAAAAATCTTAAAGGAATCATTTAGTTTTGCAAAATTCACTTTTCTGAATTACAGAATAGGATAATAATGTATGTTCCACCAATACACATGTTTTTATGATAATAAAAGAAATATATATGAAAGCTTTTATCAGTTATAATAGACTAATTGTTTAATAGCACACACATATAATTTTGCATAAAATAATAGTAACCTCCCCCTGCCACAATAATTTGCAGAATGATACATGTAGTATAAAAAAAAAAACACAAAGATTTTGAAAAGCTACATTGATGAAATGAGGAAAAGCTTATTAAAGAATTTGGGGGTTTAGTTATTCTGTAGTACCTAGGAACAGTAAACTTTTTTTCCAAGTCATTTGACTAAGTTATTTTTTTTTTTTTTTTTATATCATCAACAGGAAAACAGGATGAAAAGGTTAGAGGTGCTTTTTTTTTTTTCCTCTTGTTCAGCCTGAGGAGAGGTGAAGTTAAGCCATTAAGATTTCCCAGTATTGACACTGCATCACTCTCATCTGAGGAGAGGCAGTGAGAGATTAGAGATTAGGAAGAGTTTGGTAAAAGGCCCAAGTTGATTCCAAATAGAGCTAAACTTATGTCACATCATTTGGGGTGAAAGAGTAGGAGACAGGTACACACAGCTTTCCATAATGCATGAGTGAAGTGTCTTTCTTAAATTCACAAGGAAATAAATGTCACATTTTGTTAAAACTCTGAGTCTGAAACCTTGGCCACACAATTCTATTGAGATGAAAGATATTATTATGTTAATTCCTCAGGAGTTTAAAAGTTATATGGAGTGGACATACAATTGCAGAAAATAAAATTGTTACATGCAGATGAGATGTTTTATATATGAAGAAAACTCAAGAAAAACATTGAAAATATGAAATAAAATAAATTCATTGGGTACTTAAATCTGTTCTCTAATTCCATATTGTAGTATATTGAAATTTTAAAATTAATTTATTTCATAATGGCAGTGCTTGACATTAAGCTTTTTTATTGTAACATGAGTGCCAGATATTAAGTTTTAATTGCAGAAACATCCATCTAAGATAAATATATAGCCAGCTGTATGACACAACTTCCAGCAAAACAAACTAGGAAACCAGCTGCACCCACCCATGAAGTTTTTCTTTTAGAAAGACCTGTGCATAAAGACCTAAGTGACTCCAATTTACCTTCCTGTGTCCTAATTCCAGCTTTAATGTTTTAAATTTGCCAATAAAGAGTGAACCCTGGAAACCCTAGACACCCCCTCCATTGATGTCAGTAAAGACAGAGCCCCAGATTTGCATTCCTTCTCTCTCCTCTCAACCTTATTGTGTGACCCTTGAACATGGCATGTACCCTTCAGGACTTATAAAGAATAAATCTTGTTCTTCAAAGTTGCCTGACGGGATGCACCTATGCACCTATAATAATAACCACAAGGGCTGGTGCAGCCACAGCATTGGCCCTGATATAATAGGGGGATGTCTGTGGGATTTTCTTTCCTGGGTGTTCTTTGGAAGGAATGATGCTAAAGCTGAAACTCCAGTACTTTGGCAACCTCATGCGAAGAGTTGACTCATTAGAAAAGACTCTGATGCTGGGAGGAATTGGGGGCAGGAGAAGAAGGGGACAACAGAGGATGAGATGGCTGGATGGCATCACTGACTCAATGGACATGAGTTTGAGTGAATTCTGGGGGTTGGTGATGGACAGGGAGGCCTGGCGTGCTGCAATTCATGGGGTGGCAAAGAGTCAGACACAACTGAGCGACTGAACTGAACTGAACTGAACTGAACTGAAATATGGCCTAGGTCAGTGCCTCAGGCTTTCCAGCCAGGAACATCACTGTCAATAAGCTAGGACTGACTATAGGGGCTTTCCAGGTGGCTATAGTGGTAAAGTGTCTCCCTGCCCATGTATGTCTGTATGTGTGTATACAAATTTAATATGTATCATGCATTTCTTAGATTAGAAGCAGGAATGAGACACTTCCAATGCAAGAAATCCATGAAAACAAACAAGCACATGAAAAGATATTCAACATTCTAATCACTAGGCAGATTAAATCAAAACCAAATGAGATATCATCTCACACCCATTAGGATACTTACTATTAAAAAAAAAAGAAAATAATAAATGTTGGTAAAGATGTGTAAGAATTAGAACCCCTGTGCACTGTTGGTGGGAAGACAAAATGGTGCAGCCACAATGGATAACAGTACGACAGTGTCTCAAAAAAATAAAATAAAATACTATATAAAATATTTAGCAATTCCATTTCTTGATATTGAACTGAAACCAGGGTCTTAAAAAATGTTTGCACACTTTTTTTTCACAGCAGCTTACCCAGCAGCCATATTGGTTTCTAACAATCAAAATATAAAGGCAACACAAACGCCTCTCAAGAGATAAATGAATAAACAAAACGTAGTACATACATACAATGGAACATTGCTTAACCATGAAAGGAAAGCCATTTACTGATAAGTCTTGCCAAAATCAAGCTAAGTGAAGTCAGTCAAAACAGAAAATGTAATTCTATTTCTATAGATATCTCAAGTATTCAAGTTCATAGAGACAGAGTTGAGGGGTGGATGCCAGGGGCTAGAGAAAGGGGGAAATAAGTCATTTAATGAGTATAAAGTTTGAATTTTTCAAAATGAAAAAGTTCTGGAGATTGTTTTCATATAACACTACTGAAATGTACAATTAAAAATGGTTAACTTGGCAAATTCTATGTTATATCTACTTTACCAAAATTTAAAAAGAAACAGAGAAATGAATGAATATGAGCATGAGAAATCTTCAGTGCTGTGTAGGTATAAGATGCTTGTTTAACGGGTGTTTAAATTTCTAGAAAGGATAAGAATTATGTGTCAGAACATTAAAGGCAAATTGAACTGGGCTCCCTATATAAAAATATTAGTTTATAAATGGTAATCCTTTTAGAAAAAAAAGAAACTAATTAAAAAAAAAAAACAGATTTTAAAGATTCAAAATACAGTATTATTTATGAGCATTCATAAACAAACATTTTATTTGAAAGACATGTAAAATACTTACAAGATGTGGGTTCCTTTTTCTTTATAATACTTTCAGAATTACTACAATGTATAAATTCATAAATGTAATTTTACATACAGAAAATCAAATTTTATAAATGTTCATAAAATGTATGGTTGTCTTTTGTGTGAGAAAGTACTCCATTAAAATGTTGAATTTACCTATAGACACTATCTTTAATATATTTTAATATTTTTTAAAAATCAAAGCAATAAGAAAGTCATCTATGTTTCTATTATTTTCATTTGTTATATACCATTGAAATAACTTATATAAGAAAGAAAAAATTGAGTACTGCTTACCCCTGTAAAACTCAGGAGCTAATCCACCTATAATTTGTAATCAGCTCTTCTATATCTGGACAGATTCAATCAAGCATGGCCCATGTAGTGCTGTATTTTTTAACTACTGAAAATATCCATGTATAAGTGGACATGCAGTTTTCCCCCTTTGTTCAAGTGTTAACTGTATTAACAAGGATTTATACACAATTTCTTATGTTGATGCATGAAGTTTTTCCATTGTTACTAATCTGTTATTTTTCACTTTATGAAAAATGTATTTGCTTCAGGAAGCTTATATAAAATAAATGAAATAATGAAATATTTGTACAGCCCCTGGAGTCACATAGAGTAAGACACAGCTGAGTAACTTTCCTTCAAGAAATAACTTGAAGGAATCATCATAATATTTGATCCTTTGTTAAAAACAGATTATTCACATTGGGAGTTTAATATACACAAGGTGTGACTATTTTTAACAAATGCTCTGGAAAAATACATTTTAAGTTTTGGAAATTTAAATATAATTCTACTGTATAATTAGAAACCTTAAAGTGGTAAAGAAAAAAGAAAATTACCAAGAAAGCAGCTGATTCCTCTAATTAGAAATGATGGCTCCCTCTTTCCAAATAATAATAATAATAATCCAAAAGTAAATCATCAGGCTAATAAAATGGAAAACTTGCAGTCATGTCTTGACAAAATGTGCCATATCATTTCATGGTTAAACAAACAGCAATCTCAAAGTCTATTCATGACAATCAAGGTTTCCGTTTGTAAGCAACATGGTTCTAAACTGTTTAAATTAATATATTTAATTTAATAATTGCCTAATATATTTCTCTTGTCACTAAAAACCAAACAACAGAAAGATTCTTTTTGTTAAGCCTCCTTCAAACATAGATGTAAATTACTTCTCTTTTCCCATTTGCAATTATGCTTTCTGTTAACAAACTATATTTTTTTTTTTTTAGTTTCAACTAACTTTACGCTATTTTTCCTTATAGACAAAGATGATACATTGAAATAATGGAAGAGGTTAAATTTTCCTCTGAAATGAAAGAATGTTGAAGTAGAACTGCTCCTTCAGCTAAAAAACATAGCACAAACTTTAGTTTAAAATGTCTATAGAGTTTGAAGCATTATCTGCTGGTTATCAGATATGGTATCTATGCAAATTTCTTTGAGAAGATTTTGAGAAGGTACTAAAACCCTCAGTTCAGTTCAATTCAGTCTCACAGTCTTTAGCTTCTTCAGCATTACTTGGATCACTGTGATACTGAATGGTTTGCCTTGCAAATGAACAGAGATAATTCTGTCCTTTTTGAGGTTGCATCCAAGTACTGCATTTCGGACTCTTGTTGACCATGATGGCTACTCCATTTCTTCTAAGGGATTCCTGCCCACAGTAGTAGGTATAATGGTCATCTGAGTTAAATTCACCCATTCCAGTCCATTTTAGTTCACTGATTCTTAGAATGTCAGTGTTCACTCTTGTCATCTCGTTTGGCCACTTCCAATTTGCCTTGATTCATGGACCTAACATACATGTTCCTATGCAGTATTGCTCTTCACAGCATCAAACCTTGCTTCTATCACCAGTCCCATCCACAACTGGGTATTGATTTTGCTTTGGCTCCATCACTTCATTCTCTCTGGAGTTATTTCTCCATTGATCTCCAGTAGCATATTGGGCACCTACTGACTTGGGGAGTTCCTCTTTCAGTATCCTATCATTTTGCCTTTTCATACTGTTCATGGGGTTCTCAAGGCAAGAATACTGAAGTGGCTTGCCATTCCCTTCTCCAGTGGACCACATTCTGTCAGACCTCTCCACCGTGACCCAGTGGTCTTGGGTGGCCCCACATGGCATGGCTTAGTTTCATTGAGTTAGACATGGCTGTGGTCCATGTAATCAGATTGGCTAGTTTTCTGTGATTATGGTTTCAGTGTGTCTGCCCTCTGATGCCCTCTCGCAACACCTACTGTCTCACTTGGGTTTTCTTAACTTCTTTGTGGAGTATTTCTTCACAGCTAGTTCATTCTGGTCTTTGTAAATATAATTTATCCTACATGAAGCATGGGGCCCCTAGCTGTGCTCCTTATGTGGTGCAGTTACTCCAACAGTCCTTAGCACAAGACATCTGGAATTATCTGCCATTGTAGATACTAATGCAGTATCTAATCCTTCTCTTGGAGTCTACTTTAAAGTTGCCATTTATCCTAAGAAATTCAGAAGAGGAGACACACACACACACACACACACACTCAGGCAGGAGAAATAACATATATAATAATATAATATCTATATTACACATTGGGATATATCTCATTATACATAATAAACAAACCCATGTATACTTTCAATGTATGATAACATACTTGGTGAAATAATTGCACATATCTGTATATTTTAGATATTACCTTAATTATCAATTTTGTATTATTTCCTGTTTGGGCAATGTTCATTAGTAAAGCAAAATAGTGCAGCATTCCAAGATATAATGTATACTAACAATATTTAAAATATTAGAAAACTATTGATAGAACTCATTCACAATTTACAAAATAATCAAAATTTCTGTTGCTATTTCTTCTGGTGAAGGGGCTTCCCTGGTGGCTAGGATGGTAAAGAATCTGCCGGCAATGCAGGAGTGAAAGTGCAAGTCTCTCAGTCCCTTCCCACTGTTTGTGACCCCATGGACCATAGAGTCCATGGAATTCTTCAGGCCAGAATACTGGAGTGGGTAGGCAAGTGAGTAGAAAGGCTTTTCCCTTCTCCAGGGGATCTTCCCAACCCAGGGATTAAACCCAGGTCTCCCACATTGCAGGCAGATTCTTTACCAACTGAGTCACAAGGGAAGCCCAAGAATATTGGAGTGGGTAGCCTCCTTTTCCAGGAGATCCCCCTGACCCAGGAATTGAACTGGGGTCTCCTGCATTACAGGTATATTCTTTACCAACTGAGCTATCAGGAAACCAGAAGACCCAGGTTCAATACCTGGGTCGGGACAATCCTTGGAGAAGGGAGTGGCAACCCACTCTGATATCCTTTCCTAGAAAATTCCAAGGACACAGGTGCTTGGCAGGCTACAATCAATAGCTGCCTACAATTTTTTTTCTGCTTTTTGCCTTTAAATTTATAAACCTTCTGTGTCAATCAGAAATATCAATTAAATATATAATTTTTAGTGATATTTTGGTAGATGTCACACTTATTCTTTAACACATTATTCCCATTTTAACATAGGCACATTGATGTTCACACTTCCCAGCACTTTTTCAGTTGGCAATGCTGCTATGGACAGAACATGTCCTTCTAAAATTCATATATTCAAATCTTAACCCTTAATATGATGATATTAGGAGATGGGGCCTTTGGTAAGTGGTTAGGTTATGAAAATGGAGCTTTCTTGAGTAGGATTCAGTTCAGTTCAGTCACTCAGTCGTGTCCAACTCTTTGCGACCCCATGAATTGCAGCATGCCAGGCCTCCCTGTCCATCACCAACTCCCGGAGTTCACTCAAACTCACATCCATTGAGTCGGTGATGCCATCCAGCCATCTCATCCTCTGTCGTCCCCTGCTCCTCCTGCCCTCAATCCCTCCCAGCATCACAGTCTTTTCCAATGAGTCAAATCTTTGCATGAGGTAGCAAAAGTACTGGAGTTTCAGCTTTAGCATCAGTCCTTCCAAAGGACACCCAGGACTGATCTCCTTTAGAATGGACTGGTTGGATCTCCCTGCAGTCCAAGGGAATCTCAAGAGTCTTCTCCAACACCACAGTTCAAAAGCATAAATTCTTTAGCACTCAGATTTCTTCACAGTCTAACTCTCACATCCATACATGACTACTGTAAAAATCATAGCCTTGACTAGATGGACCTTTGTTGGCAAAGTAATGTCTCTGCTTTTCAATATGCTATCTAGGTTGGTCATAACTTTCCTTCCAAGGAGTAAGCATCTTTTAATTTCATGGCTGCAATCACCATCTGCAGTGATTCTGAAGCCCAAAAATATAAAGTTTGACAATATTTCCACTGTTTGCCCATCTATTGCCTATGAAGTGATGGGACCAGATGTCATGATCTTCATTTTCTGAATGTTGAGCTTTAAGCCAATATTTTCACTCTCCTCTTTCACTTTCATCAAGAGGTCTTTTAGTTCCTCTTCACTTTCTGCCCTAAGGGTGGTATCATCTTCATATCTGAGGTTCTTGATATTTCTCCCGGCAATCTTGATTCCAGCTTGTGTTTCTTCCAGACCAGCGTTTCTCACGATGTACTCTGCATATAAGCTAAATAAGCAGGGTGACAATATACAGCCTTGACGTACTACTTTTCCTGTTTGGAACAAGTTTGTTGTTCCATGTCCAGTTCTAACTGTTGCTTCCTGACCTGCACACAGGTTTCTCAAGAGGCAAGTCAGGTGGTCTGGTATTCCCATTTCTTTCAGAATTTTCCACAGTTTATTGTGATCCACACAATCAAAGGCTTTGGCATAGTCAATAAAGCAGAAACAGATGTTTTTCTGGAACTCTCTTGCTTTTCAATGATCCAGCTTATGTTGGCAATTTGATCTCTGGTTCCTCTGCCTTTTCTAAAACCAGCTCGAACATCTGGAAGTTCACGGTTCACGTATTGCTGAAGCCTGGCTTGGAGAATTTTGAGCATTACTTTACTAGCATGTGAGATGAGTGCAATTGTGTGGTCGTTTGAGCATTCTTTGGCATTGCCTTTCTTTGGGATTGGAATGAAAACTGACCTTTTCCAGTCCTGTGGCCACTGCTGAGTTTTCCAAATTTGCTGGCATATTGAGTGCAGCACTTTCACAGCATTATCTTTCAGGATTTGAAATAGCCCAACTGGAATTCCATCACCTCCATTAGCTTTGCTTGTAGTGATGCTTTCTAAGGCTCCCTGAGTTCACACTCCAGGATGTCTTGCTCTAGGTGAGTGATCACACCATCATGATTATCTGGGTCATGAAGGTCTTTTTTATACAGTTCTTCTGTGTATTCTTGACACCTCTTCTTAATACCTTTTGCTTCTATTATGTCCATACCATTTCTGTCCTTTTTCAAGCGCATCTTTGCATGAAATGTTCCCTTTGTATCTCTAATTTTCTTGAAGAGATCTCTAGTCTTTCCCATTCTGTTGCTTCCCTCTATTTCTTTGCATTGATCGCTGAGGAAGGCTTTCTTACCTCTTCTTGCTGTTCTTTGGAACACTACATTCAGGTGGATTAGTGCTTTTATAACAGAAGCCTGATAAAACTCTCAATCCTTCCGTCCTGTGAGGAATAAGCAGCAAGGAACATTATCACTGAGGCTGGGAACATGTTTTAATGTAATGCTGTGACAGAATACTATTTTTATTGTCTTGAGCTGAACTGGCAGTATGAGATATACTTCCTGTATATCTCAGAAAGGAATAAATGTTAGAAAAAAAGAAGTTTAGGTGGAAAAAATACTGGTTACTATAGGCTGCATCTTACAAAATATTACCCCAAAAAATGAGCTCAAGGAAAAATGGGGAGAGCAGGTGTCAATTTGCAAGTAGAAATGAAAGTGAATAAAGACACAATAAACATTTAGAGACTTGCAAGTTCAGAGTAGCTGACTTCTGTTAGTCCCCAAAGGGGCTACCCAGGGGGCACCAGTGTTAAAGAACTCACCTGCCAATGCAGGAGACATAAAGAGATGGAGGTTCGATATCTGGGTTAGGAAGATCCCCTGGAGGAGGGCATGGCAACCCACTCCAGCATTCTTTCCTGGTGAATCTCATGGACAGAAGAGCCTGGCGGGCTACAGTCCATAGAGTCAGAAAGAGTCACACACGACTGAAGCAAATTAGCATGCACACACTTTAGTCCTCAAAAAGTAAGCAACGAGGTATAAGTGAGTTTTCAATGACAAAAATATTTCAGTCTAATACATGCTTGAATTGCAAGGCTTTGTTCAAGGGCTAGTGCCAAGTAAAGTGCTTAATGGGTGAAAATACTGGTGGTAAAGTTTAGATCAAGGGTATTGTACTTGTTTTCTATGGCTGCTGTAACAAAGTACCACAGTCTGAGTACTTTGCACCAAAGTTTTCTTCTGCCACAGTTCTAGGGCTAGAACTCTGAAGTCAACAAAGTGTCAGTGAGATTGATTTCTCCTGTTGACTCCGAGGGATAACATGTTCCCAGGCCTCTCTCCCACTGCTGGTGTTGCATAACAATCCATAGCAAGCAGATGCGTCACTCAATCTGCCCCATTTCCGCATGTCATTATCCCTGTGTATCTGTGTGTCTTTGTCTCTTCTTATAAGGACACTGCTGATTAAATTTATGGCCAATCCTAAATCTTATGGCCTCTCTTTTATTTTTAATCAGCTGAGTATGTCTGTTCCTTCTTTTTTATAATATTATATTGCTTTTTTTTTTTTTTTGGCTGTGCTGGGTGTTTTTTTTTTTTTTTTTGGCTGTGCACTTTTCTCTATTTGTGGTGAATAATTATTTCCTGTCCCTAATACATGGCTCTAATGTTTATACTATCTTGTTCTTTAACAGTTTATTTGCTTTACATCATTGCTTAAATAAACTATCACAAAATTAGTACCTTAAAATAACACAGATTTATAATCTTATAGTTCTGGTGTTTAAAACTTCTAAAATCAAGTGGTTGGCAGGGTGATCTTCCTCTCAGGTGCTCTAGGAAAGACTGCATCCTTGCTTTATTCAGCTGCTAGAGGCTGACTAAATTCCTTGGCTCATGGCTCCACATCACTCTGACTTCTGCTTCTTCCTTTTTCCTGACTCTTACCCTCCTGATTTCCTTTGATAAGGACACTTTGGATTATACTGGCCCTACCCTGACAAGCCAGAATACTCTCCCTCATTTCAGCCTTAATATAACTGAATCTGCTAGATCACTTTATCTATGTAAGAGAATACATTCACAGGTTTTAGAGATTAGAAGGTAGACATCTCTGGTGTGTGTGGGAGGGACTATTCTACTTACTAAAAATACAATCTCATAGAATTGGGTCTTCAGATGAACAAGCTGTGGTACAGTTGGTTCTAAATATCTGAGCATATTCTGTTTATGGTACTAGGTACTTCTGGTGCCTTTTTGCTATGCTGTTTTTACATATGTTGAGAAATTGGAAGATGTTGTATGAGTGTTTCATTCTCTTTTTTGAAATCCAGCACTTGTCTTTGCCTTAGACTTTCTCAGTTATCTTTATGAAAATGTAAATTTTTAATTTTTCCAGTTTTATTTAGATATACTTTATATAAAACATAGTGCAAGTTTAAGATGCACAGTATGTTTATTTAATGCTTTTATACATTTATGGATTGCAAAATCATTACTACCTTAGTACTAGCTACCACCTGCATCAAGTTACTTAATTACCATTTCCTTTCTGTGGTAAGAACATTTAAGATCTTTCTTAGCAACTTTCAGGTATATAACACAGTATCATTAAATATAGTCACTATGATGTACATTGTAACTCTAAAAAAATGTTAATTTTAAGCATGCTAATATTCAAAATAAAAATGGTATGTGATGTAAAAATTAAAGGCATAATTTAGAAGTAGAAATAAAAATATTAAATATATTCTTAGGGATTTCCTTAACTATTGTTTAAAAGAAAATCTGATTAGCAAGAAAAATAAAATATTTTGCTTAACTGTGACATTCTCAAAAAATGCTAGTATCTTTTAGAGAGAACCCTCAGGAAAGTATACTTTAAATTTGCCTACACTATTCCAATATTGGTTTAGAAAATAAGATTATGTGGTCAATAGCTTCTGAAGTAAATAAGAAATGTCTATAACTTTTGATAACTTTCCCATCATATAAATATTCTAAAGTATTTAGAAATAAAAAAATTTAATGACTCTTTCATAAGCATTATATCTTTTCTCTCATTTTCTTGTCAAATACTATTGAATTTTTAAAGTTTTTTTCTTAAGTTTTGACAGACTTATAGTTATCAATACTACTAGGTGATTAATCTAAGAAAAACCTGAGCTAAATTGTCCATGACATATTAATAAAAGTTATGCCAAAACATGAATTGTGTAGGCTAAAGTCTTATTCATCTCTTGGTCAGAAAACAAAATTTTTTCTTTCTTGTTTCTCTTAACTCTGAACCATGAGTTACATCAGGTAACATTTTGAAGCTATAAAGGAAAACAAAATAAGTTGTTGTGCTTTACAAATATAAAGATTTTTTTTAATGCTGGCTTCATACATATGCATTCACATCCTGGAGCCTCTCAATGAGCTCAATCTCCTGGACATCAGATTGAAGTGCAAGTGGCTCTATGGCAAGTCGCTATACCATGGCCTCCAGAGAAATACTTAAGGAGAACACTGGAGGATCCTGTTGAAGATCCATGGTGGTAACAATTCACTGATGATGGCTGGCTCTCTGCTGTCCACTTGCCAGCAAGTGGCAATGCCAGAAAAAGGCCAGGAGAATGTCCTTCTGTTTCTAGAAAATCCACAAAAGAGCCACAGAGGAGTCCCAGTGCAGACCATCCTGAGAGCCTTGGCTCCATCCTTTGCCTCTTGCTGCTGATACTTTCATCATGCTTGAACTGAAGGACCTGTTCAGTTGCCGTCTCTCTCTGGATGTTTTTTCTCCCCACCTCTTACAGTAGATAATCTACTCACTTCAGTAGATTTTTTAAAAAATATTTTCTGATTCTTGTAATCAAATGACTCTTCACATCAGGTAACCAAAGTATTGGAGTTTCAACTTCAGCATCAGTCCTTCCAATGAATATTCAGGACTGATTTCCTTTAGGATTGACTGGTTTGATCTCCTTGCAGTCCAAGGGATTCTCAAGAATCTTCTCCAAACCCACAGTTCAAAAGCATCAATTCTTAGGTGCTCAGATTTCTTTATAGTCCAACTCTCACATCCATACCTGACAACTGGAAAAACCATAACTTTGACTAGATAGTAAGTTTATGAAGTTTTAAATGGCTTCTGGAAAGCACATAAAATGTTGAAAACATAATCCCCCAAAAATGGTCAATCCTAAACTAAAAGAAGTCACTAACATAAAACTTTCATTTATTTAAAAACCAACAAATAAATGTCTGTAATAAAACAAAGCAGACTCACAGATGTAGAGAACAAACTGCAGGTTATCAGTAGAGGGGGAGGGTATTGAGACACAAACTAATATGTGTAAAATAAATAAGAAGGGGCTTCCCTGGTGGGTCAATGGTAAAGAATACACTTGCCAGTGCAGGAGACATGGGTTGGATCCATGATATGAGAGGATCCCTCATGCCTTGGAACAACTAAGCCTGAGTGCTTCAACTATTAACTTGTGCTGTAGAGCCAGGGAGATGCAACTTCTGAACCCATTTGCTTCAACTACTGAAGCTTGTGAGGCCCTAGAACCAGTGCTCTGCAACAAGAGAAACTACTGCAATGAGAAGCTCTCTCACCACAGCTAGAGAGTAGTCCCCACTCGCCACAATTAGAGGAAAGCCTGTGCAGCAACAAAGACCCACTCTAGTCAAAAAGAAAGAAAGAAGCAATAAGGATGTATTGTACATTACAGGGAAATATAGCCATTATTTTGTATTAATTCTAAACAAAGTATAATTTATAAACATATTGAACCCTAGGTCGTACACCTGAAACTAATATAGTATTGCCTGTCAATTAGACTTTAATAGATATAAATAAAAATAAAAGAAATTATATTTTTGCCATGAACAATTCACTGTGAGAATTGTGGGTGTAGAAATGAATGGATTTTTGCAGGATGGAAAGGATAATAACAGTAAGCTAACAACAGCCATATAGTGAAGCAAGTGCTCCAAAAACACTACCTTCCAGATGCCATGGGACACATTAAGAGAGTGCTAGGCCAAACCTCCAAGAGGGAAGAACATTTTCCTGAATAGAATGGCAGTTCAGTTCAGTTCAGTCGCTCAGTCGTTTCTGACTCTTTGTGACCCCATGAACCACAGCACACCAGACCTCCCTGTCCATCACCAACTCCCAGAGTCCACCCAAACCCATGTCTATTGAGTCGATGATGCCATCCTACCATCTCATCCTCTGTCATCCCCTTCTCCTCCTGCTCTCAATCTTTCCCAGAATCAGGATCTTTTCCAGTGAGTCAGCTCTTCTCATCAGGTGGCCAAAGTATTGGAATTTCAGCTTCAACATCAGTCCTTCCAATAAACACCCAGAACTGATCTCCTTTAGGATGGACTGGTTGGATCTCCTTGAAGTCCAAGGGACTCTCAAGAGTTTTCAACACCAGAGTTCAAAAGCATCAATTCTTCAGTGCTCAGCTTTCTTTATAGTCCAACTCTCACTCTGCAAGTTAATCTTAATCTAATGGTTAATCAGTTATAGGAAATAAGAAGTACTGGAAGGTGAATAAATAGAATTTTCTGAGACTGATGTTAATGTAATATAATTGAGTTATGTAAGTAGAGATGGGTTTCCCAGGTGGATCAGTGGTAAAGAATCTGCCTGTCAATATAGGAGATGCAGGTTCCATCCCTGGGTCACAGAGATCCCCTGGAGAAAGAAATAGCAACCCACTCCAGTCTTCTTGCATGGGAAATTCCACAGCGAAGGATGGTGGGCTACAGTTCATGGGGTCACAAAGAGTTGGATACAACTTGGCAACTAAACAACAGCAACAAGTGGAGATATCAGGCATTAAGGAATAATAAAACATGAAGGAGGAAGGAAAAATAAAGAAAGCATCATATCTTGTAAACTATATTCATTCACTATGATATGATATAAGTACCTGAAAGACCACTTTCCTTTCACTAAAACATGAATTCTTTGGACAAATAAATTCACTGACCCAGCCCAAGAGAATGCAAAAGGAGAAGGATCTGACGGCTAGCTCCCAAGTTGATAATACAGAATAAAATTTCATCTATAATACTCATAAATATTGTCCATTAACCACATGAATCAATCATCACATAGGTTCTTAAATAAACATCCAGATTTGGGGGCAAATCTATCAAACTTACTGTATAATATTTCAAAGCATGAGACCAAAACACCAACACTTTTTACCAAGCAGTTTAGCTCCCTCATAACTCAAATGGTGAAGAATCTGCCTACAATGCAGGAGACCCAAGCTCGATCCCTGGGTTAGGAAGATCCCCTGGAGATAGGAATGGTCACCCTTAGTTTTCTTGCCTGGAGAATTCCATGCAGAGAGAAGCTTTGTGGGCTACAGTCCATGGGGTATCAAAGAATCAGACACAACTGACAGACTAATACTTTCACTTTAATTGATTAAGCACAAAAATATGTAAGTTAAAAAAAAATGTAAGTTTAACTTTATAAGCTTATTTATGCAAATAATGCTTCAATTCAGTTCAGTTGCTCAGTCATGTCCCGACTCTTTGTGACCCCATGAATCACAGCACGCCAGGGCTCCTTGTCCATCACCAACTCCTGGAGTTCACTCAGACTCACGTCCATCAAATCAGAGATGCCATCCAACCATCTCATCCTCTGTCGTCCCCTTCTCCTCTTGCCCCCAATCCCTTCCAGCATCAGAGTCTTCTCCACTGAGTCAACACTTCACATGAGGTGGCCAAAGTACTGGAGTTTCAGCTTCACCATCATTCCCTCCAAAGTAATCCCAGGGCTGATCTCCTTCAGAGTGGACTGGTTGGATCCCCTTGCAGTCCAAGGGACTCTCAAGAGTCTTCTCCAACACCACAGTTCAAAAGCATCAATTCTTCGGTGCTCAGCCTTATTCACAGTCCAACTCTCACATCCATACATGACCACTGGAAAAACTATAGCCTTAACTAGACAGACCTTAGTTGGCAAAGTAATGTCTCTGCTTTTGAATATGCTATCTAGGTTGGTCATAACTTTTCTTCCAAGGTGTAAGCATCTTTTAATTTCATGGCTGCAATCACCATCTGCAGTGATTCTGGAGCCCAGAAAAAATAAAGTCTGACACTGTTTCCGCTCTTTCCCCATCTATTTCCCATGAAGTGATGGGACCAGATGCCATGATCTTTGTTTTCTGAATGTTGAGCTTTAAGCCAACTTTTTCACTCTCCTCTTTCACTTTCATCAAGAGGCTTTTTAGTTCCTCTTCACTTTCTGCCATAAGGATGGTGTCATCTGCATATCTGAGTTTCTTGATATTTCTCCCAGCAATCTTGATTGCAGCTTGTGCTTCTTTCAATCCAGCTTTTCTCATGATGTACCCTGCATATAAATTAAATAAGCAGGGTGACAATATACAGCCTTGACGTACTTCTTTTCCTATTTGGAAGCAGTCTGTTGTTTCATGTCCAGTTCTAACTGTTGCTTCCTGACCTGCATATAGGTTTCTCAAGAGGCAGGTCAGGTGGTCTGGTATTCCCATCTCTTTCAGAATTTGCTTATTTATGCATAAATGCTTATTTATGAAAATTATATCTTTGTATTAAACAACACAATTTTACAGATCCTAAGTAAACTATGTGAACAACAACAGTTCAAATACAGAAATGAAAATCAGAATCAGACAAAATACAAACAATTGCAATTATTTTGGCATCTTGAAAACAGCCCCAGAAATACTGATTTCAGGTTTGATATTTGTTATAGTTATCTCCAAGAGCATATTTAATATCAAATGTGATAGTCAGGGATAAATTGTAGTACTTTAATTTCATTATATCTGATTATATCTCTTAGGTATCTGTGTATTAGCCTGTTAATCCCAGTAATAGGAGTTAGGTATCTTAGTCATATTATACAAGAGTCTTCACTCTCCTCAAAGAACATGGTAGGTAATATATCACATTATATTTGTCTTAAGTATTAACAAATACATTATGGACTAAATAAGGTATATAATATAATGTTTCAAAATATATATAGATTAGGACTCTAATTACTTTGATGTCAAAGTGTTCTTTGCCATCAGAGAAATTTGTCTTTCTTTTTCTCTTCATTTTCTTTTTCTGTAGAGAAGAATAGAGTGCTACCTCTTACAAAATTGCTGTGAAAACTAAAGTACAAAGAGGGATGAGTTTCTGGCAAATCATACCCACCCAATCGGTGCATATTATCTGGTACATGACACACACACACATACATTAGTTATAAAGGTGAGTAAATGGATTGTCCCAGACCTTTACAGTTTGCAGCTCACTTTAGTTTAAATAATTGTTGGCCTGTAAAAACATGTACTATTTATCACCTACAATATTTGAAATACAAATTTCCAATAAAAAAATCTAAGCAGATAATTTCATCTGCATGCTCAGTTGTGTCCTACTCTTTGTGGCTCCATAGACTGTAGCCCCCCAAGCTCCTCCGTCCATGGGATTTTCCTGGCAAGAATATTGGAATGGATTGCAATTTTCTATTCCAGAGGTTATTCACGACCCAGGGATTGAACCAATGCTTCTTGTGCCTCCTGAACTGGCAGGCAGATTCTTTGCCACTGCACCATCTGGGAAGCCCAAGGTCACTTAGTTTTTTATTAATAATATATGTACTTATATATATAATATGTATGCTAGAATTATTGATTATAATATAAAATAGTACAGTATCATTATGCATCAGTAGTGAATCAGGCCCTAAATAATATACATATTTTCTTTGCATTAAATGTTTGCCTATATTCATTATTTGAAATAAAACAATTGGTGTAATAAAACAAGTTTAATAGTATAATAAAATATTATATTTTGATGATAAACAAATTTAAGGCTTAAAAATCTAATTCTATTCAAATACATTTTTTATAATAACTCAAGATCATTTGTTGAGTTTATATGATATAAATATAAATATGCATATATAAATATATGCATTTATTAAATATATATATATATCTGTGTGTGCTGGTAGACAGCAATGCAGTCCACAGTAATTGGCATTGTTCTTTCCATTGAAAGACTGATTATTTATAAAAATTATATCTTTTTATTAAACAACACAATTTTACAAATGTTAAGTAAACTATGTGAACAATAGTAGCTTAAAGACAGATATAAAAATCAGAATCAGACAAAATACAAAAATTGCAATTATTTTGGCATCTTGAAAACAGCCCCAGAAATACTAATTTCAGATGTGATATTTTGTTACAGTTGTCTCCAAGAACATTTTTAATACTAAATGTGTTAGGGATAAATTGTAGTACTTCAATTTCATTTACTGGAACAAGTAAAATGAGTATGAAAATTGGCTTCCAAAAGTACTGAAATGAGAGGCTTATAAAAGATTGGATGGCTCTGTATTGCTTACATGTTAATTTAGCAATGCATCTTGATTATATGATATAATAGGAAGAACAATTACCATTAACTCAACTAATATTTGAATCTAATCCATGATGTTAACTTCCTACCACACCACTCATACTTGCTTCTCTCCAAACTTCTATTATGTCCATTTTTCAAGATGAAAATGGTGACAAATTATACCAACCACTAGAGTCCTGACTTGAAATCAGCAAATTAGCGCCTGTATGATATAACAACCAGTGTTAGAAAATAATCTGCAGGCTCCCAGAACATTGTTTTACACTTTGAGTTTATTAAACTCAAAACAAAACTAAACAACTCTTATTAAGATACTCATCAAACATATAAATTTATCTCTTTAAAATTTCCTTTCAGATAATCCATTGCTTAAATCCTGATTTTAATGTTTATGATGCCACATTCAAACAGTTCATGCAAATAGTCTCATTATGCTTTAAATAGGCAGTGTTTTTTTGCTTATTAAAATGGTTAGGCATTGTCTTAATTCATTCAGGCTACAATAACAAAATAATACCACAGACTCGGTGGCCTGTAAACAGTAAACATTTCTTTCTCACATTTCTTGAGGCTTGAAGTCTGCAATCAGGGCCAGCATGGTCAGCAAGGGCTCTTTTCTGGGTCTCAGACTTCAAGTAATAGCCTCAAGGGGCAGATGGGGCTGGGCCATTCTGTTCAGTCTCTTTTATAAAATCACTAATCACATTCACTAGCATTCCACCCCCATGGCCTATTGTTCTTCAGTCTCTCAGACTTGCCTGACACTTTGTGACCCCATAGATCACAGTCCATCAGGCTTCCCTTTCCTTCATTAACTCCCAGAGTTTGCTCAAACTCTTGTCTATTGAGTCGATGATGCCATCCAACCATCTCATTCTTTGTAGCCCCCATCTGAGTATCTGCTAAATACCTCAACCCATAATATCACATTGGGCATTAGAATTTCAGTGCATGAACATATGAATTTGGGGGGAAACACACACATTCAGACCATAGCAGGATTTTTTTGTTTGTTTTTATTCTAACATGTGTACAACCCCAAGGACTGTAGCCCACCAGGCTCCTCTGTCCATAGGATTCTTCTGATAAGAATACTAGAGCGGGGTGTCATATCCCCCTTCAGGGGATCACCCTGACCCAGGGATAAAACCCACATCTCCTGTGTCCCCTGCATCTCCTGCATTAGCAAGTGGATTCTTTACCACTATGTATGTACAGTTATAATTTTATATATATATATATAGTCCTGGAGAACACTCCTTACAGCTCTTCCTTCATCATTTTGAAATTTACCTCATCTCTTCTACATATACATCAAACAGCAGTCTCCAAACTCACACATTCAACTTCTTACAGTTTTCCTCCTACCACATATAATTATCAAATCATGTTTACCACTCTTCATGAAACAAAACAGAAAGTAATCCTTACCCTGTATAACTGAGAGAGATTTGTGAGGATCAACAGAAATGGTGATATGAGCATTTGAGGTCTTCAGAGACTATATGAAGGAAAGAAAAAGTACTACTAGTACAAACAATCTTTGGATTTGATCAGATTACAATTGGCAGTGCATTTTTAGGGGTGACCCTGGTGGCTCAGATGGTAAAGAATCTCCTGCAATGCAGGAGACCCAGGTTCAATCCCTGGGTCAGGAAGATCCTCTGGAAAAGGGAATGGCTACCCACTCCAATATTCTTCCCTGGACAATCTCATGGACAGAGGAGCCTGGTAGGCTATAGTCTATGGGTTGCAAAGAGTCAGACATGGTTGAGAGACTAATATTTTCACTTTTTAGGGGTGAAAATAATAAATTGAATCTAAATTTTATTTTAATTATTAAAATCAGGATTAAAAAGGAACAAAAATATTTTTCACTGAAACTATTGGCATGTAAGAATAAGCATAGTAACAACTTTTGGTACATTTGATTCCATAAGTTTTATAATAATTGTATTATTTTTACAATAACCAATCAGATATTTAATTTTTTAAATTTTAATTATAGGATAGTTGCTTTACAATATCATGTTACCAGTCAGATATTTGAGATTATATTTATTCAAAGGAAACATCATTTATTAAAATTACTTGGAATAGCATTATGTAAACCAGTGAGTTGGTATTTTATATTATTTTATAATACATATAATTGCTGATACATTTTTTTCCCCATACTAACACTTTAAGTAACTTTTGGACTTTTGATTTTAGAAAAGATTAGGATAATATAGTATGTTTAAACTTTAAAGCAATATTAATTGTGAAAATAACACAAAGATGTTGAAAGACTCAAATTATATCACATTAAAAACTATTGTAGTGACTCCTTTGAAATCTACTATATGGAAAAATTTAAGATCATTTATTCAGTATGATATATGTGAAATATCACCAAAGGGTAATTGCAACTAAAACAACTAGATTACCTTGTTATTAAAACATTGTGAAAAGTTTTATCATGTCAGTGTCTAAAAGGAAACTTCAGAAGTTGGAAAATAATCATTCTGAGTAGTATATTTCTAAATAAAATAATTTAATTACTTAATGTATCAGCAAGTAGAATCAGTTTCAATTTGTTTTCATATTGCACTTGTAACCGATTTTTCTTATGATAAATTCTGAGAGGAAACTAAAATAATATTTATCAAACAAAACAAAGAAAACTATGGGAAGTAGATCTAAAAAAAGAAAATGAAAAAAGCTTTTAAGATGCAAATTACTTAAATGCTGAAGGATTTTCATCATTATTAAACCTACCTGTAATGATAAAAAATAGTTTTTTAGCTCAGCTCATTTTTGCTTAGCACTGTAATGTCAACTTCACCTCCACGAATTATAGACAAACATATACATAAGTAATAGAGATGGAGATGAAGAAGCAGATACAAGTTCAGATGCAAATGGAGATGCAGATGGAGATGAAGGCGATGTGGGTGGAGAGAGATATTAAAACCACAAAGACATTATATCCAGGCTTATTTTAGATGTAATCATAGAGATTCAATTCTTATTTGCTCCATAATTAGTTTGCTAAGACTTTTGTACCATAGCCTGAGTGGGTTGAACAACAAACATTGCTAGCTTCTTACAGTTTTAGATGCAAGAAATCTGAGATTGAGGTGTCAGGAGGATGTTTCCATCTGAGTGCTGTGATGGAAGGGTCAGTTCCAGGGCTTTCTACCTGGCTTGAAGAGAAGTCTTCTCCCTGTCTTCCATCTATACTTGTCTACATCTAAATTTCTTCTTGTAAGAAAACTAGTCATACTGGATTAGTGGTAAAAAAAAAAAAAAAAAAAAAAAAAACCACCTCTGCCTGCCAATGCAGGAGACGCAGGTTCATTCCCTGGGTGGGAAAGATCTCTTGGAGAAAGACATGGCTACTCACTCCAGCACTCTTGCCTGGAAAATCCCACGGACAGAGGAGCCTGGGGGACTACAGTCCATGGGGTCGCAGAGAGTCAGATACGACTGAGCAACTGAGCTTACTGGATTAGTCAGTTCAGTCAATTCAGTCACTCAGTCGTGTCCGACCCTTTGCGGCCCCATGAATCGCAGCACGCCAGGCCTCCCTGTCCATCACCAATTCCCGGAGTTTACCCAAACTCATGTCCATCGATTCGGTGATGCCATCCAGCCATCTCATCCTCTGTCGCGCCTTCTCTTCCTACCCCGAATCCCTCCCAGCATCAGGGTCTTTTCCAATGAGTCAGCTGTTCGCATGACGTGGCCAAAGTATTGGAGTTTTAGCTTCAGCATCAGTCCTTCCAATAAACACCCAGGACTGATCTCCTTTAAGATGGACTGCTTGGATCTCCTTGCAGTCCAAGGGACTCTCAAGAGTCTTCTCCAACATCACAGCTCAAAAGCATCAATTCTTTGACACTCTGCTTTCTTCACAGTCCAACTCTCGCATCCATACATGACCACTGGAAAAACCATAGCCTTGACTAGACGGACCTTTGTTGGCAAGGTAATGTCTCTGCTTTTTAATACGCTGTCTAGTTTGGTCGTAAATTTCCTTCCAAGGAGTAAACGTCTTTTAATCTCATGGCTGCAATCACCATCTGCAGAGATTCTGGAACCCAAAAAAATAAAGTCTGACACTGTTTCTCCTGTTTCCCCACGTATTTCTCATGAAGTGATGCGACCAGATGTCATGATCTTAGTTTTCTGAATGTTGAGCTTTAAGCCAACTTTTTCACTCTCCTCTTTCACTTTCATCAAGAGGCTTTTTAGTTCTGGGCTGACCCTAAAAACCTCATATTAAGTAATTACCACCATAAAAGGCTTTTCTTCTAAATAGAGTCACATTCTGATGTACTTGGAATTAGAATTTCAGCATAGAGTTTTGGGGAGCAACAATCTTGTATACAATATGTCCTAATATTTAGTATTATTATGCAATATAATAATTAATGTTATAGTGTTTTTATTTGAAAACCATAAAATATTACTCTTCTCTATAAAAGGTAGAGATTTTAATTTTCTGTGCTATAACTTCTCTTTCTTGCCTCATAGTCTATGCTTTTATTTATTCATTTGGTTGCCTATATATATATATTCATTAATATGTTTACATCCATGCCAAATGTTTAATTTTTATTTGAATAATAATTGAGTGCCCTTTTTGAAATTTGTTGTCCTCTCAATTTCATCTTAATTAATTGTCCTATGACAATTACGTAGCTTTTTATTTCTTTTATTTAGATAAAAATCCACTTTATTCTTGAAGATGATGTCCTTGCAGTTGGCCAGATTTCTGTTGGAATTTGAACAAAATTATTTATTGACATATGGCAGAAGAATCATCCTCATATTCTTTTCAGTTGTATTTTTTTAATTTGACTTTTCTGAAATTTTCTCTCTTTGTTTTTAATTTTTTTAAGCTAGATACCACACTTACATAATATCTTCATACATTTTACAGATTTGTTTAGTTAGCTTTACACTTGATTATTTTTCTATGTAGTGAATTCCAGCTATAAAAATTTTTTCCACTAAAATTTTGCAATTTAAAATCCAGTATGGTATCCCAGTTGACCCAGGTAAAGAATAGTCAGTATTGACAATAGTACTGACAGTAGTCGACAGAAAAGAATCTGTAGTAGTAAAGAGTCTGCCTGCCAATGCATAGAGACATGAGTTTGATCCCTGGGTTGGGAAGATCCCCTGGAGAAGGAAATGGCAACCTACTGCAGTGTCCTTGCTTGGAGAATTCCACAGACAAAGGAGTCTGGTAGGCTACAGTACCTAGGGCTATGGTACAAAAAAGAGCTGGACACAGCTGAAGCTCGCACACTGGGTCACTGGGGAATCATGGTCGTACTTGCTTATTTATTCGTCCTCCCTCCACTGAAATTCATTAATAATACTCTGGTATTTATTTTCTTTTCAGTAGCTAAGACACATTCAATTCTTTGCAACCCCATGGACTGCAACACACTAGGGTTCCCTGTCTTCACTATCTCCCACAGTTTACTCAAACTCATGTCCATTGAGTCAGTCAGGTCATCCAGCCATCTCATTCTCTGTCGTCCCCTTCTCCTCCTGCCCTCAATCCTTCCTAGCATCAGGATCTTTCTCAATGAGTCAGCTCTTCACATTAGATGGCCAAAGTATTGGAGCTTCAGTTTCAACATCAGTCCTTCCAAAGAATATTCAGGGCTGATTTCCTTTCAGATTGACTGATTTGATCTCCTTGCTTGTCCAAGGGATTCTAAAGAGTCTTCTCCAGCACCACAGCTGGAAAGCATCAACTCTTTGCTTCTCAGCCTTTTTTATGATCCAGTTCTCAGATCTGTTTGATTTTATGGACCTTTGTCAGCAAAGTGATGTCTCTGCTTTTTAATACATTGTCTAGGTTTGTCATAGCTTTTCTTCCAAAGAGCAGTAGGGCCCCTGAAATTTCTATTATCTGTTGATTTATTGTTTACCTTCTGTAGTCTCCTTTTATAATACCTGTTATAGGAATTGTGTATCTAATTCTATGTATTTTTGTGAGAATTAGCTTTTATATATTCCATATCTTCTCATTTAGTTTACTTTTTGGCAAGAAGATGATTTCATGGATTTTAATTTGCATCCTTCTACACATTTGTTATATTTTTGAAATCTTTTTTTTTAATTTTAAAGAGATTCTTGTTTTCTAGTGTTCCTATTTCCTAGTACTATTCTTTTCTTTAATAGTATAAAGCTTTTTCATATTTCTCTTAATATGTATCTTAATATTATTATTTTTCTCATCACCAACATAATCAGCATCATCTCAACCACTTTTCTCTCCTTTTGTTGAGATATATTTGACATGTGACATCATATTAGTTGAAAGTGTGCACTATAAGGATTTTATATATGTATATATTGCAAAGCAATCACTACAACAAGTTCACTTGACATCTGTTACCTTGTGCTTGTGTGTCCAACAAAGTGCTAAGTCGTATCCAACTCTTTGAGATCCCAAGATTGTGGCCTGCCAGGCTCCTCAGTCCATGGGATTTTCAAGCCAAGAATACTGGAGTCAGTGGCTATTTCATTCTCCAAGGGATCTTCCTGACCCAGGGATCAAATCTGGGTTTCTTGCATTGCAGGCAGGTTCTTTGCCATTGAGTCACCAGGGAATACCTCACATAATTCTAATTCTTTATCTTCTCAGGAAAATTTTTAAATTCTGCTCTCATAGTCATTTAGCTTTTCAAATATACTATATAGTATTGTCAACTCTGTTGCCATGCTATACATTACATCCAAGAACTTATCTTCAAGCACTTTTAAAAAAAATCTTTTTGTCCTAATTTATTGTTATTTTATCTTGATAGAGTTCCTTGATCAGTTTATTCATCATATTCTTTCTTTTGTGTGTTGTTTGTTCTCACTATATGTTTGGCATTCCTTGCTGTTTACTCTCACATATGAATTGATGGTTAAGTTAATCCACTGAGGATACTGATATATGTTTCCTTTGCAGTCCCATTCTTTCCCCCTTTTGATTAGACTCAATCCTGCCTATGTGATTTGTTCTCTTTCATACATGGGATCTTAGAGTCCCCTCTGTCCATTCGCCATTTCCTCTATTTAGGTAAAAGTCTGCTGTAGAATGCCAACATACAAACACTGCCTCCTTGGCAATGATTTACTTTGAGCAGATCTTCACTTTCAACCACTGTTCACTGCTGTATCATTGCTTTCCAATTTCTGGCTTTTTTACACCATTTTAGCATTGAGACCAGGATTTTTATGGATCTCTCCTGAGAAGAAAAGCTACATCATTGTCTTGTCAGTGCAGTGGGCTAGAACTTGTTGCTTCTAGTTTATCTGTCAGCAAAATTCAATTTGTGTGAAGTCATTCATAAATTCTTCACAATCTGGTTCACTTCCATACTGCCATTATCTTTATGACTTTATTGTAGTCTGTACTACATTACTGTAATTTTAATGTTTTTTAGGAGGGAGACGAGATAACAAGAGCAAAACACATACACATGTTTCTCTTGTATAGCAAACATATTTATATATACATGAATAAATATATAGATAAAGAAGAGATAATAATGTATTAATCAGTATCTTTCAGATAAACAAAAAAATCAATAGAATAGACAGCCAGATGGATAGATAAGAGATTCATTATAAGGAATTAGTTCACACAATTATGAAAGTTGACAAGTCCCAAGGTCTGCTGTCTCAAGTGGATAGACCCAGGAGAACAGACACTTAGTGTCCGGTTTGAGTCCAAAGGTCTACAGTTCAGGAGAGCCAACAAAATAATTTCCAGTCTGAAAGCTGGCAGACTTGAGATCCAAGAAGAGCCAGTCTATAAGGGTAAGTATGGAGGCCAAACAAGACCCACACACCAGCTCCAAGTAATCAGGCTGGAACCATTCCCTCTCAGGCATTTTATTCTATTCATATCTTCAATGGATCAGATATGGCCCACTCACCTTTGGATAGGCAATCTGCTTTATTTACTGTATCTACTCAAATGTCAGTCTAATCCATAACTTCCATCACAGACACACCCAGAATAGTATTTGGCCATAGGAAGCCCCACTCAAGTTGACACAAGATATAAAAATTACAATAAGCAGCAAAAGCTTATATGTAATTTATAATGTGCTTGCTACTGTTACTCTATATATGACATATTATATCACATGCATATTTATTCCACTTATGCACAGTAGTTATGTTCTAGAATGTCACTTCAAACACTGAATTAGTAAATAATTAACCTTTGCTCCTAGGGAATGAAAGTTGCTTCTCCTGCTAAGTTGCTTCAGTCGTGACTGACTCTGTGTGACCCCATAGACAGCAGCTCACCAGGCGCCACCGTCCCTGGGATTTTCCAGGCAAGAACACTGGAGTGAGTTGCCATTTCCTTCTCCAATGCATGAAAGTGAAAAGTGAAAGTGAAGTTGCTCAGTCGTGTCCGACTCTTCGCGACCCTATGGACTGCAGCCCACCAGGCTCCTCTGTCCATGGGATTCTCCAGGCAAGAGTACTGGAGTGGGGTGCCATTGCCTCCTCCAAGGGAATGAAAGTTAGGTTTCTGTAACTTCTATGCAAACATTTTGGTCAACCATGAAGTACATAACCTTGTTTTATATGTGTTCTTCTTTAAAGACATCTTATTTAATGTATATTATTGATTCATAAATATTGAACTCACAGCCAAAAGCACCATAACATGTACCTTAACAAAGCTAATCTAATAAACAGAAAGTATGATATTTTCTCCATGATTCACACCACATCTCATGCCTGTGAACACTAGACTGCATCTCCACAGTATACTTAGCATTATATTAAACAGCAAAGTCACCACAGAAACAAACAAAAAAAAAAGATGCAGAAGCAATATGGTACTAAGTAGACCACAATAAGGATTCTTGCTTACAGTATGAGGGTTGATTCAAGAAGGCAGAACACTGCCTAGTTGGAACTAAGCGGGAAAAGTATATTTCAGGTGACTCAGCCACTCTACCCATATCCACCAATGACCAGGAAAAGAGTGCATGTATTGATTTTGGCTTACAAATACTGCGGGGGGCGCTCTGCAGAAAGAGAGAGGCAGTGGAACTTCCTCAGCAAAGCCGAGGGGTCCCGAGGAGAGGTGAGCCTGCTGTCCGCCAACCCAGCCCCTCGGCGAGTGAGAGACAATCAGCCGCGACAGGGGTTCTGTCTAAGCAGTTCCGCTTTATTGCCTCAAGCTCTTGGTTTATAAAGGCAAGCAGGGAGGGGTTTGTGAGGGACTTTCCATAGTTGCACCAATCACATTAAAGGTCAAATCATCATGTGCCATCATTATAACAGGAGTCTATGGTGATCACGCACTGTCTACGTGCACAGAAATCAAGAAAACCAATCAAGAGTTTTGACAGACAACTTAGACCGCGCCCTCATCTCTTCCACCAGGCGCCATCTTAGCTCTAAACCGCAAAGCTAGCCCTTCTTTTTTAAGGTTTCCCGTTTAGGGCCCCACAAAATACATTTTAGCGAGTAGGCACATTCTCAAAAGGAGAATAATGAGTATAGGCTGTATCTAAGAGCATCTGAGAGGGGCTATTATAAAATAATGTAGAGCATATCATTTAACTTACAAGAATCCTGAGGTGGAACTGAATACTACATCTCCCAAGTTTATGCTACTTCTCAAGATCAACCACAAAATGGTTTGTTTACTTTTAACAATCTTTGAGTCCATATATCTTACCTAGATCTATAGGTTAGAATATTTTGCCATAATTTAATAGCATGCAAATATAAAAATTGAATTTTGCTGATAATTTGTTAGTGAATACAAACATTTGTTTGAAAATAAGGGCCTTGGAAGCATAATTTAATATTCTGTAAACAGCTCTTACAAATGTTCTTACAGTCTCATAATTTATAGAACTTAGAACATTTAAGTTAATTGAAAAAATAAACAGTAAAAATGTGATTGGATAGGATTTGTGCAAATCTTATTGCAAATATATCAATAATTAAACAGTCCTTAAATGTGTTTGTTGAATTTTCTGCTTTTGCTGTATGTTGGGATCTCACATGGTTTGTTTGCTTAGATGCTCTTTGCTAAGTAGTTCAGATGGCATAGCTAAAGAAGAAAACAGCTTATGTTTCCAGAGAGCATCCTCTCTGGCTCAGAGCAGGTGCTTTCATTGCTTTTATACTTCTCCTGCGGGTGAGTTCTTCCAGCTCCTGAGGAGGTGGTAATGTGCATTGCTTTCATCAATACTAGCTTCAATCCAAGGACTGTCGCTCTTAAAATAGCAGTGAACATAAACCATCTGCATTTAAGTACTTGACATTTTGGTAAAATACGACAGCTATACCAAAAACTCCAACTGTTTGACTTGAATTTGTTTGATCTTCTTTTTTTTCTTTCTATTTTTATGGGGCAAAGGTTCAAAAAAAGCACAGTTACTGTTTAATGAAAACAGCAGGCAATGCATTTCACAAACAGAGAACTGCTCTCCTATTCCCTTTTGAGAGACCTGAATTTTAAAATCTCAATTCCTACTTGGAAATCATCCTACTCTTTATTCAAATTACAAACATTCAGGTTACCAAGTGTTTGAGAACCTGAAAGAGATTTTCAACTTGAAATTGACATAAGAATCCTTTTTGTTCCAACTGGGAAAAGAAATTCTGCTTGATGTTTTTGAATTCTATATATAACACCTTTCCAAACGAGACAAAATGCATTTCATATGGTATTTCTATTGCCCTTTCTTCTTTCCTTCCTTTCTTCTTTCCTCCCATCTTTCTTTTCTTCCTTTCTTCCATCCCTTTCTCTTTGTCTCTGCCTACATCCCTTTTTCTTTTTTCTTCTCTCCCACTCCCTTTTATTCCTGAATATTCTATCATTTCTGTGAGTCATGAGTACTTAATTCTATAATCCAATTTCAAGATATTCATTTACTCTCTCTCTCAATGGCTTCCTTGGTGGCTCTCTTTCTCTCTTTCTCTAAATACTGCATTTACTATACATACATATCTAGGATGCATTTACTATATATACATATCTATGATGCATTTACTACATATAGACATATATAATGCATTTACTATATATGCATTAATAAATAAATAAATAAAAATATATATAATACATGACAACCTAATGTGTGAAAGTATTAGTTGCTTAGTCATGTTCAATACTTTGCAACCCCATAGACTGTAGCCCACCAGGATTCTTTGTTCATGGAATTCTCCAGGCAAGAATGCTGGAGTGGGTTGCCATGCCCTTCTCCAGGGTATCTTCCCAACTCAGGGATCAAACCTGGGTCTCCTGCATTGCAGGTGGACTCCTTACCATCTAGGCCACCAGGGAAGCCCCACTTAATATGTACCTATCTCTATTCTAAATGCTGTGGACAGTGTCTCAAAGTTTTTGTCCTCATACAGCTTCTTTTCTTTTTTTTAATTAATTAATTTATTTAAACTGAAGGTTAATTACTTGACAATATTGTGATTTTTTTTGCCACACCTTGACTTTCATCAGTCATGGGTGTACATGTGGTCCCCATCCCAATCCCCACTCATACCTCCTTCCCATCCTGTCCCTCTGGGTTGTCCCAGGGCACCAGCTTTGAGTGCCCTGTTTCATGCATTGAACTTGGACTGGTCATCTAGTTCACATATGGTAATATACATGTTTCAATGCTATTCTCTCCATTCATCCTACCCTCACCTTCTCTCACAGAGTCCAAAAGTCTGTTCTTTATATCTGTGTCTCTTTTGCTGTCTCACATATAGGGTCGTTGTTTCTAAATTCTATATATATGCATTAATATACTGTATTGGTGATTTTTCTTTCTTACTAACTTCAATCTGTATAATAGGCTCCAGTTTCATCCACCTTATTAGAATTGATTCAAATGTGTTCTTTTTAATGTTTCATTGTGTATATGTATCGCAATTTTCTTATCTATTTGTCAGCCAATGGGCATCTAGGTTGCTTCCATGTCCTGGCTATTGTAAACAGTGCTGCTGTGAACATTGGGTACACGTGTCTCCTTCAATTCTGGTTTCCTCAGTGTGTATGCCCAGCAGTGGGATTGCTGGGTTGTATGGAAGTTCTATGTCCAGTTTTTTAAGGAATCTCCACACTGTTCTCCATAGTGGCTCTTTACATTCCCACCAACAGTGTAAGAGAGTTCCCTTTCCTCCACACTCTCTCCAGCATTTATTGTTTGTAGACTTTTTGATAACAGCCACTCTGACTGGAGTGAGATGATACCTCATTGTGGTTTTGATTCGCATTTCTCTGATAATAAGTGATGTTGAGCATCTTTTCATCTGTTTGTTGGCCATCTGTATGTTTTCTTTGGAGAAATGTCTGTTTAGTTCTTTGACACATTTTTTGATTGAGTCATTTATTTTTCTGGTATTAAGCTGCATGAGCTCATGCAGCTTATTTTTAAATGGAAGGAAACTATATTGAATTAAATCCAGGATCTAAATATTTGTTTGAAATAAATAAAATATTATTCTAAATAATTTACACATCTGTTTATGAAAAATTTGGAAACATCCTGTTTTCCTCATCATCATTGGCTTATTTTGGAAGAGTATTTATAGCTGTAACTACAACAGTTTATAACATCAGAAGTAGATTTTTTTTTTCTGGAATTCCCTTGCCTTCTCTGTGATCCAACAAATGTTGGGAATTTGATGGTGAGGGACAGGGTGGCTTGGTATGCTACAGTCCATGGGGTTGCAAGGAATAAGACATGCCTTGGGAACTGAACAACAACAACTACAACATAAAGCTAAAGATATTTAAAAGCCATTGTTCAGTTATCCATACCACAATTAAAGTTTGAGTATTTTATAAGAGATTTAAACATAAATAAGCCTGTAAACCAATTGGGAATCTGAAAAGTACTGGTCTTCTGACAAGACACCAAAGCAACGAGGTAGACTCTGAGACAAATTACACATTAAGTGGAACCTTAATGATTAACTTAGTGTACGGTGTATTATCTATCCTTCTTTCTCTTTTCATTTGTCTCTTTCTTTGAACAGCTATAGATGGACATGTAGCATAAATACATATTTGTCCCCAGTAGGATACCTGAAACAATTTTTCATGTCTTTTCATTTAAATGTAAAAAAGAAATAGTTGACATAGAATTGCATGTTCTCTATCAATGTGTACACTCTATGCTACCATCCTGGAATTATTTGGTTCCTTTTCATTTATATGCTCACTCAGTTTATTCAGTAAATATAAAATCAACAGAATGAGATTATATTTATTAATTTCAATCTACAAAAAAAATAAATAAATACAGCAAGAACAACTCTAACAGTAGACCACAAATATATATAGGGATATAAATAAATTTAAATGGAAGAGACTAGAAAATCTGAAAGCAGAAATCTAATACAGACAATATGAAATGTAGGAATTTTATTAAATAATATTTATAAGGGTAAAGTTTCTTTAAAACTCATAAGTTTTAAAAGTATGGAGTATAAAAAATTAAAACAACATTATAAATTATAATGTGCAATGAATTGATGGTAATATTTGAAATACTTAACAGGAAAATTGCATGAACATATCAATCAGTCAAAACTGAGCACATACTGATGGATACTAACAGAGTTTCAACTCTGCAAGAATACACAGGTGAAACAGAGCTGACCTTAATGTTAAATGAGGTGACATTTAAGCCAGGATGCATTTTAAAAGAGCCATTTAGAAAAATTAATTTAAAACAAATTTTATTTAATGAAAGTAAACCCAGTTATGTTTATATACTGGTCACAATTCCTTATTGAATTAAGTAACATAACTATAAATAAAAATCAAACACTTAGAAAGATTTGGAGAAGCTGGGGAGATGTAAATATGGAATGGATGTGTAAGAAATTTAAGAAAAAACTTCCCAAATAATTTGCAAATATAATAAACATAAATATAAATTAAATAACATAAGCAAAGAAGAATAGATCTCACATAAAAATACCAAATTATTGTTTAAAGTTGTATATTTATGGAACATTTTTGTGTTCAAATTTTATACTTCAAGGAAAGTCACTTTTCTTTGCTAAAGAACATGCTTCACTAGCAAAATTCTATCAAAAATGCAAAATAAGCATGATCTAAAATCTCGCTTTTTTCCAAAATTATAAAATTATTTTAATGAAGAAAATTCCTACAAAGAATAATAAATAGATATACAGACCGATAGTTAAGCAGCCAATCAGTTAGAGTAGAAAACAAAGTTAAATTAGAACTGCTTGACAAGGAAAAGAGAGAAATAGAAATAGGGCAGGGAGAGAGATAGAGACAAAGGTATCCATGAACCCATGAACAGGTAAATAGATAGCTGTAAGTATGAATTTCATTTACATGGTTCCACTAGGAGCTCAAACTTGATCTTAATTTTTTTTTCCTGAAAATAGTGCAAAGGTAGACAGAATTGTTCACGACAACTTTACCTTTGTAATAAAGAGAAAGCTTTTGAAAACTGAATCATTTGCTCAAAAATCTGACAACCTGGTAACCCTATCCATTGGCCATCATTTATGGGAGTTTGCCTTGTGAATTATGACTATTTATTTTAGGTCACTTTCTGTACACCTGAATTATGTCACTCTCTCCAGTGAACTAAGCCTAACAATGAAAAGTCTTTTCTGCTAGGTGTCATCTCCTGAGCTATTTGCTTATTCAGTTCAGTTGCTTAGTCATGTCCAACTCTTTGCAACCCCATGGACTGCAACATGCCAGGCTTTCCTGTCCATCACGAACTCCCAGAGCTTGCTCAAATTCATGTCTATTGAGTCAATGATGCCATCCAACCATCTCATTCTCTGTCACCCCTTCTCCTCCTGCCCTCAATCTTTCCCAACATCAGGGTTTTTTCCAATGAGTTGGCTCTTTGTATCAGGACTGGACTTCCCTGGTGGCTCAGAGGTTAAAGTGTCTGCCTGAAATGCAGGAGACCAGGGTTTGATCCCTGGGTCAGGAAGATCCCCTGGAGAAGGAAATGGCAACCCACCCCAGTACTCTTGCCTGGAGAATCCTATGGAGGGAGGAGCCTGGTAGGCTACAGTCCATGGAGTCAAAAAGAGTAGGACACGACTGCCCTCAATCTTTCCCAGCATCAGCGTCTTTTCCAATGAGTTGGCTCTTTGTATAAGGTAACCAAAGTACTGGAGCTTCAGCTTCAGCATCAGACCTTCCAATGAATATTCAGTGTTGATTTCCTTTAGGTTTTATGGGTTTAATCTCCTTGCTGTCCAAAGGTCTCTCAAGAGTCTTCCCCAGCACCACAGTTTGAAAGCACCAATTCTTTGCCACCCAGCCTTCTTTATGGTTCAACTCTCACATCTGTACATGACTATAGGAAAAACAAAACAAACAACAACAACAAAAAAACATTGCTTTGACTATAAGTGGGTGCTTTTTTTAAATTATTTTTTTTATTTTTTATTTTTTTTCATTACTGTAATTTACTTTTTTTTCTTTTCTTTTTTTTTTTTTTTTTGTACATGCGTTCCCAAACATGAACCCCCCTCCCACCCACCTCCCCACAACATCTCTCTGGGTCATCCCCGTGTACCAGCCCCAAGCGTGCCATATCCTGCATTGGACATAGACTGGCAATTCGATTCTTACATGATATTATACATGTTTCAATGCCATTCTCCCAAATCATCTCACCCTCTCCCTCTCCCTCTGAGTCCAAAAGTCCGCTATACACATTTGTGTCTCTTTTGCTGTCCTACATACAGGGTCATCATTGCCATCTTTCTAAATTCCATATATATGTGTTAGTATACTGTATTGGTGTTTTTCTTTCTGGCTTACTTCACTCTGTATAATCGGCTCCAGTTTCATCCACCTCATTAGAACTGATTCAAATGTATTCTTTTTAACGGCTGAGTAATACTCCATTGTGTATATGTACCAGAGCTTTCTTATCCATTCATCTGCTGATGGACATCTAGGTTGTTTCCATGTCCTGGCTATTATAAACAGTGCTGCGATGAACATTGGGGTACATGTGTCTCTTTCAATTCTGGTTTCCTCAGTGTGTATGCCCAGCAGTGGGATTGCTGGGTCATAAGGCAGTTCTATTTGCAATTTTTTAAGGAATCTCCACACTGTTCTCCATAGTGGCTGTACTAGTTTGCATTCCCACCAACAGTGTAGGAGGGTTCCCTTTTCTCCACATCCTCTCCAGCATTTATTGCTTGCAGATTTTTGGATCTCAGACATTCTGACTGGTGTGAAGTGGTACCTCATTGTGGTTTTGATTTGCATTTCTCTAATAATGAGTGATGTCGAGCATCTTTTCATGTGTTTGTTAGCCATCCATATGTCTTCTTTGGAGAAATGTCTATTTAGTTCTTTGGCCCATTTTTTGATTGGGTTGTTTATTTTTCTGGAATTGAGCTGAAGGAGTTGCTTGTATATTTTTAAGTGGGTGCTTGCTAAGTTGTCTCAGTCATGTCAGACCCTGTGGGACCCTATGGAATATAACCTGCAAAGCTCCTCTGTCCATGGGATTCTCCAAGCAAGAATACTGGAGTGGGTTACCATACCTTCCTCTAGGGGGTCTTCCCAACCCAGGGATCAAACCCACACTTCTTATGCCTCATGCATTGGCAGGCAGGTTCTTTACCACTAACACCATCTGGGAAGTCCAGCTTGGACTATACAGAGGTATAAGTACTTAACTAAAAGGAACCTTTTCAGGATAAGCCAAAAAGTGTGAGCTCATCCTGAGATTATGTTATGAAAACTCTGGAAAGGTTGTTTCAGGATTAAAACCAAGAGAGTGGCATAGTCTGGTGTAATCGTAGAAAGACACTTTGTCAGTAATCTTTGCATTGGGACTTTCAGTGCCATACATGTCCAAATGATTTTATAAAAAAAAAAAAAAACTCATGAATCCAAATACTTATAATTTGTTGTTGCTATTACTGCTATTTTTCTGATCCCTACCAATACAAATAACACTAGCTTTGAGATTTCTATATTTTTATCTTCTTAATTTTAATAGACATGGGATTCTACAGATTATTCTAGCAAGTTTTGCATTTTATTTTAAACAGTAATACAGATGAACCTGGAGAATATTATGCTAAGTGAAATAGGTCAGTCACAGAAAGACAAAAGCAACATGATTCCACTAAGCTGAAGAGTTCAAAATAATCACACTCAGAAGCAGAGTAGAATTTTGGTTACCAAGGGCTAGGGAGTGAGGGAAACAGGGCGTTTCAGTTCAAATGGCATAGAGTTTCAGTTATGCAAGCTGAATGTCCTCTCTAGATCTGTCATACAACAGTGTGTCTGTGATTAAGAACACTGTATTGTACTATAATGCCTCTTTCATTTTCCATCATGGTTTTGATTTCTTCATCTTTTTGCTCTGTGGTATCATATATCCATACATTTCAACATCTTTTATTCTAGTTTCAAGGGTCCCCATTGTTGTTTTTATTTTCCTTGAACATTTTTATAGTTGTGTTTTGTTACTACATTATCTTTGCATATACGCCTGTGGGCTCTGATTTTATTTTAATTTTTCAGGCTTATGAGAATCTCCCTATTCAGGTTTTTCTTCTTCAGTTTTCACTTAAAGTGGTTTTAATCTTTCTTGGTTTACCCATTTCAGAGGCTCAGCATCCATTCTATTGGGACCTCTTATATATATATTGGAGGTTATGACTCTTAAGTGTGACTTAAGCTATAACTCGTTTTTAGAGAATTCAGTGCTATCCATGGCCTGGCAATCAGAGACCTCTCTACTAAGGACAGTAAGAGACCTCTTCTGAGGCACCTTCATATTGCTTGAATAAAAATATATCATCATTTTTCAAACATGATAGGACAAGAGTTGAAAGCAATAATGTCAGTTAGCAAAGTATATAAAATGCTCCAATAATTTGGCCACAAGATGTGAAGAACTGACTCATTGGAAAAGACCCTGATGCTGGAAAAGATTGAGGGCAGGAGAAGGGGAGGACAGAGGATGAGACGGTTGGATGGAATCATCGACTCAATGGATATGAATTTGAGAAAACTCTGGGAGACAGTGAAGGACAGGAAGCCTGGTGTGCTGCACTCCATGAGGGGACAGAGTCAGACATGACTGAACAACAATATAAGATGGTAGATTTTCATCAGGCCATACAATGGAGGTGAATAAGACAGTCTCCCTTTAGGGGCTGGTGACATCTACTCAGGGGCTTCCCTGGCACCTCAGTGGTAAAGAATCTGCCCACCGGTGCAGGAGATGAGAGTTGGATCTCTGTATTGGGAAGATCCTCTGGAGAAGGAAATGGCAACCCCCATCAGAATTCTTGCCTGGGAAATCCCATGGACAGTGGAGCTTGGTGGGTTACAGTACATGAGATCACAAAAGTGTTGTGTGGGGCCCTAACAGGGAAACCTTAAAAAGAAGGGCTAGCTTTGTGGGTCAGAAACTAAGATGGCACCTGGCAGAAGAGATAGGGGCATGGTCTATGTTGTTTGTCAAAACTTTTGATTGGCTCTCTTGATTTCCATGCAAGTGGACAGTGTGTGATCACCATAGACTCCTGTTATAATGAAGGCACATGACGATTTGACCTTTAACGTGATTGGTGCAACTATGGAAAGTCCCTCGCAAACCCCCTCCCCTGCTTGCCTTTATAAACCAAGAACTTGTGGCAATAAAGTGGAACTTCTTAGACGGAACCCCTGTTGCATCTGATTGTCTCTCGCTGGCCGAGAGGCTGGGTTGGTGGACAGCATGCTCATCTCTCCTCGGGACCCCTCAGCTCTGCTGAGGGAAGTTCCACTGCCTCTCTCTTTCTGCGGAGCGCCCCCGCAGAAACTGGCACCCAACGTGGGGCACGAAGTGGACGGACAGAGGTGGTGACACCATGCGGCTCTGAAAGAAGGAGCGACGAGGGACCCTAGGCTGGTAGCAGCATGGCGCTCCCCTTCAGAGGAGTATTGATCGAGGTAAGCCGGATTTCAAGGTGGGCCCCCCTCCGTTTTGAGGGAAGTGGCGAAAAATCTCCTGACTTGTTTTCCTTCTCCTCTTCTTTTCTGATCTGTCCTTAATTCCTTTTTCTGGAGTTTCAGTGAACAGGCGAATGGTTGTGGAGGCAATTGATAAGTCCTGGCTAGGGCCACTCTCTGGCGGACTTTGAAGGCCCCGCAACAGGTAAGCCTCAGTAACTAGAGCCTGACCAGGTGGACTCCCCTTTAATCATTCTTAACTGAGGACGTGGCCTAGAATCTTCCCTGTGGGCACGGGTCAGGCACTTAGAGGCCATTAGGGCACCTGCCACTTGAAGAAAACTTCCGTGCAACAACACAGGCACATAAACAGTTCCAAAAGCATACCATAAGCCCAACTTTCTGGCCACCACCACTCCCGGTAGGATTTTTGGTGGTCGTCCTCAGTGACTTTTCTTTCTGTTCTCCCTCGGCAGCATGGGAAATAACATTGGGAAATCTGATGAGCCCGAACTCAGGGCACTGAGATATATGCTCATAAGCAGGGGACTTGAGATTTCTGACGCTCAGGCCATTAAGGTCTGGGGGACCATTGTACGGTTAGCCCCCAGGGTTGCTTCGGCCAATCTGTTCTCTTGGGACACTTGGGATTGAGTACAAACCTTTGCTAGGCAGCGAGAGGTTCAATACGGTGAGGAGCCCCCCTTAGGGTTCTGTCTGATCATTTCGGTCCTCAAGCTCTGCTTTTCATGGAGTGAGGAGCATGTCACTGATATGGGTACCCCCAATTCAAAATCAGAAAAACAATGGGAAATTCCCTGGCCGATAGAGCAGCCTCCCTTACAATCCAAGCTTGTATCTTACAAGATGCCTATGATCTTCACGATCTTACTCATATAAATTGGAGAGGGCTACATAAAAGGTTTCCACAGATCCCTATTAGAGAATTAAAGAAAATTATACATACTTGTAAATCCTGTCTTCCTTATTTACAAGTACCGCCTTTACAGCCCCCAGGAGTAAACCCTCGAGGGCTAAAACCCAATGTGCTGTGGCAAACTGATGTGACCCATTATTCCCCTTTTTGAAAACTTAAGTATGTTTTTGTGTCTATTGACACTTATTCTCATGCATGCTGGGCTACTGCCCACACAGGAGAAAAAGCAAAACATGCTTAAAGCCATTTTTTACAATGTTTTGCGATGTTGGGCCTTCCCCATCAAATAAAAACAGATAATGGCCCTTGCTTCATCAGCCAGAGCTTACAGAAATTCTTCCAACAATGGCACATTCGTCATAACACCAGAATCCCACATAACCCCCAGGGACAAACCATAATTGAGCACCACCATCAAAATTTAAAGGCTCAATTACAAAAACAAAAAGAGGGAATAAGCCCTCACCAGCAACTTGGAATGGCACTCTTTACTCTAAATATTTTAAATTTTTCAAAAAATGAACAAATACCATGTTTTCAAAAACATTGGTCTAACCAAGAAATAAAACCTGAAATACAAGTGAGATGGAAAGACCCTATCACTCGCCAGTGGAAGGGGCCCAATCCACTCCTTACAATGGGAAGAGGATTCGGATGCATATTCCCCATTGGGGATCCCAGCCCTATATGGGTACCAGCAAGGAATCTTAAATTTACACCACAAGAGAGAGGTCAAATCTCAAAATCTGACACAGATTAAAGGGACATTCACATATTGAGCCCAAGAACAAAAAGTTCCTGAGGAGATCTTTTCTTCCCTTTCAGATCATCGATGCGGCGACCCTGGTGGACACTGCTCCTGGTGATCGTCGGTTTACCTATCCTCTCCTTGCTGACCTTCATCATTGCCACAGCTGTGCAACAGTTTTTAGAATCTTTGAAGCCTGGGTTTAACGACACACAAGGCCATCAACCATGAGGGTACAACAGTGTCAGCATCCGTGCTGGGAGTTCAACAAGCTCAGACCATCGAGGTTATAAACAACATATCCACTGCCTCTGCTCTAGGATTTCAAACCAGCTCGAACACCTGAGATCCGCCATAACAGGACTCCAACAACAGCTTGATCTCCACGCCAGAGCGATCGAGATGTTGAGTGTTCTGGCGTGCATAGACTGTGATGTGAGATACCCCAGCTTTTGTCTGACAGCTTTTCCAGTGTTAAATGAGACTCTAACAGGTGAAAAAGGGAGCAATGGATCTATGGGACTGGATACAAAGTCCATTTACCTGGTTTAAAAATACCTTCTATCTGATTGTTTTCGTTGTTCTGCTTGTTGTAGTGTTAAAGGTAAAAAAAATCTCACAGCCCGCAATAGGCGCTTACAACAAAAAATAGTTATGCTTGCCCAGGTCATGGAAAAGGAGCCCCATGTTGGGCACCCACAAAACCCCTGGATTAATTTAGCCCTTCAAGAGATTAACCGATACATATAAATAAGAGTTCTAGATGCCCATCATCTAGAGAGATTCCACCTAGTCCCCAAGAGGTGGCTGGATAACCAATGACGGGTAAGACCCTCAGAGGGGGGCAACCTAAGACAGGCACAGATGCGAGAGGGGCTGGTGAGGCTGGAGGTTGGCCACCTACAGCTTTATGCCTTGCTCTACAGAGCATCAATACAAATGTCTCGAGGGCTTAAATAAAATAAAAAAGGGGGAGATGTGGGGCCTTAAATGGGAAACCTTAAAAAGAAGGGCTAGCTTTGCGGGTCGGAAACTAAGATGGCGCCTGGCGGAAGAGATAGGGGCATGGTCTATGTTGTTTGTCAAAACTTTTGATTGGCTCCCTTGATTTCTGTGCACGTGGACAGTGCGTGATCACCATAGACTCCTGTTATAATGAAGGCACATGACGATTTGACCTTTAACGTGATTGGTGCAACTATGGAAAGTCCCTCGCAAAACCCACCCCGCTTGCCTTTATAAACCAAGAGCTTGCGGCAATAAAGCGGAACTGCTTAGACGGAACCCCTGTCGCGTCTGATTGTCTCTCGCTCGCCGAGGGGCTGGGTTGGCGGACAGCAGGCTCACCTCTCCTCGGGACTCCTCAGCTCTGCTGAGGGAAGTTCCACTGCCTCTCTCTTTCTGAGGAGCACCCCCCGCAGTGTTGGACACAACCGAGCAACTAAACAACTACTCAGCTTAGCCAGTTAAACCTCCTCACACAGCATTCAGATTGGTGGGTTTTTTCTCTATACTCTTCAAGAAAATTTGGCTATCTCATGGAAATCTTCAGATTTCCAATCTCTAGAATCTGTTCCAAAACTTATGAAAAAGACATCTAAATTCTGAACCTTAAACTGCAGTACTGAATTCTCAGTAGGTTAGGAATCTTCTCCATACACTATCTATATAATAAGTTGGTCTGTTGGTAGTGAGTTAGGCTTCTAAAATCAAGTGAATACATTTTGTGAAACTGAAAAAAACACATACAAATATGCTACCCATGATCATTACTTCAAAAGTCGATACTCCCCTCAATATAGTCTGCTCTGGACATTTCACGTGTGATTTCTCCACTTATATACATTAGTCCTTAGGCAAATATGTATGTTTTCATGACTTCTTAAGTAGTATATTTTTATAAATGATAATATATTCAGAAATGAAAGAAACAATAAAATCATAACACAATATCTTCAGATGACATAATTTATACATATGTATCTAAACATAGATTTTTAATATGTATGTATACACATGTACTTTATTATAACAACATTTAAATTATACATACAGGACAAGATGTAAGTAGTGTAAATTGTGTCTGTTTTAAGTTACTTAGAAATGTATTCCAATTAAATTATGCAAAAGCACATATGGTTTTAAACTATGTTTTCTATTAACTATATTGAATTTTAGTTATAATTTTAATAGTCATCTTTAATATAGGTGGATACAGACATAAATGCAAACTGTAGTCAACAGACGATTCTCATTCCTCATACCATCATTTATTTCTTAGTCTTAATAACCTAATTTTTGTTTGACAATTAGTTTCATGGATTCTTTTTTAGGCAAAGTCAGGTCTTTAGTTGAGACCAAGTATTATCATCATTTAGTGACAGTGCATAATGAAAAAGATATCAGTGTAATATCAAGAGAAATTTTTATGAACTTTCATCTGGAACCTATTACAATTCATTTGAAGAAACTGACATGTAGCATATTACTGCAATTTACCTTCTTGCAAATGAGAATGAAACTTAGCTTCCAAAACTTATTGAAGAATTGGGGGAGTATTAATTTAGGTACAAATCAAAATCAAGGCAAGACAAAGAACTGTGGAGACCCTGGTCTAACAGTAATGTGGGGGGATTACTTGTGAACAACAAAATGATGTGGTTGTGATCTTCTATGATAACAGCAGCATCTTCAACAGCTATGACTAGAAGGTTCTCATAACCACAGCATGACAGCTTCAGCAAATAATATTTTGTGAGTTTAATCTTGTTTATAAATAATAAAATTCTCATATTTTTCATAAGGCTATACTTTAAAAGAAAGCATACATTTGAAAATATATATATATTTTTAAACTCCTTCAACTTTAAGTATACTGTCTCACAGAAAGAACCTATTGATAGTTTAGATATTTTGACACTCACCTTCAGTGAAGTGTGATTTATAAGGCAGAAAGGCCAGGGTACTTTAATTGATTCAACAGGTACAGATCAAATATCTATGAAGAAGATGCTTAACCCACTTGAAATTCATTTTCTCAAATTTAGGAAATTTAGATTCCATGAAAAGAAATGAAATGATGGTTTGGAAATGCTGTTTCTGGAACACAGCATCAACAAATCTCCTCTCCTCTTCATTCTCTTCCTCTTCGTCCCTTCCCCACAATTCTCTTTCTCTAACACACATATACACAAACACACACACAGATACACCCAAGGCTTGATGGAGGAATAAAGGAAAAACATACTTTTTTTCCAATGATATGAAATGTATTGGTTATTTCTATTACAAATATGATAACAAAGTAAGGCATAAAGGAAAAATTACTCTAAAAGTAACTGTATACATTATATGTGTGTGCTGTGCTTAGTTGCTCAGCTATTTCTGACTCTTTGTGACCCCATGGACTGTAGCCTGCCAGGCTTCTCTGTCTATGGGGATTCTCCAGGCAAGAATACTGGAGTGGGTTGCCACTTCTTATTCTAGGGCATCTTCCCAAGCCAGGGATCAAACCCATGTCTTTTGGGTCCCCTGCATTGGTAGGCAGGTTCTTTAACACTGCACCACCTGGGAAGTTATATACTTCACATGCATACTTAATATTAGAAAGTTATATGGACTCTTTTATTTTTTAATCTTTTTATGTAAAACCATGACCTGTCTTTGGCTTTTATTTTTATTTTCCTGTTTAAAATGAATGATCTTGAAAGTTTCTCTCTGTAACCTCTCCAACAAACTTCTATAACCTTTATCAAGGAGTCATGAGAGTGAGGAGGAATAAGATCCATAGTTAATGAAGACCACTTAGAGATGACTGGGATGCTTTCCAAATATTACATATAAAGATATAACATTCTTTTGTTCAATTTTCTATTAATAAAGAAGCATTTATATTTTCTTTTTCATTTATTTTTTAAATTTTTGCATTGGTATGGAAACTATATCTTAATGACTTCTTTTGTAAATTTAATGTGATTTTATTTTTAATATAAAGATATTTCAGGGATAATGTTATACAATGATGATGTACACCTTCCAAGGTATGAATCTCAGATATATGTCTAACAGTATAGAAACCTCATATAGTATGACTTCTGTTGAATTTAGAGCACCACTGTGTCAGTCACAAGCCATTTATGATGGAACTACATAGATCTTCACTAACACTGTGATAAATGAAGCTGTCTAAATTCCTCTGCACTAATATGGAGACTGAAAAATAAGCTGATAAAAGTCTAATTTAAATTCAGCAACTAATAAAATAGGATAAAATTTTAGTAGTGAAAAAAATTTTTCAAATGTGATATGTGAAAAGTCTGTTATTTTCACCTCATTTATGTAAAAGGGAATGATATGTTAGAAGTTTAATCTATGACTATAATAACTTGTGGCAGATAGCTTAAGTGGAATTAATAATGTTTTTATTTTCATTTTATAGAATAATTTGTAACCATATTTTTAGTAAAAAGAAAAATTTTACACATGTATTCCCAATTACTTAAGAACAAATGATTTTGTATTGAAAAGCTATGTCTATGATAAATTATATTAAACATTTTTCATATTTTAATTAGCATTCATGTCTCCAATCCAACAAATATGAATCAGTAATCAAATATTTATTTAAAATGCATATTTTTGTTAATTTTTAAATTAAAAATAATGTCAAGAAAAGTAATGAATATCAATTGATTCTTTTGATTTGGGGTCAAATTTATTTACATATTAAATTAATCTCTCTCACATACACACATAAACACAAATAAACATAGACACACACATACACAAGAATGAATTCAAACTGAATAAACGTGTTTACAGTGGAAGTATCCACTACTGATATCAAGTTAATAATTGATTAATAGTCAATTAACTGAAATTCTCCAATCAGTGAGGAAAAGATGATAATACATGGTCATAGTATACTGAACATTCATTTAGCTTTTATATTTCTACCAAGTTATTTGCTTTTTCCCTAGAACAGTTTATTTCAGTTGTGCTTGATATTATCAGTATGAAGCTGATTTTTTTCATATATATTATGTAAACAATTGAATCAGGTATTACATATCAACTGAAAATAAGTACAAAGGTAGAATTCATTTTTTATTGAAATGGTCATATTATTAGTATTCAATAAAAATGAAGAGGCTTCCCAGGTGACTCAGTGATAAAGAATCCACCTGCTAAGCTGGAGACATGGGTTCTATAGCTGTGTTGGGAAGATCCCCTAGAGAAGGAAATGGCAACCCTCTCCAGTATTCTTACTTGGGATATTTCAAGTCCCACAGAGGAACTTGGCAGGCTAGAACCCATGGGGTTACAAAAAGTCAGATACAATACGATTAAACAACAACAAAAGAGGAATAGCTCCCATCAAAAATTCTAGACAATAATTATAAGGAAGGCTACAATAACAATGTGTTTTCAATGAGGGCAACATTAGCCCTAAACAGACTATTATTGGTTCTTAAGAAGATGTGAAAAAGTTACAATTCTACATATAAACCAAAAAGTATGCATGCTGTATATAAATAATAGTATATGCTTCATATTAGAAGTTTATGAGGAAATTAGGGAAAATGTCTACAAAGCATCCTTAGGAGGAAAAGATTTTTTTTTTTTTTATGTTGAGAAACATGTATCTAAAAATGGTTTTTAAACCTTTAAAATACAATAGTACAGAGTACATAGTACTTCAAGTACTCTGTTAACTGTCTTGTTTTCTTACATTATATTGTAATGAATCAAACCTAAATCTTAGATGATGAATATGGTTGATGTTTATATAAAAGCATTACTCAAAAATCAGTGTGTAGACCCACATTCCAAAGAAAGCTGTGAAAGATTTAGTTGCCATCATCTGGACAATCTAGCAGAAATTTAAGAACCAAATTTGATAGTTTGATTTATTTTAGTCCCATAAGAAATCATCACTAATTTTTACTCATCTTAGCCATTACATACTTCACTAATCTAATCATTTCTAACCTTGGCAATAGTTACCTCCCATATCAAATTTTTGAAATCTGTTTTCCTGAATTTTGCTTTGTTTCAATCCAACTCCATTTCACTCAAGCACAGTTCCCTTTCCCCACAGCTCAAGTATAATTAGATTTTAATTTTGGTTGAACTATAGATTCATATTCAGTATTGAAATTATGATGGCAATCTAAATTTTACTTACATGAAGTATCAGATATTATTTTCCTTTTTAGCAGAAATTCATGATTTCCCCAGACTTAACAGTTATGATTTTCTTTGCTTAGTTTTTGAATATATCTGTTTCAGTTTTCTAAAGTCATTATAACAAATTACCACAAACTTGGTGTCTGAAAATGACAGATATTTATTCCCCCAGATTTCTGGAAGCAGAAGTCTGAAATCATTGTGTTGGCAGGATCATGCCCCTGGGAAGGCTCAAGGTAATCCTCTTGCTGTGGTGATGCCACACCAGTTGCTGGTGATGCCTGGTGGTCCTTGGCTTGGAGTCACGTAACTCTAGTCTTTTCCTCTATTTTCACATAGCCATCTTTCATACACCTCTGTGTCTCAAGTTTCTCTCTCTTTTCACCCTAAATCCAAAAAGAGCTTCTCTCAAGATTATTAACTTAATTATAACTGCAAAGATCTCACTTCCAAACAGGTCACATTCATAGGTTATCAGGGTAAGTTCTTGCACAGATCTTTGAGTAACACAGTTCAAACCATACCAGGGTTCAGACCCGGTGGATCCAGGGTAATTCGAATGTGGGGATGGAATCAGCGTCCTAGGAAAAAACTTATTTAATTACAGATATACTGAGAGATTAGAAATGGATAGTGTAGTAGGAAATATTAGTGGAGAAAAAAATGCTGAATAACTTGGTTTACGTGGGATACCAATACAATTCCAAGACAAGGAATTTGCACCATCTACGTTGGGCCACCGGTGCCACTTGAATATCGGAAGGTGCTACTCCTTGGGTTCCTTCTCGTATGGAACTTAAAAACTGGGGCAAGTAAGTAGACATGGCAAGCACCCACGCTCCAGATGGGAATTCAGCCAGAAAAATGGGGAGCAAGAAAGAAACGACATGGGGGAATCAGTCTTTCCAGAAACTGATCCCATTTCTTTATTTTTTAGGTTTGCTTACATACCTTTTGTTATACATAGGGATGAATACAGAGTCACGCGGGGGTCAGCAGTCTTGACCTTTATCAAAATCAGGTGCTTCACATAAATGTATAAAAAAAGGTTTTAGAGGTTTTACATCATCTTCTGGCCATGAGGCCTGCTTACATTTTATGATCCTTTCTTTCTGATAACCAAAAAACTTATTTTTTCCAAGGGTGTTTTTTCTTAAACCAGACACCACCCTCTAAATAAAGTTGCATTCCTATAGGGTGAGGGTGTAGTGAGTTACAATCAAGAAAGGAATTTATTTAACCCAAGGTTAACATGATTAATCTTAAAGGTTAATACTTATTTCTCTTATATGCTAGTTATATTCATTATAAGGGCAGGGAATATGGAGATTTAGCAGCAAACATCAGCCCAACAGATGAAAAACCTTCACCAATGTTCCCCTTAAGATCTATTTAGACTTAAGATAGTGATAAAGTTACATTTTTACATAGCAAGGACACAGTGATTTATAACAAAGTACAATGATCTATAACAAAAGAGAAAATTCATTAATTCAAAAAGTCTAGTATCACTAACATCAAAAACTACTATATTTTCTTTTCTATATTCCAAATACATTGATTAATATATTCCCAGGTGCCTAAGGATATGGAGGCCTGGTGGCAATCATTGACTCAACAATGAGAAAAGCCCTATGCTAATTAAGATTTTCAAAATACTCCAAACTCTCTGTGTTGTTTATGGTTGAGAGGTTGTCACACAAGCTAGTCTGTCAGCAGAGAGGTTTGACCTGAGACACCCTTGTCACACCCAGGGCAAGGAATTAGCAGCAATTATTGGCACAACAAATGAAAAACCCTTCACCAATATAGTTCCTAACCAACCCACTATACTAATAATTTCTAACTTCCCAAAAGAATCTGCCTTAAGTAAGTAAGTCTAAAACATCTCGTGCCTCTCACAATTGGGAGGCTGTAAACAATCACATGTGGCTGGACAAACCTGTACAGGTAGGCTAGATAACCTTCAGAGCAGTTCATAAGTTGAAACACTCTTGTCACACCCAGGAATTTTTATTGACCTGGAGCTGTAAGCTAACTCCTTCTCCGAGGGAGGTAATGGGGGTCAGCCCCCTGTTAAGTCAGAGGTATAGGTGAGAGCATGAAACAATAAAGTAGGTAGACTCTGGTTTTGGGGGTAGATGCTCAGGAAGAGGGGGTTTCCTGAGGCTTGATCATGCCTTTGCGTATATGCTGAAGCCTCCTTCTCATGACCTTTGCCATGGGCGGAGTTCCTCATGCTGGCTCCGGGCAAAACCATTACAACATCTGGGGCTTCCCTGGTGGTTCAGACAGTAAAGAATCTGCCTGCAATGCGGGAGACCCAGGTTCAGTTCCTGGTCCAGGAAGATCCTCTGGAGAAGGGAATGGCTACCCACTCTAGTATTCTTGCCTGGAGAATTCCGTGGACAGAGGAGCCTGGCAGGCTACAGTCCATGGGGTCATAAATTGTCATACAAAACTGAGTGACTAACACTTTTTCACACAACATCAAATGTATATAATTGCATTAGGAATTTGATCAATTTCATCATTTTAAGAAAATCTCTTTCAGGGCCTCCAAACTGCCCCAATATGGAAAATTGGTTCCCTAGGCTAGATTGCTGGCTCTTATTTCGGGAATTCCATTCACAATCATCTGGAAATTGCCTTCATCTTTGTCTTATGTTGAGATTTTTTGTTCTGAATCTGGTATCTTACATGGCTTATATTCTTCAGTTTTTATATAGCAGTTTCTCCAATAGGTCCTTGATAAAGATAAAACCATGAGATTTTGTATATCTAAACATATTTTAACTTTATACTTACCTTCATCTGTTAAGTGTAGCAAAACATGAATTTGTAAGTTAGATAACATTAAGCAGTGGGGTGGCTCAGATGGTAAAGCATCTACCTGTAATGCAGGAGACCCAGGTTCGATCTCTGGGTCAGGAAGATCCCCTGGAGAAGGAAATGGCAACCCACTCCAGTATTCTTGTCTGGAGAATCCCATGCACAGAGCACCCTGGTAGGTTTACAGTCCATGGGGGATTGCAAAGAGTCAGACACAACTGAGCGACTTCACTTACTTTAACTTTCAGATGGCTCCTGATTACCTATTCATCACCTGGAGCCGTAGTTCTGAGGTTTGCCCCAGATAGGAACAGGGTGTGCTGGTGATAAAGACACCATCACTATATTACATTCTAAAACTCCCTGGGAGGGATTCGGTTCCAGTTTATTTGTGTTATTTATTAAAACTGCATTGTCTAATGCTCTGCACCTAGGTTTAGTTATTATATGAGACCATGCAGCCTGAACTTCCCTGAGACTGAGATGTCTCACATGTCTTGACAGTTTGGGATCTGGATCCTGTGTAGCTTGAAGAGAGAACCGTAGGAACTCTGCTTGCATGTTCCAGGCCTCCCTGCTGCTCATTTATGCTTCCTTCCTCTGATGTTAAACATCCGGTGGCTGTAATTAAACTTCTGTGAGCAACTACCTTATTGGCCTTTTATGAATCCTGTTGACTATCCAAATTGCTACAGATATTTCTAACATTTTGAAAACACATACTCCATTTTCTAATTTCCATTTTTTGTTTTGTTCCATTGTGAGAAATGTTTTTGAATATTCTGATTCTTTATCTTTCACTAAGAATATTTTATTATGCTTGAAACATGTAGAATCAAATTTTGATGTCAGCTGATCTGAAACATCAGGATGATGTATTCATGCAGTATTATTTTTATTCATCCAGCTAAGAACTTGGATACAAAAATCTGTCCTTCACATTGATAATATGATTTCAGTTATATATTTAATAATGTCATTTGGTCTACTATTAGTTTTATGATATTCTGGAATTTCTATTTGTTAGGCTTTTGAGTGTCAGGTCTGATTCTGTATATTTCTTAAATTTAAAAATTTTTTCCATATGTATATATATATATATATATATATATATATATATATATATATATATTTGTATGTATGTTTCCTCAGCTCAGTTCAGTTGCTCAGTCATGTCTGACTTTTGCGACCACATGAACCACAGCATGCCAGGCCTCCCTGTCCATCACCAACTCCCAGAGTTTACATAAACTCATTTACATCCAACCATTTCATCGTCTGTTGTCCCCTTCTAGCATCAGGGTCTTTTCAAATGAGTCAGCTCTTCTCATCAGTTGGCCAAAGTATTGGAGCTTCAGCTACAACATCAGTCCTTTGAATGAACATCGAGGACTGATCTCCTTCAGAATGGACTGGTTGGATCTCCTTGCATTCCAAGGGACTCTCAAGAGTCTTCTCCAACACCACAGTTCAAAAGCATCAATTCTTTGGCACTTAGCTTTCTTTATAGTCAAAATCTGAAATACATACATGACTACTGGAAAAACTGTAGCCTTAACTAGACAGACCTTTCTTGATGAAGTATTGTCTCTGCATTTTAATGTCCTGTCTAGGTTGGTCATGGGCTTCCCTGATGGCTCAGGTAGTAAAGCATCTACGTGCAATGCGGGAGACATGGGTTCGATCCCTGGGTTTCGGAAGATCTCCTGGAGAAGGAAATGGCAACCCACTCCAGTACTCTTGCCTGGAAAATCCTATGGATGGAGGAGCCTGATAGACTACAGTCCATGGGGTTGCAAAGAGTTGGACATGACTGAGTGACCTCATTTTCACTTTCAGGTTGGTCACAACTTTCCTTCTAAGGAGTAAGCATCTTTTAATTTCATGGCTGCAATCACCATCTGTAGTGATTTTGGAGCCCCCAAAATAAAGTCAGCCATGGTTTCTACTGTTTCCCCATCTATTGGCCATGAAGTGATGGGACCAGAAACCACGATCTTAGTTTTCTGAATGTTGAGCTTTAAGCTAACTTTTCACTCTCCTCTTTCGCTTTCTTCAAGAGGCTCTTTGCTAAGTCACTTCAGTCGTGTCCAACTCTTTGTGACCCCATTGACTGCAGCCTACCGGGCTCCTCCATCCATGGCATTTTCCAGGCACGAGTACTGGAGTGGGGTGCCATTGCCTTCTCCAAGAGGCTCTTTAGTTCTTAATTTTTTGCCATAAGTGTGGTGTCAACTGTGTATCTGAGGTTATTGATATTTCTCTCCGCAATCTTGATTCTAGCTTGTGCTTCTTCCAGCCCAGTGTTTCTCATGATGTTCTCTGCACATAAGTTAAGTAAGCAGGATGACAATATACAGCCTTGACGTACTACTTTTCCTATTTCAAACCATTCTGTTGTTCTATGTCCAGTTCTAACTGTTGTTTCCTGCCCTGCATACAGGTTTCTCAAGAGGCAGGTCAGGTGGTCTGGTATTCCTATCTCCTTCAGCATTTTCCACAGTTTATTGTGATCCACACAGTCAAAGGCTTTGGCATAGTCAATAAAGCAGATATTTTTTCTGGAACTCTCTTGCTTTTTTGATGATCCAGTGAATGTTGGCAATTTAATCTCTGGTTCTTCTGCCTTTTCTAAAACCAGCTTGAACATCTGGAAGTTCACGGTTCCAGAAGCCTGGCTTGGAAAATTTTGAGCATTACTTTACTAACGTGTGAGATGAGTGGAACTGTGCAGTAGTCTGAGCATTCTTTGGCAATGCCTTTCTTTGGGATTGGAATGAAAACTGAACTTTTCCAGCCTGTGGCCACTGCTGAGTTTTCCAAATTTGCTGGCATATTGGGTGCAGCACTTTCACAGCATCATCTTTCAGGATTTTTTTTTTTTTTTTTACTTTACAGTTCTGTATTGGTTTTGCCATACATGAAATAGCTCAACTGGAATTCCATCACCTCCACTAGCTTTGTTTGTAGTGATGCTTCCTATGGCACACTTGAGTTCACGTTTCAAGATGTCTGGCTCTAGGTGAGTGATCACACCATCATGATTATCTGGCTCCTGAAGATCTTTTTTGTACAGTTCTTCTGTGTACTCTTGCCACCTCTTCTTAATATCTTCTGCTTCTGTTAGGTCCATACAATTTATACCCTGTATTGTGCCCATCTTTGCATGAAATGTTCCCTTGGTATCTCTTATTTTCTTGGAGATCTCTAGTGTATTTTTGTAATTTTATACAAAATTATTTTACACAATAATTTTGTATGTATATGCAAGTATATGTATATACAAATATATATTTTGTATATACAATAAATGCAAAATATATTTGTAGCTTTATACAGAAATTCTTCCAGTTAAACTGTATATTATTTTAGCTATCATAAAATTGCTTAACACGTGTATACCTGTGGTGGATTCATGTTGATGTATGGCAAAACCAATACAATATTGTAAAGTAATTAACCTCCAATTAAAATAAATAAATTTATAGTAAAAAAAAGTTTCCTTTTGGGTATTCTTTTAGGTAGCATCCAGTTTTAAATAGCTTATGCTACCTCTTTATGAGAATAATTTTGGGAATCTCAGCTTCTGATTAAAAACTTGTTGTTCAGTAGCTATGTCATGTCCAACTCTGTGACCCCATGAACTGAAGCAGGCCAGGCTTCCCTGTCCTTCACTAGCTTACTGAGTTTGCTCAGATTCATGTCCTTTGAGTCAGTGATGCCATCCAAGCAGCTCATCCTCTGTTGCTCCCTTCTCCTCTTGCCCTCTATCTTTCCCAGCATCACTGATATATGATTTTTCAGATCTGACCATAGGCAATCACCAAGTTCACCAAGTCTTTACCTAGCAGGGCTCATGCTGCCCTCCCCAAACATTTGGTGAACAGCTCAGGTACCAGTCTATGAAGAGAGTTGCAGTCGATGACTTAGGTCACTCTGGCTGGTTATGCTATTTATGAATCTGCTTTTCCAGCCCAGGCACCTTTACTCCTGGATTTCTCTGTCTAAGACTTTGCCTGATGTCTTCCAGGACCTCTGCTGAAACCCTCTAGTGTAGGGAGGAGGGAATCTTTGAAGATATTTCCCTTCTCCGACTGAGTACCCTCTACTTTCCCATTCCAAGCCCTCCATCTTGTCCTTCTCCAGGCCTCTAGGTACATGAAACTGCTGGAGGCTTTTCTTAGGGCTCCCTCAGTATTGAGAGGGCCTGATATCTGTGTGGACCTACCTGACCCTCCTCCAAGGTCAGGGTCCATTCTATTTGGGAAATGCAACATGGGGAGTCAGCTTTTTCTCCCATTTTAACTTCTTGCTTCTACCATCCCAGTAAGTGATTAGAGGCACAGAACTTTCATTTTTGTCTTACTGCTTTAATTGGCTATTCAGACATCTAACGGTTCCATTTCTGCCAGCTCAGCTAAGTTCCTGACAACTTGAAATATGTGCTTTGAAATTTCCTTACTTAAAAAGCCTAATGTCTTACTAGTCACAGTTTTTTCTGTTTGCTTGGATGAGTCACAGAGATCTACCCATGGTTTTCAGGTGATATTTATGAGATAAATATCGAAACCATTAGAAGCTTTGTGTATGTGTGGAGGTTTCCAATTAAAGTCTTTACTACAGAGTATACAAGTTCCTCTTTCATTGGAGTATCCAAGATGGTCCTATTCCAAAGAGAAAGTTATCAAAGTCTATTGACTTGGGAGCAAAGACATTGCTGACAGTGATTTTGAAAATCAAGATCAGCATAAGGCCAGGTGTCTAATCATTTAATATGAGAACTCGCACATTAAACTGTTTTCAGTTTTGTCTCCCTGCTCGCAATATGACTGATATCCTTCACATAGATACGAAGCACTAAATCCTCTCTAAAGAATAAATCCCCAACCTCTATTGATATGGAAAAGGGACAGTCTCAGGGCTGCCTGGAATATGCCACTAAGCTATTTTTTCTTAAAAATTATTTCATACAGTTACTTAGATTTTCTTTTTTTTTTTTTTTCTTGCTTTCTTCTTCATTTTGGAAGGACAATGCTGAAACAGTATTTGTGTCACTTGGAAGTCCTGGTACGTGTGTGCTTATTCGTATCTGACTCTTTGTGATCCCATGGACTGTAGTCCACTCCTCTGCCCATGGAATTTTCTAGGCAAGAATGCTAGAGTGGGTTGTCATGCTACTCTGCTCGGAGTTCTATGATGTCTTTTTACCTCACTTTCTTCCAGTGTTAAGTCAATTAGCATTTCTGTTTTCGCATTTTTGCTGCTCACATTCTCCTTTCCCTGGTGGAATTACCTATTCAAACACACACACATGCACACACACACACACACACACACACACACAAGATTTGATTCAGTGAAATTTCTTGAATGAGTAAAGATTAAAAAGGGCCCCAAATCCAGCATGTTTAAGCAGATATACTTCCATTCCTTATGTATTCAATACTTTTTTTAATACCAAACCATGTTGAAAAGGTAGAGAATGGCTTCAACATTCTATGAAATTTTAAATAATTTTTAGACCTTCTATTTCTGATGATACAGCACAAATTGACTTCCAATTGTATCTTTCAATCCAAATCTATTTGGTTTATATTTAAAAATACTTCTCTTAAAGTGTAGCTGTAGTTTCACAGCTGCATGCATGCATGCTCAGTCACGTCAGTCATGTCTGACTGTGAATCTATGGACTATAGGCCACCATGCTTCTCTGTCCATGGGATTCTCTAGGCAAGTATACTGGAATCGGTAGCCATGCCCTCCTCCAGGGAATCTTCTTGAACAATTGATTGAATCTCTGTCTCTTGTTTCTGTTTTTATTTTTTCTTCTACTTCAATTTGGATATTTTCTATTGATCTGTTATTTAGTTTAGTCATCTTCTTTTTCATACTGTCTGGTGTGCTATGGGACATTAAATAGTTTTATAATCAGTTATTAAACAAGTATGTGAAACTTTTAAATAGATTGCTCTGTTGCAACAGTTTAAATTGCTTCTGCTTTTTCCTAACTTTTTCATAGTTCTCTTGAAGCATTTTATGCAAACTCTAATATCTGCATCATCTGTGAATCCAAGTATGTGGAGTCTTTTTGTTTGATTTTTGGTCATAATTTTGTACCTTTTCACACACATGTGTGCTGGGAATTGTGTAGAAAAGAACCATGAAGTACATATATGGCATTTTTCAAAAGATTCACTCTGTAAAAAGAAAAAAAAAAAAAAGTCAATTCCTAATAGGATAAGGTTTATTCCATCTCGTTTGTCCTAGCATATTCTTCCCAGGGTTCTGGCCAACTGCTAGAACTTTTCTTCACACAGGGAAGACTGAATGGGATTTAACTTTGTACTGAAAGATTTTGAGCTTTTCTCATAAGGTTCTCACATGAAGAGCTTCAAATGTGGCAAATACATTGAAAGGCTATCACATATTTGATACAAATTCATTCCCTCCACCAACCTTTGAGTACTCCTGACTTTGAAGCTAAAGACATTTTCACATCACCATTGTGAAACGAAAAGTTTCTGCTCTATGCCCTACCAGTAAACAATGTGAAGTGAAGTATGAAAATCACTCAGTCATGTCCGACTCTGTGACCCTATGGACTATACAGTCCATGGAATTCTCCAGGCCAAAATACTGGAGTGGGTAGCCTTTCCCCTCTCCAGGGGATCTTCCAGACCCAGGAATCAAACTGGGGTCTCCTGCATTGCAGGCTGATTCTTTACCAACTGAGCTATTGGCTTTTCCAAATGCAAATTTCTGAGTCCAGGTTAAACAAAGCCAGCTATTTGGAAGTCATTAGGTACTTTCTCCTTAGTAAGCACTGAGGAGCTGGGGGCATATGAGAGACAGCTATCCATGCCATCTACCATTTCATAAGGTAAACAAGGAATTGGGATACGAACAATCAAGAAAGCAGGACTGTCCCCAGATAGACAGATGCATATGAAAGAAATGTTAGCAATCCTGGACAGTTGCACCTTCCCATACATTGTTGTTCAGTCACTAAGATTGTGACCCCACAGACTGCAGCACACCAGAAAATCACTAAATCTCTTCATATGAGAAATACTGTTTTCTTAATTAACAGTAATCTTTTGATATTCAGATTACCTGCCTCTTATTACAAACTTGTATATAGCCTAACTTCTCCCCTACATCCTCAGAGTCAGCCCTCTCAGTGTCTCCTGGATACTGTCTCCTGGTCTCAAGTTCTAACTTTCCCGTGGAATAAAACCAGGGTGGGATGTATGGCAAGAGTAACATGGAAATATACATTATTATATTTAAACAAGATAGCCAATAGGAATTTGCTGTATCACTCAGAGAACTCAAACCAGGGCTCTGTAACCACCTAGACTGCTGGGATCAGGAGAAAGGTGGGAGAGAGGGAGGTTCAAAAGGGAGGGTACATAGATATACCTATGCCAGATTCATGTTGATGTTTGGCAGAAACTAACACAGTACTGTGCCTATCTTTGCATGAAATGTTCCCTTGATATCTCTAATTTTCTTGAAGAGATCTCTAGTCTTTCCCATTCTATTGTTTTCCTCTATTTCTTTGCATTGATCACTGAGAAAGGGTTTCTTATCTCTCCTTGCTATTCTTTGGAACTCTGCATTTAAAATGGGTATATCTTTCCTTTTCTCCTTTGCTTTCAGCTTCTCTTCTTTTCTCAGCTGTTTGTAAGGACTCCTCAGACAACCATTTTGCCTTTTTGCATTTCTTTTTCTTGGGGATGGTCTTAATCCATGCCTTTTGTACATTGTCACAAACCTCTGTCCATAGTTCTTCAGATACTCTGTCTATCAGATCTAATCCCTTGAATCTATTTGTCACTTCCATTGTATAATCGTAAGGGATTTGATTTAGGTCATACCTGAATAGCCTAGTTGTTTTCCCTACTTTCTTCAATTTTAGTCTGAATTTGGCAATAAGGAGTTCATGATCTGAGCCACAGACAGCTCCTGGTTTTGTTTTTGCTTACTTTATAGAGCTCCTCCATGTTTGGCTGAAAATAATATAATCAATCTAATTTTGATATTGACCACCTGGTGATGTCCATGTGTAAAGTCTTCTCTTGTGTTGTTGGAAGAGGGTGTTTGCTATGCCCAGTGTGTTCTCTTGGCAAACTCTGTTAACCTTTGACCTGTTTCATTTTGTATGGCAAGGCCAAATTTGCTGTTACCCCAGGTGTTTCCTGAATTCTTACTTTTGCATTCTAGTTCCCTATAATGAAAAGGACATCAATTTTGGCTGTTAATTCTAGAAGGTCTTGTAGGTATTCATAGAACCTTTCAACTTCAGCTTCTTTAGCATTAATGGTTGGGGCATTGACTTATATTACTGTGATATTGAATGGTTTGCCTTGGAAACAAACAGAGATCATTCTGTCATTTTTGAGACTGCATCCAAGTACTGCATTTCAGATTCTTTTGTTGATTATATGGGGCTACTCCATTTCTTCTAAGGGATTCTTCCCCGCATTAGTAGATACAATGGTTATCTGAGCTAAATTCACCCATTCCAGTCCATTTCAGTTCACTGATTCCTCAAGTGTTTATGTTCACTCTTGCCATCTACTGTTTGACCACTACCAATTTACCTTGATTCATAGACCTAACATTCCAGGTTCCAATGCAATATTTCTCTTTACAGCATCAAACTTTACTCCCATCACCAATTACACCCACAACAGGGTGGTTTTTGTTTTTTTTCTGCTTTTTTTTTTTTTTTTGCTTTGGCTTTGTCTTTTCATTCTTTCTGGAGTTATTTTTTTACTGATCTCTTGTAGTATATTGAATACCTACCAGCCTGGGGAGTTCATCTTCGAGTGTCCTATCTTTTTGCCTTTTCATGCTGTTCACAGGGACTCAAGGCAAGAATAGTGAAGTTGTTTATAATTCCCTTCTTCAAGAAAATTAGAGATACCAAGAGAACACTTCAGGCAAAGATGGGCACAATAAAGGAGAGAAATGGTATGGACCTAACAGAAGCAGAAGATATTAAGAAAAGGTGGCAAGAATACAAAGAAGAATTATACAAAAAAGACTTTCATGACCAAGATAACCATGATGGTGTGATCACTCACCTAGAACCAGACACCCTGGAATGCAAAGTCAAGTGGGCCTTAGGAAGTATTACTACAAACAAAGGTAGAGAAGGTGATGGAATTCCAGTTGAGCTATTTCAAATCCTAAAAGATGTTGCTGTGAAAGTGCTGCACTCAATATGCAAGCAAGTTTGTAAAACAGCAGTGGCTACAGGACTGGAAAAGGTCAATTTTCATTCCAATCCCAAAGAAAGGGAATGCAAAAGAATGTTTGCACTATTGCACAATTGCACTCATCTCACAAGCTAGCAAAGTAATGTTCAAAATTCTCCAAGTGAGGCTTCAGTAGTAGATGAACAATGAACTTCCAGATGTTCATGCTGGATTTAGAAAAGGCAGAGGAATCAGAGATCAATTGTCAATATCTGTTGGATCATTAAAAAAGCAAGAGAGTTCCAGAAAAAATATCCACTTCTGCTTTATTGATTATGCCAAAGCCTTTGACTATGTGGATCACAACAAACTCTGGAAAATTCTTCAAGAGATGGGAATACCAGACTACCTGACCTGCCTCCTGAGAAATCTGTATTCAGGTCAAGAAGCAACAGTTAGAACTGGACATGGAACAACAGACTGGTTCCAAATCGGGAAAGGAGTACCTTAATGCTGCATATTGTCACCCTGCTTATTAAACTTCTATGCAGAATACATCATGTGAAATGTCGGGTTGGATGAAGCACAGGCTGGAATTAAGATTGCCAGGAGAAATATCAATAACCTCAGATATGCAGATGATATCACCCTTATGGCAGAAAATGAAGAGGAACTAAAGAGCTTCAAAAGTGAAAGAGGAGAATGAAAATGTTGGCTTAAAACCCAACATTCAGAAAACTAAGTTAATTGCATCCAGTCCCACCACTTCATGGCAAATAGATAGGGAAACAATGGAAACAGTGAGAAACTTTATTTTCTTGGGCTCCAAAATCACTGCAGATGGTGACTGCAGCCATGAAATTAAAAGATGCTTGATCCTTCTAAGAAAAGTTATACCCAACCTAGAAAGCAGAGATATTACTGTGCCAATTAAGGTCCATCTAGTCAAAGCTAAGGTTTTTCCAGTAGCCATGTATAGATGTAAGATTTAGACTATAAAGAAAGCTGAGCACTGAAGAATTGATGCTTTGGAGCTGTGATGTTGGAGAAGACTCTTGAGAGTCCCTTGGACTGCAAGGAGATCCAGCCAGTCAATCCTAAAGGAGATCAATCCTGAATATTCACTAGAAGGACTGATACTGGAGCTAAAACTCCAATACCTTGGCCACCTCATTTGAAGAGTTGACTCATTGGAAAAGACCCTGATGCTGGGAAAAACTGTAGTCAGGAGGAGCAGGAAATGACTGAGGATGAGATGGTTGGATGGCATCACTGACTCAATGCACATGAGTTTGAGTAAGCTCTGGGTGTTGGTGATGGACAGGGAAGCCTGGAGTGTTGCAATCCATGGGCTTGCACAGAGTCAGACATGACTAAGAGACTGAACTGAACTGAAATGACACAATACTGTAAAGCAATTATCCTTCAATTATAAATGAATGAATTTAATTAAAAAAAAAAACACAACTAACTCTCAGCTTTTAGGTTGTGTGTATTTTTTTAGTCGACATCAACTAAAAGCTTCTTTCATGATGCCCACAGTCTCCAGTGTGTTCCCCAAATATCCCATAGGGGAAACTAGCTGTGCAATTGTGGATGATTTTGTCAGTGGAGTTTGTAATATCTTTGGTTCTGTCTCACCGCAGCAAAATTTGAAGTAATGGATCGACCAGTGTTACAGTTCCATGTTAAGGCTCAATTTTATTTGATAAGCAAAGGATAATACATCTTCAAGGTGTGAGGGTAGGCCAACCCACAATATGAGAAGATAAGAAAAGCCAAGGGTCAATTTTTCATCCTTTTTTATTTTTTTATTTTTTTTTCTCCTCCCCTGTGCCTGCCCAATCTAAATTGGGCTATCCAGGATGGCTGTTTCTTTCACCTGACATCCTCACTCTGGTCCTTGGAACTTCCTTTGTTCTATTTTTGTGGGCTTTTCCCTTATTTTTCTTTTAGCCACTGCCATTCTGGACTCCTTTTTCCTATTCTAACAATTTCCAAGTGTGAAAGTCTACATGTTTTTCTCATTTCCACATGAAATCCTTACTAACCCTCAGAATTGTCTATATCCTCCTGTAACGAAAACATCCAGTGACCCTCAGCTTGCAATGGACTGAGACATTCTCCCTAGGATTTTAGCTTATCCTATCCTTACTGTTTTTGTTTATTGTATCCTCATTGTTTTAAAAAAAATATTTTTCGTAATCTAGCTGGCTAGTCCTAGCTATTGCAAAGGAAGTGCTGAGCTTAAAGAGTCTAGTATAAAAACCTCCTTCCCATATAATTTAATTAGAAATGAGATGTTTGAAAGCATCCATTTTCTGTATCTTGCTCAAATACTTAGTCCATACTTTCTTTTCAGTCCTTCTGATATGACTTACTAAAAATTCAGTCAATTTTTTAATGACACTCCACAACTAATTAAATGCGTCTTTAAGCATAAGGTGGGTTATTATTCATAAATATCCTGCTTTATAGGATATAAGCAGAGTTTGTTTGTTTGTTTGTTTGTTTTCATAGTCAAAGTTCAGTTCAGTGAAGGTTGACTTCACTGCCACTAAAAAATTGAGATGTGGGTAGACCCTATAAATATCTTTTTCTAAAAATTAACCTATTCAGTTTCATTAGCTTTCAGAACTAACCATAGATGCTTGTGAAATTGTCAATATGTAAATGAAATATAGACATTCTCACCTAGTAGGCTTTGTATTTAAAAGTCATGTGAGGACCGTAAAAATACAGAAGTTCTCACTATGGTACTGAATAAATGTGCTCTGCCAATAAAACCTCCTCCTTTCTTCATGTAACCAAGATATCCTCTATTACGCAGATAGAGCAACTCAGACATTCTTTCACCATGCATTCTTCACAACCATTCTTAACACTTGTTATTTCTATTTACTTTATATCCATTGAGACCATAAAGATTTCTCTTCTTCTTCCTCCTCCTTTTCCTCCTTTTCTGAACACTCATATTTGTGCTTTCTGCTCTTATTTTAGGGAATAGGAGACTGAGAAAAAAATCTTCTCCTTAAAAGAGGCTAAGAGAGGTTGTTCCATGATTTCTGCATTTTCTATTTCAAACTGTGGAATCACCTTTAAGGAGATATTTGGACTAGGATTGTTATTTACCTATGCATAGCTAGTACCCCTAGAGAACCAGGCAGAAATATTTGAATTTCAGGGAAATATTCTTTCTCTTAATTTTTGAACTTTTATATTTTAATGTTGACCAATGTATTTCATTTAATTAGTGGCTTTTACAGCTATTATGGGATACTGCTATATCTCTCATACTTCACATCTATTTGTATTTATAAATATATGTGTGTGTATGCTGGTACTGCTAAGTCGCTTCAGTAGTGTCCGACTCTGTGCGACCCCAGAGACGGCAGCCCGCCAGGCTCCCCCGTCCCTGGGATTCTCCAGGCAAGAACACTGGAGTGGGTTGCCATTTCCTTCCCCTAAAAGTAGGCTAGAGCTTGCTGGAGAGGCTGAGTGTTTGTACTGGGATTCTGACTAACTGGCTGGGTTCGCTGTTGTGGCAGTAACAAGTCGGACATAATGAAACTTGTTTCCAGGCACTTGAATCTGCTGGACATTGGGAGCAGTTGCCAGAGGAATAATTGTCTTAAACTGTGATGTGCTCATGCCTCCAACAGTGATGGTCTGCACAGTTGATTTCACTGTCTGCAATGACCGGTGGTGATACTTGAGTTGTCTGTCCTGTAACTGCTTTACTATTAATTGGTTTTGCAAAGATCAGCTTCGTGATTACAGGACCAGAGGTTGGTGTTCGAGGCTTCTTAGCAATCAAAGCCGGCTGCGCAGCCGCCTCCTTCTCACGCTGCGCTCCTTGGCCTCCCAGCAGCCGAGGCGGCGGCGGCGCCTCCGAGACACAGACCTGGGTTTGTGTGTGTGTGTATATATGTATATGTATATGTATATGTATATGTATATGTATATGTATATGTATATGTATATGTATATGTATATGTATATGTATATGTATATGTATATGTATATATGTCTGTGTCTCCATTTTTTTCAGATAGATGCAAGTAGTGTCTGATAATACCTTTGCCTTAATTTGCACTTGTATTTCCTTTTGTGTGTGCTCTCTGATGGATCCAATTCCCTCCTTTCCCTCTTTTATATTTCTTTTTTTTTTTTCAAGATGAAAGAAACTGCTTGTCCAACAGCCTCATCCAGGATTTTCATTATAAGATCCTTTGAGTAATATAAATCAATGAGCGCTAGCCCCTTTAAAAATTAATTTATTTTTCAAATAAATTCTACCTATGTCTACTTGTAGATTAGGGTAGTTTGACTGTATTTATCAATCTAAAATTTTAATTAACACATACACTCATCAGTTATTGTTTCTACTTGTTCTTCATTAGTATGTTAATTCTTGTGCACACTTTGCCAGAGATTCCTAATGCCAAAAAATACATAGAACTTTTCTTTCATAAAAAATAGCCACACATGTATCCTGAATTTCAGTAAACACCTTTTGTTAAAATACAGTGATGGATTGCCAAGATATTCCAAGCTAAACATTCTAATCTTTTTAAATTTATCAAAAATATATGTAAAAGCTCATTGTGAATAATAATGAGTAATTGCAATTATTACGTTACTTTTTTGATACAAGATAATATTACATATAATATCTCATTGCACCTCAATCTCTACTCTAGGAAGCAGGTACAATTACTATTCTCATTTTATTTAGCTGAATCCGAGATTTTATTCATACATTAAATAGCATACTGAAGTCCCGATGCTAGTCCATATTACACTAAGTTTGCACCTAGGCACTTGGACTTCAATACCTTTGCTCTTATACTGTACTACAAGTGCTGTGATTTCTATTACAACCCATTTGATACTCTTGGTCAGCCGATGGAAAAAGACAGATGGGTCTAGGGTAATGGCAATTGCTTACTTAAGCTTAATGAAGTTAAGATTCCATTTGTAGCTATGGTCTCCTTAATGGTGAAATCAATACTTTCCTGGCTCCCATGAGCAGCTGTTGACATAGTAAATCTATTTTATCCATTCTGTTAAATAGAAAACACATAAGTAGTACCCTTTAACCTATTATATCACTACCATTCTGCAAAGGAAAAAGACACTCATTTTTCCAAGGACATGAGAAAAAAAAAGTTTATTGTATCATGAATTCCTTTTCAGAAATCTCCCTATGGAGAAACAATTTCTAGTTGACCTATACTACAGATCCTAATAGTTATGGAAGGAAAAAATATGTGTATGTGTGCATGTGAGCATGAGTGTACGTACGTTCATGTACAATGATAGATCCATAGAATATAATTATGAGCTGAAAGATATCTCTTTTCATAAGGATATCCCACCCAGGGATATTTGGAGAAGAGGATAGGAAGAATTTAGAGTAGCACTGAAATATATACACTACCATGTGTAAGCTAGACAGCTAATGGGAAGCTGCTGTATAGCACAGGGAGCTCAGCTTGGTGCCCTGTGATGGCATGGAGGAGAGAAATGGGGGAGTGAGAGGGAGATTTAAGAAGGAAGGGGTATATGTATATGTATGACTGACTCATGTTCTGCAGAAACTAACACAACATTGCAAAGCAATTATATTCCAATAAAATATTGAAAAAAGAAAAACTGTTAATATACATATTATGACACATTCAGTTTACCTCAACTTGCTGAATATGCACCAGAATGAAAATTTTAATAATGAATATCCAAATGATGTGTTAATATTATAACAACTCATAAACTCTAACACATGATGGGAAAGATTTTAATGTCAAACTCATGCTGAACATTTTTTCAGCAGGAGACCATTGTCAATGTGGTGTTTGAAGAGCAAAGCTGAACAAATAATGAGTCAGAAAAAAATCTCTATCTTCAAAAGGTGGAGAGAAAGAAGTACGTCCTAGTGCTAAAACACCATTTTAGGGCAAAAAAAAAAGAATGCGATAATAATGAAAAATACTGAGTTTGATGGTACTAAATGCTATGCAGCAATATAATGGAGAAAACTGTGGGAGGGTTTCCAAAGGAGAAATCTGAATGTGTCACACCAGGGTGACCGCATGAAACACATGAAGTGGGTTTAAAAATATAACACTGAAAGACTTTTCTCTTTTTTTAAGAAAGAGTCTAGGAACTTTTCTGGGTAACATATGGATCACAGTGAAACAGTCAAAGTATTTTTGACCTTTCTTATTTACAGACAGAAAATTGACTGTTGTCCAAATGACAGCAGGTAGACAAGAACAAAGCTCTGGCCTAAGATACAAAACATCCTTAATGTATAGGATGTGCCCACTTTTGTATCTGCAGCTGGGACCTGACAATGCCTGCTTGTGCATCTGTTATTTAGGAACTGAAGTTATATCACACCTGTCCAAAGTAGGACTAATTTATTTGCTCATTTTATTCACCTGACAATGAGAAAGAATTCTTATTTTTTACTGGGATGTTTTAATGTCTGGCCTTCTCTGTTGCCTCAAAGGTAAAGAATTTGCTGCAAGGCAGGAGACTTAGGTTCAATACCTGGGTCTAGAAGATACTGTGAATTAGGGAATGGCTACTCACTCCAGTATTCTTGCCTGAAGAATTCCGTGGACAGAGGAGCCTGGTGGGCTACAGTCCATGAGGTTGCAAAGAGTCGGACACAACTGTACAACCAACGCTTTCACTTTCTTTTACTTGTCTAGTGGAGATGGTGATATATTCTTCAACAGGAATCAATCTCAAATACTCCCCAAGTCGATCTACAGAGTCTATACAGTTCTTACCAAAGTGCTAGGTGCTTTGCTAACAGAAATTGGCAAACATTTTAAAATTAATATGGAAATAGAAAGAATTAAGAGTGAACAAAACTCTCTTTAAAAAGAACAAATTTATTTATTTTAATTGGAAAAAAAAAAAGAACAAATTTGGAAGAGACTCATACTGTGCAAATTCAAAACTTATAGAAAGCTAGGGAAATCAAAATAGTATAGTATTGACCCAAAGATAGCCATATAACCATAAAATAGAACTGAGAGTCTAGAACTAAATTTTTAAATTAATGATCAATTGATTTTCAAAAGAGTTCAATTCAATTCAATTAGAAAGCAGTTTTTTTTTAAATTTTAAACAGAAGTTCTGAGACAATTAGATTACCATAGCAGAAACATAAGACAGACCCTTACAACAAAAATTAACTTAAACTGTAACACAGACCTCAATGAGAAAGCTAAACCTGTAAAACAGAAGATAAAATAAGATTTAAGTCTTATGATTTTGAGTCAGAAAGAGCCTTTCTAGAAATACTGCCCAAATTACAAGTAACAAAATAAACAGTTAAACCTCATCAGAATTAAAAAGCTTCAGTGTTTCAAAGGACTATATCAACAAAATGAAAGGACAAATTGGGAAATATTTTCACAAAATGGGAAAGATATTTACAAAGTTGAAAATATTTGATAAGGGACTTTATTTAGAATATATATTATTACAACTCAATAATACAAACATGCAGAAGTCAATTCTAAGATGAATAGAAGAAAAGCAACATGAATAGAAATTTCTCTGAAGATATAAAAAATGTGTAATAAGCACCTGAAAAGGTGCTCAACAATCTTAGCCATTAAGAATATGAAAATTAAAACCACAACGAGACACCACTTTACACTTACTACAATAACAATAAGTAAAAAGACAGGTAACAGTTAGGAATGACAATGATAGGGAGAACTTGAACCCAATCATATATTACTGGTAGGAATGTAAAACTGTTCAGCTGCTTTCAAAAATAAATTGGCTGGTATTAAAAGGTTTAGGATAGAGTTACCCTATAATCTGGTAATTCTACTCTTAGGCATATATCAGAGGAAATTAAACTATGTACACAAAAAAATGTATACAAATTTTCATAACAGCATTATTTATAGTAACAAAAAGTTGGAAACAATGTAAATGTCAATCATACGATGAGCTGTCGAGTGGTAGGATATATACAGGCAAAACAAAACCAAAAAATACAGATGAAGAGAATCAGTGATTCAGTGGTTTCCCATCAAGGAAAAGAGCGGAACAGACTTTGCACAAATGGCAATCTGATATTCTTCACCCTATCTTTTTACAGTAATTTTCCTCTTAATGTTCAGGAAATGATAAATCTCTGTATAAAAGTAAACAAGGGAAAAAAAAGAAAAAACCTGTACAGCTTTCTTAATTCCTTTCGGTAAGCCTCTTGATGAAAGTGAAAGAGGAGAGTGAAAAAGTTGGCTTAAAGCTCAACATTCAGAAAACAAAGATCATGGCATCTAGTCCCATCACTTCATGGGAAATAGATGCAGAAACAGTGGATACAGTGTCAGACTTTATTTTGGGGGGCTCCAAAATCACTTCAGATGGTGATTGCAGCCATGAAATTAAAAGATGCTTACTCCTTAAAAAAGTAATGTTATGACCAACCTAGATAGCATATTGAAAAGCAGAGACATTACTCTGCCAACAAAGGTCCGTCTAGTCAAGGCTATGGTTTTTCCAGTGGTCATGTATGGATGTGAGAGTTGGACTGTGAAGAAAGCTGAGCGCCAAGAACTGATGCTTTTGAACTGTAATGTTGGAGAAGACTCTTGAGATTCTCTTGGACTGCAAGGAGACCCAACCAGTCCATTCTGAAGGAGATCAGCCCTGGGATTTCTTTGGAGGGAATGATGCTAAAGCTGAAACTCCAATACTTTGGCCACCTCATGCGAAGAGTTGACTCATTGGAAAAGACTCTGATGCTGGGAGGGATTGGGGGCAGGAGGAGCAGGGGATGACAGAGGATGAGATGGCTTCATGGCATCACTGACTCGATGGACGTGAGTCTGAGTGAACTCTGGGAGTTAGTGATGGACAGGGAGGGCTGGCGTATGGCAATTCATGGGGTTGCAAAGAGTCGGACACGACTGAGTGACTGAACTGATTTTCAAGTCAAATCAATCCCCAATCTAGCTATTGTTTATCATATTAAAATTCCATCACCAACGACCTGATTTACTGCTATTGCTTTCTATGATAGAAAAAAAAAATGGAACCAATTTTGAGTATCTTAATTTATAAAAGCAAACAATATTAATGAAATATTAGAAATATAAAGTTTAGCTCAAATAAAAGAAATTGCTTAACACATACAGCCTTAGAAAGGACCAGGACCATAATTGCAGAAGGATTTGGAAGTCATCTGTCTAGATTTTTAGCATGTGATTCAACTGCAAACACTTCCAATGCTTCTATTTCTCTGCTCAACAGAGCGGTTGTATAGCCTATCTTGTAAGAGATCCAAACATGTAATCAATGATAGGTGGGCCTTATGATTATTAGATCAACAAGAATGATGTGGAATTGGGGCCATGTTCTCCAAAGGAAGTGATCTGGGGGTCTGCATAGGGTTCGTAGGACAGGCAGACCTGACAACTTGTGAGGATTCAGAGAATCTAGAAGAGCTGTTTTACTCAGGTTATGATTTATTGCATTGAAAGTATACAGATTAAATTAGTAAAGATTTAATTAAGAATCTAGGTATAAATCTTAGTACTGGTATGTTACGTAAAGAATGTGAGCAAATCTGATGTGTGGGGTAAGCACTATGGGGTAGTCCCATGTCTATAGGACCTATTAAAATTCATTTAGGCATAAGCAAAGCAGTTCTTGTGAGTGTATATATGTTATTTATATTCTGGCATTTATGTACAGAATCATGACACATTTATTATTTTTATAATGTTTATTACATGCTTGCTGGCTCCTAGAAACTGTACCAAGTACTAAGAATTTTGTCCTTGAGAGGATAAGAAAAAAATTACACTTTACATATAAAAATCCTCAAATATTTATAATATAATATGGTGTAATTAGTGATGAATGAAAAAAATAGAGTTACTTAAATTCAATTTAACCTTTCTATGGGCTATAATGACAGACTTTATTGGGGAAATGTATTCAAATTGTATTTTGAAACAGGTAGATAAGGAATTGAAGGAGAGAAGGAAGCAAGCATAAAGGGATAGAAATATAAATAAATGGATGAATTAGCAGATATGTGACTTCTTTGCTGAAGTCACTTATTGCCCACTCTAACTGATCATAAACGAGTAACTTTAATCTGGTCTTATTTCCCTAAATAATAAATGAGATAATTGCCAGCACCATTCCTAGTCTAAGCTGATTATCTGGCAATATGATATGGCCTTAGGCTTCATATCGCAGGTCTGGGGTTAATTTTGAGGTTATTTGTCTTATGTTCAGAAGAAAACTTTCTGCATAGGTGTATGTGCACACTTGGCAAGCAAAAATAGAGATTCTCATATTTCAATTTATATTTACAAAAATTTGAATTCATGTTATAGTATTACCTTGACATATCTGTTTTTGGTTTGTCATTTTCTGCCTATACATTGCTTAGTTTGATTAAAATCACAGATTTTTTGTCAAAAAGGAAAATAAGTTTTCATATAACATTTATATGCTATAGATGTGACTTTCCTAAGATAAATTTTCCACTCAAATAATATTTTAAATAATTTTAATAGAAAATTTAAAATTATAATAATTTACCTATATGTATTTTTGAGAAAGGGCCATCCAAAGATCCAAAAATACAGTGAATACTTTATAATTTATAAAGCTTATAACCCAAAAGGCCAATCAAGGCTTAGTGCTAAAGATTCAGAATGTGAGGAGTTTGAACAACCCACTCCTGGTAAAAATAATGTTGACTGAATTAATAGTATCTACAAATTTTGGCATTCATATTGATTTTTCTCTTCATAAAGAAACATTTGAAATTTTAAAATATTTATGTGACTAAAACAAACATATAAAAATAGCCTAATCAGCAATGGGAAACTATGGGATGGATGTTTTCCTTTATCAAAATAATTTTAGTCAAATTAGCTAATATTAAGGCAAAAGATATAGCAAAATCTGATTATGTTTTGCTATCTTTACTTTCTTTGTTTGTATATAGGACTTATAGGTAGGTACTTTCTCTTTCCAGATGTTTGAGGGTGTAGAGCAGCTGAAAGTTTTAAATGAATGCTTCTTAAATTTAAGTAGTCTCTGAATAGAGGATTATTGTTAAAAAATATATAGTAAATACTTAAGTGATTCTTCTTTTCTAATAAAAATTGTAAAGCAAAGTGATATGCATAGAGAATCCCTATAATTATTTATGATTTATTCAAACTATAAAATAAAAGCTTCAGTAGTCTGTGTCTTACTTCATTTCATGGTATCTTTTGATATTGCATGTCCATTAATGTTGTGTAATAATTCAGACCATTTAAAGCTTGGTTTATCCTTTCTTGTGAAAGGTTATCAAATTTATTTCAGAAAAAACAAATAATTCACATTAGATTTAAATTTCTACTTTTCGTAATTGAGTCACTAAAGCTGTATGATTGGCACAAAATCCTAAATGTGGCATAGTTTCTTAGAATTTCTAAAAACAAAGGCTTCCTGGAATAAAAATCAGATATATTGACTGTACTGTTGCTCAATGGAAGTGCTGATCAGACAACTGTGATTCACACAACTGTGACAAGTGGCATTTATGCAGCCCAGAACAGAGCAGGTGAGCCATCATCTATAAAATCAGAGCAGTAGACATTATTTATTACTCTATCTTGGGGCATGTTATCATTCTCTTCTATTCTTATACTCAGCATCTTCTGATGCAAACAGTTTGCATGCCATTCCAATCAAGAATATGATGAATCTTTCTTTCCCATTCATAAATATGATTGTTTTTCATATTCACAGATGACAGTTCTATAGGCTTTACTCCAAAATGATGTAAGCAAAAACATTAGCTCTTGGTTTATATTTATTTCTCAATAATTATTTCAAGGGTTGAATTTGTGTTGAAACGTATTTTTATCAGGCTGGAGAAGCAAATCTATAATTTCCTAGCAGTTACTGCCAATAAAAATTTTATGCAGTCATTTTGCATTTGTTTAGTTTTCAGAAACTCTAATTGTTCACTGAACTGTCTATGCACAATTTGAATATTTTACTAGTGTGCCAATATCTATGGAAAAATATACTTATAGGAGAGGAACTGAAGAGCCTCTTGATGAAGGTGAAAGAGGAGAGTGAAAAAGCTGGCTTAAGACTCAAGATTCAAAAAACCAAGATCATGACATCTGGTCCCATCACTTCATGGCAAAGAAATGGAGGAGGAAATGGAAACAGTGACAGATTCTATTTTCTTGGGCTCCATAATCACTGCAGACAGGGACTGCAACCGCAAAATTAAAAGACCCTTGCTCCTTGGAAGAAAAGCTATGACAAAACTGGAGAGCATATTAAAAAGCAGAGACATCACTTTGCTGGCAAAGTTTTGAATAGTCAAAGCTGTTTTTAGCTTTTCTAAAGAAATTTGGGCCATAAAGAAGGCTGAATGCTCAAGAATTGATGCTTTCAAACTGTGGTGCTGGAAAAGACTCTTGAGAGTCCCTTGGACAGCAAGGAGATTATTGGTCAAATACTAAAGGAAATCAACCCTGAACATTCACTGGAAGGACTGATGCTGAAGCTGATGCTCCAATATATTTGGCCACCTGATGCAAAGAGCTGACTCATTGGAAAAGACCCTGATGCTGGGAAATATTGAAGATAGGAGGAGATGGGGGTGACAGAGGATAAAATGGTTGGATGACATCACTAACTCCCTGGACATGAGTTTGAGCAAACTCCAGGAGATAGGACAGGGAGGGGAAGGACAAGAATAGGGAAGCCTGGTGTGCTACAGTCCATGGAGTCCTCAACAATTAAACATGACTTAGTGACTAAATAACATAGATCATATATGGGTATTCATTCACTAAGAGTTTAAGTTGTGTAGAATAAACTTATTTCCTGAGTCATTCTGTTTCCCATGTAGGTTAGTTACACAATACTTTAAGGTTCTCATTTGAAAGGAGAAAACTATTCTTCAGGAAACTATTTATACAAACCTAGCTCATTATTTCCCAGCATTAGCAATTAAGAAATATTTCATAGTAAGTGACAATATCTTAAAATATAATTAACTTTCAAACATTTTTTATGAGCATTCATCATTTTTCCCATGGGATTTATCTGAGTTCATCATGCCACTATTGATTGGGTTCATGAGTAGACATAAATGTGAACAGGGTTTATATTATTGTATTATTGTTACTTTGGTGAAAATAACATAACCATTGTGTTAAAAAGTGAAATTGCACAGTAGGAATTATAATGAGAAGAAATAGATTTTTCTCACTCCTTTTTTTTCTCCCCTGCCCACCACTTCCCAAATTGATTCCATTCAATGATTTCTTTTTCTTTCATCTAATCATCTGAGGGTTATTACTATATTTCTAGATAACATTTTTGTACCTCTATTGCTTGATTTATTAGCCTTGAAGTTCCATAAAACTTTAGCTCAGGTTATCCAAAATCCCTTCCTTTTTCTCAATTTTCTTTCCCTTTTTAAAAGTGCTATTTCTTTGCATAATTGTGTTATTTGCTACTTGTTGCAACAAGTTTGTTCATATGCAATAGTGCCGATATATGCTCCCGCTATGAAGTTCTCTCTGCATATATTCCAAATTGCTGTTTTTATATCCATTTTATAAATTATCCATCTATTTATTGACTTCCTATGAATATATTGAAATTTCTCATACTGATGCCCCTTTCTTTTCTTTAGCATGTTAGATATTTAAATCATTTTAATTTAAATAAGATCTTGCTTGTAAGAAGGGTCTCACAGGTGCTCAGTTTAACATCTTGATCTGGAAGATTTATAACTCTATACTATTCATTTTCACTTCTCATGGAGGCAATACCTATAAAACAAATTACAAAATCATTACCCTGTTTTTTCAACTTTTAATTGCAGAATAATTGCTTTAAACTGTTGTGTTGGTTTCTGCCATACAACAATGTGAATCAGTTATAAGTATACATATGTCCCCTCCCTCTTGAACCTCTCCCCTAACCCCTCACCGCATCCCACCCTTCTGGGTTATAACAGAGCATGGCTTGAGCTCCCTGTGTCATACAGCAATGTTCCACTAGCTATCCATTTTACATATAGTAGCTTATAATAGAGGTGCAATTTATCTTTTAATTAATCAATATAGGTTTATTAATTATTATTTAATGACCAAGGCTGCATAAACTGATTAGCTATTATATAAGAAGGGATTTTATCATATTATCCTTGTCATTTTATATCTAGTTATAAACAATATTTTTCATCATTGAAACTAGGTCACATTTGCCAGGTTCAACTAAGATTCAGAACTTCCATATGCCATAAAACTCTGTTATTTTGCATCTGTACATACACTCAGAGTAATTAACCCAGGAAGATAAAATCCAAAATCTCCTAGAATCTCATCTGCTTGTGGCATAACAAAACACACTCAAATCCATGTGACACAAAGAATGGTCCTACACAATTCATCATAAATGATACAGTATATAATACATGGGCATTCAGTTCTCCATGTAGAATCTGCAACTAAATGTAAATCGAGGAAATAAAGGAAAGAGACAAGCAATTTATATGAGATTTTAAAATAATTTTGTTATTTTCAGTCATTCATTACATAGGAGGTTATATTAAAATAGGCTCTTTCTATAGACTAGGTGATCTTTGTTCATTCCCCAGGGCTTTTTTGTTCTGAGATTTAAAGAATTAGGTAATTTTACTAGGAGGCAAATGGATGAATGGCAGGGTTCCCAGCTGAACACATTGCATATAGCTCGTAGCAAGTTTTCAAGTTCTCTTCCTAATTATGCATTTTAATGAGTCCGCATTCAGTTTTAGAACAAAAATTATTGAAAGTAAATTGAAATCAATACACTTTGAAGCATTAGAGATCGCATTTCCAGTAATCACTCCTTTCTACAGTGAGGAGTCCATCAGATTCTCTTACTTTGTCTGACAGTTTCTTAAACATTTCTGTAAATGTGACAATCAATGCCCTGGCAGCCAAGGAAACTAGACGCAAATCTAATAGATTGAATTGTTATGTTAAGTATGTTAAGTGTACGTGTCACCCTTCTCTGAATACTTATATATAAGAATGAAATAATTTATAGTATGTGCCATATTATACAAACACTGAAATTATATTTCTCCATTCTTTTTATTGTTAAAAATTGACAAAACCAAAGAAGTTCAAATCAAATGTTGAAAGCATTTAATTACTTTTGAATGATTTATTAAAGCATTTTTATTGGAGTACAATTGCTTTACAATGTTGCATTGGTTTCTGCTATACAAGAAATAAATCAGCTATATGTATACATATAATCCCTCCTTCTTGGACCTCCCTCCCACCTCTATCCATCCCACCCCTTTCATGAATTCATAGCAAATTTTCTACATGTTCTGTTGAAAACTAATCAAGATCATTGTAAATTTAAGACAAGATACCTTTTTAGATAAAAATCTAATCATATATCTAAATATCATTAAAACATATTTTGTTTTTAGAAGTACTTACTGCAAGATGCATTTGAACTACCGTAAGTGGAATATAAAACAATTACTTCCATGTTATAAGCTTCAAACTAAATAAACACAAAAACCATCTGTTCTATCTCCCTAGTATGTATAAAATATTAGGGTAAATCCTCCTTTAAATAATTATGGATCATTTTCCTTAGTAATCAGTATGGTGGTGTGTGAAGTCGCTCAGTCGTGTCTGACTCTTAGTGACCCCATGGACTGTAGCCTACCAGGCTCCTCCCTCCATGGGATTCTCCAGGCAAGAGTACTGGAGTGGGTTGCCATTTCCTTCTCCAGGGGATCTTCCCGACCCTGGGATCGAACCCGGGTCTCCCTCATTCCAGGAAGATGCTTTAACCTCTGAGCCACCAGGGAATACTTAAATTAAATTATCTATGAATATCACTTCATTTATTGGTGAAAAAATAAATATGCTCTAATTATGCTTTTTTAAAAGTTATTCTCCTGAGTGACTTCTTTTAAAATGAGATACTGCCAGTGACTCAGGATTGGCTTAAAATTCCTCTCTATTTTTTAGATAATTCACTTTTTTATTATTATTCAGAGAATTCAGTTTAGTTAGATCTATTATTTCTTGGTCTGAGAAACTTCAGTTCACTTCTCTGTCCCTGTAATTCCCTTAATGGTTTAGCTGCTGGTTGTTATCCCTGGAAACCTGAAATACTGGTTAAATTTTTCTCATAAAGCTTTTCACGGTAACAGCTTGTTAACCCAATGTCAGGCCTCATTGAAAACTCAGGGTAAGACAATAAAAACCTGAAAGACTATACATGGTTTCTTGTAAATATCTCTTATTACTAAATGTAAGTAATATTCAGAGGCAAATGAAAGTTTAAAATGGAAGAGAAACAGGTATTAGACATATTTTGTGACAGGAGAAATTCAAATTAGAACATTAATCTCCTTTTCCCTCAGTAATGGCTAAATGACAAAAATTTACATTTTTCTAACCAAAGAAATGAACCACACCAAACGAACCACATAGAGTGCCATCTTGTCTTAGTATCTGTGCCCCTTTGATCGACAACTACACAAGCTATAGTCTCCAGATATTCTGTAGAATCTAATTACTTGCAATCAGAAAACAAAGGAAAAGATGAAGTCAGTTTCTGCCTTGATAGTCACCAAAATAAATTTACAACTGCAGATACAGAAAGCGCAAAAGCAGGAGCACAATTTTACATTAGAATCGTATGATTTATGATTGAACTAAGAAGCTTTTGTCCTTCTAACAGGCAAAGAATATTTTGATTCTTAATAGTAACTTTATAGTGTAAAATTAATAGCAATCAATTTTTCTAACTGTAGCACTGGCTAAGATGAGATCATAACCACTATCTAGTTCATCTGCCCTACTTCCAAAATTATTATTAAATTATTTCAGACTAATAGCTTCAGACAAATAGCATATACAATATAATGCCAAGAAGTGGGAAATCATTACAAAGAAAATTAGGACATGGCAAAAATCATGACTGGTGAATATCTTAGTTTTTTTGAGTGAAAATTTGTTTGAGGAAGTGACATATAAATAGAGATAAAGATGAAATTAGAATGGAATTATACAACATTGACTGTAGTTCAGTGTTCAACCAGAAGGAAATGCAAATTCAAAGGCATTTTCTGTCCTTTGTTTCAGAAGACAAAAATTAAAGAAAGGTCTTCTGTATGTATCAGTGTCAATGTTCCCCATATGACAATTTCTCTGAGTTCTCACTTGTATGCTCCATTAGAACTTTCCTAAGAATGATAAATTATATATAAGAGATGGTTGGATAGCATCATTGACTCAATGCACATGAGTCTCAGCAAACTCAAGGAGATAGTGAAAGACGAGAAAGCCTGGCATGCTGCAGTACATGGTGTCACAGAGTCAGACACAACTGAGAGACTGAAAAACAATATTTTATATATATATATATATAATATACATATATATAATCTTATATATATAATTATTTATTGTTACTCTCTGTTGTAACAAAGCCTTTATTCACAAACTTTTATCCAGATTAATGGCATTACCATGCACCTACTTGTACCTAGCAAAATACTATTACATGCACAGTTCTTCACTCATATTCTTTCTCATATTCTGTGAGTATATTTCTTTTCCTCTGATAGGTGATATCTCTCTCCCAGTGTGTCACTATAAGAAGATATTCACCATGCAAAGCATAAAAATCACAAGTAATTAAAAAGCCTCTACTCCTTTAACCTCAAGCAAGCAAATGTATACGTGTTAATAATCCATGAAGTCTATACATTTCTATGCCAGTAATGCAGTCTAGCCTGGCCCTTGCATGGCATTGCATCCTTTAAGTCAATATGTGCCTTTTATTAAGAAACTTTTCTCTCTAAACTACTATAAAAATTTTGGTTCAGGATTCAGCCTGAAGAACTCCATCTTGCTTTGTGTGGAGAATTCAAGGCAGATTTTCTTCATTATACACACAAAGACAATCTCCACGCCATCAATGAAAGAAACAGAACTCTCATACTTGTCTTATTCATTCTTTACCTCAATTTACCTTTGCATTATCATTGATACCATGCAGACTAGATAAAAATATAATTGAAGAATATGAAAGTTATTCCCCTAGATGAATGAATACATTTGCACTGTATTAATTTTATGTATTTATATCCTGTGCATAACCAAGCATATACCATTTGTTTCTAAACTGGCCTTCTCTTACACTTTTTAAGTTTCCTTGATTGTGTTTTTGTTTTACCTTCTGCTTCAAAACTTTTCTCCCTAACACATCTTACTTTTGCCAAAATCCTACCCATTCTTGAGGCTTTATGTCAATTGGTAAGCTTTCTCTGTTTCCTCAACCTAATATGTTCTTCCTTTTAACTTTCAATAGGACTGTACACATCACTTACTCTAATTATATTCTACCATTAAAATATTGACTGTATATAATTTTCAATAAGATTTTAGATTGTACTGACAGCCTCTGGTAGTTCCATACCATAACAAATTCTTTTAAAAACCAGCACTTTTTACCTCCATTCTTCCATCATGCTTCACCAGTAACTGCTTTGTGACATTTTTATCTAGGTTGTGTGTGTGCTCTGCTTAGTTACTAGGTCATGCCGGACTCTTTGTGATCCTCCTAGACTGTGGAAGACCAGGCTCCTCTGTCCATGGGATTTTTCCAGGCATGAATACTGAAGTGGATTGTCATTTCCTCTTCCAGGGCATCTTCCTGACCCAGGGACCAAAGATTCTTTACCTTTGTGCTACCTGGGAGGCCCCTAGATAAATGACATTGTTACAAAACCAGTTGGCTTTACTAAGAAAACACTGGGGACATTAAACTTGACTCTTTCCTCTTCCTCACACCCATAGACACTTGTCTTACATTGGTTCATACTCCATTCCCTAATATATTAAATTCTCTATAATTTGCCCAAAAAAGTGTTTACTTCTATATATCCAATGCCCATACAAAGCTGATACACAAATTAGTAGGTAATTTTAAAATATTGCCTAATGCCAGTCCATTCTAAAGGAAATCAGTCTTGGATATTCTTTGGAAGGAATGATGCTAAAGCTGAAACTCCAGTACTTTGGCCACCTCATGCGAAAAGTTGACTCCTTGGAAAAGATTCTGATGCTAGGAGGGATTGAGGGTAGGAGGAGAAGGGGACAACAAAGGATGAGATGGCTGGATGGCATCACCGACTTGATGGACGTGAGTTTGAGTGAATTCTGGGAGTTGGTGATGGACAGGGAGGCCTGGCATGCTGCAATTCATGGGGTCACAAAGAGTTGGACACGACTGAGCGACTGACTTGAACTGAACTGAACTGAAGGCCTTTTTTTAATTTGAAAAGTATTTTCCTACTTTCTGTTTTGATTCTTATGCCTACATTTTCATTTTTTTTTTATGAGTAGTGGAAAAGACTCCTAGTTGACTTTTATTACCAAAATTAGACTCTTCTGTCCCATCTTGTCATCTTTCATAGGGCTATAAATTTGATCTTTTTAAATGTTAAATCAAATTAAAACAAGCTCCTAATTTAACATCTAAAAAAAGAATTTCACAAACTGACTGAATCATCCAGACATTTCTTTGGGGGAGTTAAGTTGTCTTTGAAAACATGTTCTTAGTCACACTCTCCAGCTATAATAACAAAATGCATTTTCTATGACATAGCTATTGGACATCTAGCTATTCCCTCAAAAAAATAAATAAATAAACACACACACACACACACACACACATTTGTATAATTTTTTATGTCTAGGAGCTTTCTCACCAAATACTACCTGTATTTACATCTTCACCAAATCCTCACCATAGATTTTCCTCCTATAATGTAGCTGTCTTGACTTCATAATGGTAATTTGAATACAGTTTCAAATATAAATGTAAAAATACAAATACAAGGCATATTTTATATATTCATGTAAAGAACAAATAGATTTCATTTTTTCTCAGCTATGTTGAGGTATAATTGGTATTAAAAACTACATAAAATATATACAATTAATTAATATGCACAATTTTTTGAGTTTAGACACACATTGAATAGCTTGTGCTACCATCAGTATTATATATTTTATATATTAACAAATCTTAAGATATTAAAGGACTAAAATTCAAGATGAGAAAGGATCATACAGGTAAAGATTCCAAGAATTTAAATAAAAACACAAAAATTTTAAATAAACTTATTTTAAAGTAACAAATATTTCAAGTATTTTTTGTTTTTGTTTCATTAGTTCATTTGTAATAACTATAAACATCTCATAATTCCAAATGTGGCCTAAAAATGTAAATTTTATTCAGAAATAAAGTCAAAAGTGTTGTGCTCACCTTGATACTTATTGGATACACAGGCCATTTGGAAATATAAGAAAATCCTTACACATTTAAATTATAAAAATAGTTAATATTATTTAATAAAAAGTATATAGCATGCCATAATATAACAAAAAAAAGCAGAGTTTGAATGCAGAATTCCAAACAATAGCAAGGAGAGATAAGAAAGCCGTCCTCAGCAATCAATGCAAAGAAATAGAGGAAAACAATAGAATGGGAAAGACTGGAGATCTCTTCAAAAAAATTAGAGATACCAAGGGACTATTTCATGCACAGATGGCCACAATCAAGGACAGAAATGGTATGGACCTAATAGAAGCAGAAGATGTTAAGAAGAGGTGGCAAGAATACACAGAAGAACTGTACAAAAAAGAAATTAATAAACCAGATAACCACAATGTTGTGATTACTCCCCTAGAGCCAAACATCCTGGAATGTGAAGTCAAGTGGGCCTTAGGAAGCATCTCTATGAACAAAGCTAGTGGAGGTGATGGAATTGCAGCTGAACTATTTCAAATCCTGAAAGATGATGCTGTGAAAGTGCTGCATCCAATATGCCAGAAAATCTGGAAAATTCATCAGTGGCCACAGGACTGGAAAAGGTCAGTTTTCATTCCAATCCCAAAGAAAGGCAATGCAAATGAATGTTCAAACTATTGCTAAATTGCTCTCATCTCACACACTAGCAAAGTAATGCTCAAAATTCTCCAAGCCAGGCTGTTGTTGTTCAACAGTACCTGAACTACAGACTTCAAGATGTTCAAGCTGGATTTAGAAAAGGCAAGGAACAAGAGATCAAATTGCCAAGATCCACTGGATCATCAAGAAAGCAACAGAGTTTCAGAAAAACACAACTTTTGTTTTATTGACTCCACCAAAGCCTTTGACTGTGTGGATCACAACAAACTGTGGAAAATTCTTCAAGAGATAGGAATACTAGACCACCTGATCTGCTCCTGAGTAATCTGTAGGCAGGTCAAGAAGCAACAGTTAGAACTGGACATGGAACTGGTTCTATATGGACTGGTTCTATATGGACTGGTTCTATATGGACTGGTTCTATATGGACTGGTTCTATATGGGGAAAGGAGTACATCAAGGCTGTATATTGTCACCCTGCTTATTTAACTTATATGCAGAGTACATCATGTGAAATGCTGGGCTGGATGAAGCACAAACTGGAAAAAAGATTGCCAGGAGAAATATCAATAACCTCAGATATGCAGATGACACCACCTTTATGGCAAGAACCAAAGAAGATCTAAAAAGCCTCTTGTAGAAGTGAAAGAGGAGAGTGAAAAAGTTGACTTAAACTTAACATTCAGAACACTAAGATGGTCCCATCACTTCATGGCAAATAAATGGTGAAACAATAGAAACAGTGAGAAACTTTATTTTCTAGGGCTCCAAAATCACTGCAAATGGTGACTGCAGCTATGAAATTAAAAGACACTTGCTCCTTGGAAGGAAAGCTATGACCAACTTAGACAGCATATTAAAAAGCAGAGACATTACTTTACCAACAAGGGTCCATCTAGTCAAAGCTATTGTTTTTCCAGTAGTCATGTATGGATGGGAGAGATGGACTATAAAGAAAGCTGAATTGATGCTTTTGAGCTGTGGTATTGAAAAAGACTCTTGACAGTCTCTTGGACTGCAAGGAGATCCAACCAGTCATTCCTGAAGGAAATCAGTCCTGAATATTCTTGAAGCACTGATGTTGAAGCTGAAGTGTCAGTACTTTGGCCACCTGATGTGAAGAACTGACTCTATGGGAAAGACCCTGATGCTAGGAAAGATTGAAGGTGGAAGGAGAAGGGGATGCCAGAGGATGAGATGGTTTTTGGCATCACCAACTCGATGGACTGGAGTTTGAGCAAGATCCAAATGTTAGTGATGGACAAGGAAGCCTGCTGTACTGCAGTCCGTGGCATCACAAAGAATTGGACAAAACTGAGAAACTAAACTGCACTGAATATAACAAACCAGGAATAGAGTATCAGTTGAAAAATAAAATTTGACTTATACTAGGAGAAGGCAATGGCACCCCACTCCAGTACTCTTGCCTGGAAAATCCCATAGATGGAGGAGCCTGGTAAGCTGTAGTCCATGGGGTCACAAAGAGTCAGACACAACTGAGCGACTTCACTTTCAATTTTGACTTTCATGCATTGGAAGAGGAAATGGCAACCCACTCCAGTGTTCTTGCCTTGAGAATCCCAGGGACAGGGGAGCCTGGTGGGCTGCCGTCTATGGGGTCACATAGAGTCACACACGACTGAAGCGACTTAGCAGCAGCATCAGCAGCAGAGCTCAAATAATCAGTAAGCATTATATGAAACCTATATTATTTTATAAAAAATCTTGTAAAATTTTCAACATGTAAATAAAAGAGAAAATAAAACCTCTCTTTTCCAAGAAACATTGGTTTAGTGGCCTTAATCTGCCATCTTGTGGTGTGATAGCTTCATCTCACATTTTCACACAAATATACCAGGCATTTTTAAATATTTTCTTAGACATTGTGAATAACCATAGGGGCTGCCTTTATTTCTGTAAATTTGACTTTTCAAAGAGAATCTTTATAGAGATAAATTTTAAAATTTACTGTTATGTAGAGAGCTCTGTCTTGAGTAGGGTGTATTAAAATTGCCACAAGTTCAGTTAATATTTGATTATGACTATTTAGTAGTTAAATAGAAAGATGAATAACAACTAATATTTTTGATAGTCAAATCATACAAAAAATATACTGGGAATGATTAGATCATATCATATGGCCAGGAGTTAACATATTTCTGTATCTTTTTTTTTTTTTTTTGATAAGTCAATTTTGCCACTATGACATGTTTTCACTTACCTCTATAAGACAATGCAATGAAACTAATCTTATGTTTTATATAGAAATAAATTTGTTTTAGCTTCAATTCATGTCCTTAATATTCTGAAATATATAATATAATGTAATGCAATATTTCACTGGGGTCAGCATTTTGAGTCTTAAAATAATCATTGTATAGAATTAGACTTACTCATTTAACATACTGTACTTCATTAATTTAGTATAAACCATTGGCTAAGAATGCAATTATGGTATGTACATAAATTTCACTCTCATAATTTTGAAGCTGTGCTGAAAATACTTTAATAATAGTGTCACCTGAGCACATACAAACATTTTTGGGGAAGAGAGTATGAATATATTTAACACGGCTACTTTGGGGGTGGGGGTGATACGAGCAAATTATTGGAGTATGTATGTATGATTTCCCCAGTATGTGAAAGTCACTCATTAATTTTCAATTTTATATTATTTCCTATTTGGGCAGTGTTCATTCACTTCAGTTCAATTCAGTTACTCAGTCGTGTCCGACTCTTTGTGAGCCCATGAACCACAGCACGCCAGCCCTCCCTGCCCGTCACTAACTCCCAGAGTCCACCGAAACCCATGTCCATTGAGTCGGTGATGCCATACAACAATCTCACGCTCTGTTGTCCCCTTATCTTCCTGCCGTCAATCTTTCCCAGCATCAGGGCATTTTCAAGTGAGTCAACACTTCGCATGAGGTGGCCAAAGTATTGGAGTTTCAGCTTCAACATCAGTCCTTCCAATGAACACCCAGGACTGATCTCCTTTAAGATGGACTGGTTGGATCTCCTTGCAGTCCAAGGGACTCTCAACAGTCTTCTCCAACACCACAGTTCAAAAGTATCAATTCTTCAGCACTCAGCTTTCTTCACAGTCCAACTCTCACATCCATACATGACCACTGGAAAAACATAGCCTTGACTAGACGGACCTTTGTTGGCAAAGTAATATCTCTGCTTTTTAATATGCTATCTAGGTTGGTCATAACTTTCTTTCCAAGGAGTAAGCGTCTTTTAATTTCATGGCTGCAGTCACCATCTGCAGTGATTTTGGAGCCCAAGAAAATAGTCAACCACTGTTTCCAATGTTTCCCCATCTATTTTCCATGAAGTGGCAGGGACAGATGCCATGATCTTCGTTTTCTGAATGTTGAGCTTTAAGCCAACTTTTTACTCTCCTCTTTCATTTTCATCAAGAGGCTCTTTAGTTCTTCTTCACTTTCTACCATAAGGATGGTGTCATCTGCATATCTGAGGTTATTGATATTTCTCCCAGCAATCTTGATTCCAACTTGTGCTTCTTCCAGCCCAACATTTCTCATGATGTACTCTGCATATAAGTGAAATAAGTAGGGTGACAACATACAGCCTTGATGTACTCCTTTTCCTATTTGGAACCAGTCTGTTGTTCCATGCCCACTTCTAAATTTTGCTTCCTGACCGGCATACAGGTTTCTCAAGAGGCAGGTTAGGTGGTCTGGTATTCCCACCTCTTTCAGAATTTTCCACAGTTTATTGTGATCAGATCTCTGTTCATTAATAAGGAAAATACTTACTGCCGAATTCCAAGATATAATCTATACTAACAATATTTAAAGTATTGAAAAACTATTGATAAATCTCATTCTCAATTTACAAAATAATCAAACTTTCTGTTGCTGTTTTTTGTTGTTGTTGTTGTTGGAGGATCTTCCCTGGTGGCTAGGATGGTAAAGGATCTGCCTGCAATTCAGGAGTGAAAATGAAAGTGATAATCGCGCAGTCATGTTGGACTTTGTGACCACATGGGTTATACGGTTCATGGAATTCTCCAGGCCAAAATACTGGAATAGATGACCTTTCCCTTATCCAGGGAACTTCACAACTCAGGGATCAAATCCAAGTCTCCCACACTGCAGGCAGATTGCAGGCTACCTCTGGATTCTTTACCAGTTTTAGCTCCAAACTGCAGTCTATTCACAGAAACATTAAAAAAAAGAAAGAAATTATCTGAACCAACTACGTAAGAATTCTGGAAAACAGTAAAAATCTTACAACAATGAAGTAAATGCTGAATCAATAAAAGGCAAGTTTTAAAAATACTCCTGTAATATAGGGAATTATTAACCAACTGATGGAACACAAGCTATACTGTCAACAATAAAAATCTTAGGGAAGAAAAACACTATTTCTAGAGCTATAGCATTATTACATTTAAATGTCCAATTTTCAACAAGAAAAGTTACAAAGCATGCAAACAGAGAGGAAAGTATGGCCCATTCAAAAGAAAAAACATGACACAAAATGTCCCTAGGGAAGCCTAGACACTGGACTTACAAGAAAAAGACATCGAATCAACTGTATTAAAACGCTCAAAGAGATAAGTGAACCATGGTAAAGAACTAAAGAAAACCACACAAGTAGTGTATGAACTAAATGAGACTATCTAATAAGACATAAAAATTATCTAAAGGGACAAACAGAAATTTTGATATTGAAAAGTACAAAAAGTAAAATGAAAAGCTTCCTAAGAAGTTCCAAAAACAAATTTGAGTGGGTGGATAAAAGGAATCAGTGAAAATTAACACAGTACACTTGGAATTAGAAAGTCTAGGAGGAGAAAGAAAAAAAGAATGACATGAAGTGACCTGGGCATAAGGTAACTAAGCGCAGGCGGCGGTGGCTGAGAGCTACCCCAGGTCCAAAGTCAGGGACACCGGCCCAGAGTGCCAGGCTGCGACGGCGCAGGAATGGCTGGGAGGAGCCACCCCGCGTCCGAGGTCAGGGGCATCGGCCAGGAGGAGCTACCCAGCATCCGAGGCCAGTGGCGGCCGGGAGGAGACACCCCACGTCCCAGGTCAGGGGCAGCCGGGATAAGCCGCCTCGTGCCCAAGGCCAGGGGCAGTGACCCTGAGGAGCACCCCCCCCGCCCCCCGCCAGCCGGAGGCCAGGGGCGGTAGCTGGGAGGAGTCACCCACACCTGAAGGCCAAGGCCAGCAGCCGGGAGGAGCAACCTGAGGAGCTGTGGCTGAGCAGGCACAGGAGGGCCTAGAGGAGCTATCCCACATTGAAGGTCAGGAACGGCAGTGGTAAGGAGGTACCCCTCATCCAAGGTAAGGAGAAGTGGCTGTGCTTTGCTGGAGCAGCTGTGAAGAGATACCCCATGCCCAAGGTAAGAGAAACCCAAGTAAGATGGTAGGTGTTGCAAGAGGGCATCAGAGGGCAGACACACTGAAACCGTACTCACAAAAAACTAGTCAATCTAATCACACTAGGACCACAGCCTTGTCTAACTCAATGAAACCAAGCCTTGCCTGTGGGCAACCCAAGACGGGTGGGTCATGGTGGAGAGGTCTGACAGAAGGTGGTCCACTGGAGAAGGAATGGCAAGCCACTTCAGTATTCTTGCCTTGAGAACCCCATGAACAGTAGGAAAAGGCAAAATGATAGGATACCAAAAGAGGAACTCCCCAGGTCAGTAGGTGCCGAATATGCTACTGGAGATCAGTGGAGAAATAACTCCAGAAAGAGTGAAGGGATGGAGCCAAAGCAAAAACAATACCCAGCTGTGGATGTGACTGGTGGTAGAAGCAAGTTCTGATGCTGTAAAGAGCAATATTGCATAGGAACCTGGAATGTCAGGTCCATGAATCAAGGCAAATTGGAAGTGGTCAAACAAGAGATGGTAAGGGTCAATGTCGACATTCTAGGAATCAGCGAACTAAAATGGACTGGAATGGGTGAATTTAACTCAGATGACCATTATATCTACTACTGTGGTCAGGAATCCCTCAGAAGAAATGGAGTAGCCATCATGGTCAACAAAAGAGTCCGAAATGCAGTACTTGGATGCAATCTCTAAAATGACAGAATGATCTCTGTTCGTCTCCAAGGCAAACCATTCAATATCACAGTGATCCAAGTCTATGCCCCAACCAGTAATGCTGAAGAAACTGAAGTTGAACGGTTTTATGAAGACCTACAAGATCTTTTAGAACTAACACCCAAAAAAGATGTCCTTTTCATTATAGGGGACTGGAATGCAAAAGTAGGAAGTCAAGAAACACCTGGAATAACAGGCAAATTTGGCCTTGGAATATGGAATGAAGCAGGACAAAGACTAATAGAGTTTTGCCAAGAAAATGCACTGGTCATAGCAAACACCCTCTTACAACAACACAAGAGAAGACTCTACACATGGACATCACCAGATGGTCAACACCAAAATCAGACTGATTATATTCTTTGCAGCCAAAGATGGAGAAGCTCTATACAGTCAACAAACAAGACCAGGAGCTGACTGTGGCTCAGATCAGGAACTCCTTATTACCAAATTCCGACTCAAATTGAAGAAAATAGGGAAAACTGCTAGACCATTCAGGTATGAACTAAATCAAATCCCTTATGAGTATACAGTGGAGGTGAGAAATAGATTTAAGGGCCTAGATCTGATAGATAGAGTGCCTGATGAACTATGGAATGAGGTTCGTGACATTGTACAGGAGACAGGCATCAAGACCAAGCCCATGGAAAAGGAATGCAAAAAAGCAAAATGACTGTCTGGGGAGGCCTTACAAATACCTGTGAAAAGAAGAGAGGCAAAAAACAAGGAGAAAAGGAAAGATATAAGCATCTGATTGCAGAGTTCCAAAGAAGAGCAAGAAGAGATAAGAAAATCTTCTTCAGCGATCAGTGCAAAGAAATAGAGGAAAACAACAGAATGGGAAAGACTAGAGATCTCTTCAAGAAAATTAGAGATACAAAGGGAACATTTCATGTAAAGATGGGCTCAATAAAGGACAGAAATGGTCTGGACCTAACAGAAACAGAAGATATTAAGAAGAGGTGGCAAGAATACCTGGAAGAACTGTACAAAAAATATCTTCATGACCCAGATAATCATGATGATGTGATTACTAATCTAGAGACTGACATCTTGGAATAGGAAATCAAGTGGGCCTTAGAAAGCATCACTATGAACAAAGCTAGTGGAGGTGATGGAATTCCAGTGGAGCTGTTTCAAATCCTGAAAGATGATGCTGTGAAAGTGCTGCCCTCAATATGCCAGCAAATTTGGAAAACACAGCAGTGACCACAAAACTGGAAAAGGTCAGTTTGCATTCCAATTCCAAAGAAAGGCAATGCAAAAGAATGCTCAAACTACCGCACAATTGCACTCATTTCACATTCTAGTAAAGTAATGTTCAAAAATCTCCAAGCCAGGCTCCAGCAATATGTGAACGGTGAACTCCCTGATGTTCAAGCTGGTTTTAGAAAAGGCAGAGGAACCAGAGATCAAATTGGCAACATCCGCTGGATCATGAAAAGAGCAAGAGAGTTCCAGAAAAACATCTATTTCTGCTTTGTTGACTATGCCAAATCCTTTGTCTGTGTGGATCACAATCAACTGTGGAAAATTCTGAAAGAGATGGGAATACCAGTCTACCTAACCTGCCTCTTGAGAAATCTGTATGCAGGTCAAGAAGCAACAGTTAGAACTGGACATGGAACAACAGACTGGTTCCAAATAGGAAAAGGAGTACGTCAGCACTGTATATTGTCACCCTGCTTATTTAACGTATATGCAGAATACATCATGAGAAATGCTGGACTGGAAGAAACACAAGCTGGAATCAAGATTGCCGGGAGAAATATCAAGAACCTCAGATATGCAGATGACACCACCCTTATGGCAGAAATTGAAGAGGAGCTAAGAAGCCTCTTGATGAAAGTGAAAGAGGAGAGCAAAAAAGTTGGCTTAAAGCTCAACATTCAGAAAACGAAGATCATGGCATCTGGTCCCATCACTTCATGGGAAATAGATGAGGAAACAGTGAAAACAGTGTCAGACTTTATTTTTTGGGACTCCAAAGTCACTGCAGATGGTGACTGCAGCCATAAAATTAAAAGACGCTTACTCCTTGGAAGAAAAGTTATGACCAACATAGATAGCATATTCAAAAGCAGAGACATTACTTTGCCGACTAAGGTCCATCTAGTCAAGGCTATGGTTTTTCCTGTGGTCATGTGTGGATGTGAGAGTTGGACTGTGAAGAAGGCTGAGCACCAAAGAATTGATGCTTTTGAACTGTGGTGCTGGAGAAGACTGTTGAGAGTCCCTTGGACTGCAAGGAGATCCAACCAGTCCATCCTAAAGGATATCAGTGCTGGGTGTTCACTGGAAGGACTGATGCTAAAGCTGAAACTCCAATACTTTGGCCACCTCATGCAAAGAGTTGACTTATTGGAAAAGACTCTGATGCTGGGAGGGATTGGGGGCAGGAGGAGAAGGGGACGACCGAGGATGAGATGTCTGGATGGCATCACGGACTCAATGGACGTGAGTCTGAGTGAACTTTGGGAGATGGTGATGGACAGGGAGGCCTGGCATGCTGCGATTCATGGGGTTGCAAAGAGTTGGACACGACTGAGAGACTGAACTGAACTGAACTGAACTGAGCATAAGGAACCTATAAAATGTCATCAACCACGTCAACATATCCATTATTGGAGTCTAAGAAGGAACAGTTAAAGCAACGGAGAAAGAAGGAATACTTGAACAACAACAAAAAAGGCAGAAATTTTTCCAAATTTGACAAAGGAAATGAAACTGTACATCAAGATACTCAACAACTCTAAGCAGGATATGCTCAATGAGATTCACATTGATACAAATTGCCAATTATCTAAAGGCAAAGACAAAATAGAATATTCTAAAAAAGGAAGGAGAAAATAACTTACAAAGTACAATCTTCCATAAATTATTGGTTGATTTCTTATTTGAAATCATGGTTGGAAGCCTGAACTCAATGGGGTAACACAAAGTAGCTACTGTAGGAACATCGGTTCAGTTCAGGTGCTCAGTCGTGTCAGACTTTTTGCAACACCATGGTCTACAGCACAGTAGGCTTCTCTGCCCATCACCAACTCCCAGAGCTTACTCAAACTCATGTCTATCAATTCTTTCTTTATAGTCCAAATCTCATATCCATACATGACTCCTGGAAAAACCATAGCTTTGACTAGACAGACCTTTGTTGGTAAAGTGATGCCTCTGCTTTTTAATATGCTGTCTAGGTTGGTCATAGCTCTTCTTCCAAGGAGCACACGTCTTTAAATTTCATGGCTGCAGTCACCATCTGCAGTGATTTTGGAGACCCATAAAATAAAGTCTTACACCATTTCTATTGTTTACCCATCTATTTGCCATGAAGTGATGGCACCAGATGCCAAGATTTTAGTTTTCTGAATGTTGAGTTTTAAGTCACTCTCCTCTTTCACTTTCATCAAGAGGCTCTTTAGCTCTTCTTCACTTTCTGTCATAAGGGTGGTGTCTTGTGTGTATTTGACGTTATTGATATTTCTTCCAGCAATCTTGATTCCACCTTGTGCTTCATCCAGCCTGGCATTTTACATGATATCCTCTGCATATAAGTTAAATATGTAGGATGACAATTTGCAGCATTGACGTACTCCTTTCTCAATTTTGAACCAGTCTGTTGTTCTATGTCTGGTTCTAACTGTTGCTTCTTGGCCTGCCTACAGATTTCTCAGGAGACAGGTCAGGTGGTCTGGTATTCCCATCTTTTTAAGAGTTTTCCACAGTTTATTGTGATCTATGCAGTCAAAGGCTTTGGCATAATTAATAAAGCAGAAGTAGATGTTTTTCTGCAACTATCTTGCTTTTTCAATGATCCAAAGGATGTTGGCAATTTGATCTCTTGTTCCTCTGCCTTTTCTTAATCCAGCTTGAACATCTGGAAGTTCATGGTTCACATACTGTTGAAGTCTTGCTTGGAGAATTTTAAACATTACTTTGCTAGTGTGTGTGATGAGTGCAATTGTGCAGTAGTTTGCACATTCTTTGGCATTGCCTTTCTTTGGAATTGTAATGAAAACTGACCTTTTCTATTCTTGTGGCCAGTGCTGAATTACAAACATAGGAACATAGAGAATTTAAGAAAAAAAAAAAAAGCTGTCAACCAAAAGTATCCTTTAGGATAAAGTAGAAATTAAAAGCTAAGGAAAAACATAAAACCTAAAGCAATCCACTTTACTAATAGACCTGCCTTACAAGAAATGTTAAGGAAAATCTTTCAGACTGAAAAGACACTAGATAGTAACTTGAAGCCATATGAAGAAATTAAGAACATTGCTAAAGGTATAACTACATAAATAAATATAAAAGTCAATATCATTATATTTTGTTTTGCAACTCTTTTTTTTGCTTCACTATATGTTTTAAAATACAGACACATAAAACTTATAAACCTACATTAATGAGCATATAGTGTATAAAGGCAGAGAAGGCAATGGCAACCTACTCCAGTACTCTTGCCTGGAAAATTCCATGGACAGAGGAGCCTAGTAGGCTGCAGTCCATGGGACTAGGAGCTGGACAAGCTAAGAGTCGGACATGACTGAGCGACTTCACTTTCAATTTTCACTTTCATGCATTGGAGAAGGAAATAGCAACCCACTCAGTATTCTTGCCTGGATAATCCCAGGGATGGAAGAGCCTGGTAGGCTGCCGTCTATGGGGTTGCACAGAGTTAGACATGAATGAAGAGACTTAGCAGCAGCAGCAGCAGCAGCAGCAGTGAATAAAGGTGTAATCTGTGACATTAATAAAAAAAAGTGTAGGGACAGAGAAGACTAGGAGCAGTGTTTGGACATTACTAAAGGTAGGGAAATACTGTTCAAATTAGATTGTTAAATGTCTAGGGTGTCAATTGCAATTTCTAAGATAACCATTGAAATAATTTAAAATATATAGGAAACACAGTAAGAATGAATCAAAATGATACACTACAAAAAAACAATTTTTAAATAGTAATGGAACAATTAAGTGGAAGAAAGCACACACAAGAGATACAGGAGCCAAATGGCAAAATGGCGGAATCAAGGCTTTCCTTACAAGTAAATAAGAGTGAATGGATTAAACTCTCCAGTTAGAAAATAGGAACTGGCAAAATGGATTAAAAAGAAACATTATCTATATGCTTTCTACAAGAGAATCACTTTAGATTAAAAGACACAAAGAAGTTGAGTAAAAGCATGGAAAACTATCTTCCATCTGAATAGTAAATAAAAAGAGCTGGTGTATATTTATTATTATCAGAATAAATAAATTCAAATAAAAAATGATGACAAGAGACAAAAATCTTTATACATTAATAAAAGTTTCAACCCATCACAAAGATATAACAAATATAAATGTATACACATCAAATAACAGAGTCCCAAAATACATGGAGAAAAAATTCAGGGTTAAAAAGAGATATAGCTAGGTCTACACTAATAGTTGGATACTTTTAAACACAACTTTATCATTAAATGGGGAAAAAATAGTCTCTTCAACTTGATAGACAGATGCAAAAATAAAAAAGGAGTTGAGCCCCATCTTTATACGACAAACAAATAGTCACTCAAAGCAATTCAAACACCTTAATTTGAATTAAGATTATACAGATTTTACAAAAACCATAAATACAAATATACATAATTATAATTTTGACAATGACTTTTATTTTTTTTTTGACAATGACTTTTATTTTTTATTTATTTTTAATTTTATTTTTAATTTTTTTATATTTATTTATTTTTTATTTTACTTTACAATTCTGTATTGGTTTTGCCATACATTGACATGAATCCACCATGGGTGTACATGTGTTCCCAAACATGAACCCCCCTCTCACCCCCCTCCCCACAACATCTCTCTGGGTCATCCCCGTGTATCAGCCCCAAGCATTCCGTGTCCTGCATCGGTCATAGACTGGCAATTCGATTCTTACATGATATTATACATGTTTCAATGCCATTCTCCCAAATCATCTCACCCTCTCTGTCTCCCTCTGAGTCCAAAAGTCCGCTATACACATCTGTGTCTTTTTTGCTGTCCTACATACAGGGTCATCATTGCCATCTTTCTAAATTCCATATATATGTGTTAGTATACTGTATTGGTGTTTTTCTTTCTGGCTCACTTCACTCTGTATAATCGGCTCCAGTTTCATGCATCTCATCAGAACTGATTCAAATGTATTCTTTTTAATGGCTGAGTAATACTCCATTGTGTATATGTACCACAGCTTTCTTATCCATTCATCTGCTGATGGACATCTAGGTTGTTTCCATGTCCTGGCTATTATAAACAGTGCTGCAATGAACATTGGGGTACATGTGTCTCTTTCAATTTTAAATAGAATACCAAAACACAGGCAATGAAGAAATAGATAAATTATATTCCATCATAATTTTTTGAAGAACACTGTAAAGAGAATGAAAACTAACTCAGAGAATGGGAGAACTATTTGCAAATCATATATGCAATTGGATGCTAATGTGAAAATATATAAAGAACTCATACGTTTCAACAGGAAGACAAGTAACACAACTGAAAAACTGACAAGGAGCTTCTTTAAATATGTTTCCAAAAAAGATTGAAAAATGGCTAATTGGCATATTAAAAACAAAAGCCTCAATGCAGTTAGTCATTCAATTCAGTTCAGTTCAGTCGCTCAGTCGTGTCCAACTCTCTGCTACCCCATGAATTGCAGCACGCCAGGCCTCCCTGTCCATCACCAACTTCCAAAGTTCACTCAGACTCGCGTTCATCGAGTCAGTGATGCCATCCAGACCTCTCATCTTCTGTCATCCCCTTCTCCTCCTGCCCCCAATCCCTCCCAGCATCAGAGTCTTTTCCAATGAATCAGTTCTTTGCATGAGGTGGCCAAAGTACTGGAGTTTCAGCTTTAGCATCATTCCTTCCAAAGAAATGCCAGGTCTGATCTCCTTCAGAATGGTAATGCTCAAAATTCTCTAAGCCAGGCTTCAGCAATATGTGAACCATGAACTTCCAGATGTTCAAGCTGGTTTTAGAAAAGGCAGAGGAACCAGAGATCAAATTGGCAACATCTGCTGGATCATGGCAAAAGCAAGAGAGTTCCAGAAAAACATCTATTTCTGCTTTGTTGACTATGCCAAAGCATTTGACTGTGTGGATCACAATAAACTGTGGAAAATTCTGAAAGAGATGGGAATACCAGACCACCTGACCTGCCTCTTGAGAAACCTGTATGCAAGTCAGGAAGCAACAGTTAGAACTGGACATGGAACAACAGACTGGTTCCAAATAGGAAAAGGAGTACATCAGCGCTGTATATTGTCACCCTGCTCATTTAACTTATATGCAGAATACATCATGAGAAACGCTGGGCTGGAAGAAACACAAGCTGGAATCAAGATTGCTGGGAGAAATATCAAGACCCTCAGATATGCAGATGACACCACCCTTACGGCAGAAAGTGAAGAGGAGCTAAAAAGCCTCTTGAAGAAAGTGAAAGTAGAGAGTGAAAAAGTTGGCTTATGCTCAACATTCAGAAAATGAAGATCATGGTATCCAGTCCCATCACTTCATGGGAAATAGATGGGAAACAATGGAAACAGTGTCAGACTTTATTTTTCTGGGATCCAAAAATCACTGCAGATGGTGATTGCAGCCATGAAATTAAAAGACACTTACTCTTTGGATGGAAAGTTATGACCAACCTAGATAGCATATTGAAAAGCAGAGACATTACTTTGCCAACTAAGGTCCGTCTAGTCAAGGCTATGGCTTTTTCCAATGGTCATGTATGGATGTGAGAGTTGGACTGTGAAGAAGGCTGAGCACCAAAGAATTGATGCTTTGAACTGTGGTGTTGGAGAAGACTCTTGAGAGTCCCTTGGACTGCAAGGAGATCCCACTAGTCCATTCTGAAGGAGATCAGCCCTGGGATTTCTTTGGAAGGAATGATGCTAAAGCTGAAGCTCAAGTACTTTGGCCATCTCATGCAAAGAGTTGACTCATTGGAAAATACTGATGCTGGGAGGGATTGGGGGCAGGAGGAGAAGGGGATGACAGAGGATGAGATGGCTGGATGGCATCACTGACTCGATGGACATGAGTCTGAGTGAACTCCAAGAGATGGTGATGGACAGGGAGGCCTGGCGTGCTGCGATTCATGGGTCACAAATAGTTGGACACGACTGAGCGACTGAACTGAACTGAACTGAACAATGTCACCCTTTTAAAATCAAATCTATTAAAATTCAATTCATATCTATATCTATTAAAATACAGTTTATTCAATTGTATCTATAAATGCACCATTGTCCTTGTGGTTTTCCTGAAACTCCCAATAGATACCAATTTTACTTTTCTTACTGACTTATTTCTTAGTCCTTATACTCCTTTTAGTTGTGAATTTGCTATTGTCTTTGTTTTTTTTTATGCACAGATCTCAGCCATTTATTTGAAAAACAAAATACAGGTAAAAACTAGAAACAATATGAAAGTAGGTAAAATACTCTATATTTGTCCAGGCTCCTCTCTCTATGAGATTTTTCAGGCAAGAATACTGGATTTGGTTACCATTTCCTCCTCCAGAGGATCTTCTAGACCCAGGGATGCAATTCATGCCTCCCGTGTCCCTTGCGATGGCAGGCAGATTCTTATCCATTGTGCCACATGGGAAGCCCTACATTTGTTATGTATCAGCAATAAAAAAGATATATTTGAAAATTGAGTGTAAAGCACAAAAGACTCACATTCTTCCTGAGTTTACCAATCTTCATGATATAATTTCCTTGAGTTATTTTGATGGATTTCTTGTTTCCACACTTACTTGGAATTGTCAAACTGTAAGGACTTCTTTTGTATTTGTCCTGCTCATTTACTTTGACAGCAATTTTAAATGTCACCAGTAGGTGCCACCTTCCAACATAAAATAAAGAACTTAAATGTGTCATGATTTGAAGGTATCAGAAGATGATTAGATAGCTGATACTAACATTTAGAAGATAAAGAGATTGGTAGATAGGTATAGATAAATGGAAGACTGGTTAATGAATACATAGTGACATGTGCAATCACACATTAAAAAATAAATTAGGCCCTGAATTTTTAGAATAAATCTAATTTTCAGAGAGTTATTTCGGCATTTGTTAAAGCATCTGCCTCCAATGCGGGAGACTCGGGTTCAATCCCTGGGTCAGGAAGACCCCTGGAGAAGGAAATGGCAACCCACTCCAGTATTCTTGCCTGGAGAATCCCATGGACAGAGGAGCCTGGCCAAAGAGTCAGACACGACTGAGCGACTTCACATATATTCACATACACATTACTGATACCAACAGTAAAACTGCCTTCTGACACATGTAACAGAAAATAACCCTTAATTTCATAAAAAAGAAAAAAAAATGGATTTGTTGGAAGACGAAAAATGTTATACTCCACAGAAACATAATCTCAGGGATTTTTTCTTATATTTTTTTACTGCAATAGTTTCTCCTGCACATAATTATGTAGCTGTATCTTTCCTTTTTTTCTCCTCCTCTCCCTCCTTGCCTTCCTTTTACTTATTCTCCTTCTCCCTGTCCTTTGGCCATTCTTCCTCCCCTCTCTCTCCCCCTTTCTCTTTTATCTCCTTCTTTTTCTTCTCTTCCTTCTCTCCTTACATTCTTCTCCTTCCCCTTTTTCCTCCTCCTTCTTATTCTTATGGTTTTTACTTAAATATTATCATATCAATGAAGATAACTCTTTGTCAAAAATATATTTTGTTATCTTTATTTAACCTTTGCTGTTCGGTCACTCAGTCCATGTCCTACTCTTTGTAGGACACCATGGACTGCTGCACAATAGCTTTCACTGTCCTTTAATATCTCCTGGAGTTCAAACTTATGTCCACTGAGTCACTGATGCCATCCAATCATCTTATCCTCTGTCATCCCCTTAATCCTCCTGCCTTCAATCTTTCCTAGCATCAGGGTCTTTTCCAATAAGTCTGCTCTTTGTACCAGGTGGCCAAAGTATTGGAGCTGCAGCATCAGTCCCTCCAATGAAAATTCAGGATTTATTTCCTTTAAGATTGACAGGTGTGATCTCCTTGCTGTCCAAGGTACTCTTCAGAGACTTCTCCAGCACCACAGTTCCAAAGCTTTAATTCTTCAGCACTCAGCCTTCTCAGTGGTCCAACTCTCACTTTCACACATGACTACTAGAAAAAACACAGCTTTGACTAGACATACATTTTTTTGGCAAAGTGGTGTCTCTGCTTTTTAATATGCAGTCTAGGTTTTTTGTAGCTTTTCTTCCAAGGAGCAAGCATCTTTTAATTTCATGCAGTCACCATACACAGTGGATTTTTGGAGCCCAAGAAAATAGTCTGTTACTGCTTCCATTATTTCACTGTCTATTTGCCATAAGGTGTTGGGACCAGACACCATGATCTTAGTTTTTTGAATGTTCAGTTTTAAGCCAGCTTTTTCATTCTCCTCTTTTATCTTTATCAAGAGCTTCTTTATTTTCTCTTTGCTTTCTGCCATAAGAGTGGTGTCATCTGTGTATCTAAAGTTATTGATATTTCTCCCAGCAATCTTGATCCCAGCTTGTGCTTTATCGAGGCTGGCACTTCACTTGATGTATTCTTTCTAGAAGTTAAATAAGCAGGGTGACAATTTACAGCCTCGATGCACTAGTTTCCAGATTTGGAACCAGTCCATTCTTCCATGTAAGGTTCTAACTGTTGCTCTTTGATCTGCATACAGGTTTCTCAGGAGGCAGGTAAGGTGGTTTGGTATTCTCTACTCTTTCAGAATTTTCTGCAGTCTGTTGTTATCCACACAATCGAAGAATTGTGTATATTCAGTGAAGGAGATGTTTTTCTGGAATTCTCTTGATCTTTCTATGTTCCAATGGATGTTGGCAATTTCATCTCTGGTTCCTCTGCCTTTTCTAAATGCAGTTTGTACATCTGGAATTTCTCAGTTCACGTATTGCTGAAGCCTGGCTTGGAGAATTTTGAGCATTACTTTACTAGCATGTGAGATGAGTGCAATTGTGTGGTAGTTTGAGCATTCTTTGCCATTGGGATTGGAATGAACACCCACTTTTTCCTGTCCTGTGGCCACTGTTGAGTTTTCCAAATTTGAGGACATATTGAGTGCACCACTGTCACAACATCATCTCATAGGATTTGAAATAGTTCAGCTGAATTCCATCACCTTTACTAGCTTTGTTGGTAGTGATGCTTCCTAAGACCCACTTGACTTATACTCCATGTTTCTGGCTCTAGGTGAGTGATCACATTATCATGGTTTTCCAGGTCATTAAGACCTTTTTTTGTATAGTTCCTCTGTGTATTCTTGCCACATCTTCTTAACATCTTCTACTTCTGTTAGATCCATACTATTTCTGTTCTTTTTTTTTGCCCATCTTTTTTTATTATAAATTTATTTATTTTAATTGGAGGTAATTACTTTACAATATTGTATTGGTTTTGCCATACAGCAACATGAATCCTCCACAGGTATACACATGTTCCCCATCCTGAGCCTCCCTCCTTTGAATGAAATGTACCCTAGTATCTCTAATTTTCTCAGAGAAATCTCTAGTGTTTCCCAGTCTTTTGTTTTCCTCTATGTCTTTGCATCCTTCTCTTAAGAGGGCTTTCTTATCTCTCCTTGCTATTCTTTGGAACTTGGAAATGAACCAAGATCCTTCTGTTGTTTTTGAGATTGTACCCAAGTACTGCATTTTGGACTCTTTTGTTGACTTGAGGGCTAATCCATTTCTTTTAAGGGATTCTTGCCTGCAGTAGTAGATATAATGGTCACCTGAATTAAATTTGTCAATTCCCATCCATTTAAGTTCACTGATTCCTAAAATATCCATGTTCACTCTTGCCATCTCCTGTTTGACCACTTCCATTTACCTTGATTCATGAACCTAACATTCCAGGTTCCTATGCAGTATTTTCTTTACAGTACTGTACTTTACTTTTATGACCAGACACATCAAAAAGTGAGCATTGTTTCTGCTTTGGCTCAGCCTCTTCGTTCCTTCTGGAGCTATTTCTCTGCTCTTCTCCAATAGCTGGACATCTATAGACCTGTGGGGCTCATCTTTCTGTGTTGTATCTTTTTGCCTTTTAACAGCAGAAACTTCGCTTTATTCACTGTTGTAATTTCACACCTCAACAATGCCTGTCACATGGTTGGTCCTTGAAAAGGTATAATAAAACAAATTATATGCTTCTAGAATTCATATGTGTACCAGATCAAAGTTTTGACAGCTCCAGAGTACTACCCGCTACATGCAGAAATTCACTATCATGATTGATTTTTGAAAAGCCACTTCATATTTGTACAATTTCTCAGTTCCACCCACCTAACTACCTGAAATTTGGTTTTCAGAGCGCAGGAGAAGAAGAATCTTATCTACTCCTTTGAGGATTACAGTCAATAAGAAGAGGGCTTAAGAAGTTATGAGAAGAATAAGATAGAAATGAATAGAACTATAGCCCTGGCCAGATACTTGAAGAAGTCCTTTTTAAAAATTGTACAAGACATTTGTTTACAATAAGAGATTCATCTGTTGCCAAACAGTAAAGATAATATTTATGTTCTCTCACTAGATATACATATCTCCCATGATTTTACTGTAGTTTAATTTCAATTTTTTTTTCTATTTTGCCCATAGAGATGACTATTTTAATTCAAGTTGGGAACTTAAAGGAGATGTACAGTTGCAAGCATGATAATAATTCATTAAATTGTGAATTAGCAATTTTATCCCATTGGACTTCGGGGATTAAAGGTCAGTTTTAAGGCATTGATTTCTAGGAGCTGAATTAGGTAGGAATGTTATTTATGCAGCTTCACATAGGTATTATTACATATGCATTTTATTTACTTATTTTTTAGACAATCTCTAGCAAATCTACTTGCCCATATCACTTTGCAGTGCCACATGGGGAATTCCACTTTGAATAACAGCAATGAATATTGTCATTGCTTCTATGTGCTTCTTTAATATGCATTTCCCTAGGTGAATGTGAATTATTGTCTTTATGAATTTGCATATAGCACTGCAGAAATTTCTAGAGAAGTAAAGGGATACTATTGTGATATTTGCTTATTTCTAGTACACACTGAAATATAACATCATATTGTTCTTTGCTTTGTTTTTTTTAAACTTTCAATTCCATGTATATAGAAATTATATTATAATGTCCAAATTATCAACTCTGCACTACTTTTTGTTAAGAAAACAGTTTAAGGATTTCATTGAATTGTAATGCCAATGGCAAATGACTTCTAACTCAAAGAAAAAGATTTTGAAAATCCTTGGAGGACAATTTTAAGATATTCAAGTATAAGGAACTGTGCCCTAGTAATGTAATATAGGTTATACTTGGAAAATACTAAATGATGAAAATGTGTATACTTATTAAATCACTTTAGCTTGTACCCATCTCTGTTAGGGCTGAACCAAGATTACTGCATGAAATAGATAAAAAAGTAAAATAAGATGCAAAGAAGGTTTTACTGAGAAAAATTCTGAGAGACTAGTGTTTGTAGGGAGAGTGCTGCAATTTCTCTGTAGCTCTCCACATTAGAAACCAAGTTGATATGACACCTATGAAAAGTAAAAAGCTAGGCACTCAGTGACTTGGAAAATTTGTGTTGAGATACAAATGTCATGAACTCTCTTAAACTGCTCAAACTCAAGTTCAATCCATCACATATGGACTGATGAAAGGCTCTCTAATGGCTGTAGATTGTCACTATGAAATAGTTCTAGCCAACTCCAACTTGTCACTATGAAATAGTTCTAGCCAACTCCAACTTGCCAGCGACTTCCTTGTATCAAAACTGGGTGTTAGAAAAACCATGGCCAATTTTTTTTTTTTCTTAAAATGCTCATTCACATTTCAGTGTTTAATATGCTTTCTTAGATGGATTTTGCAGTGAGAATCTATATCTGAGTGTAACTGATCAACCTAGAGCTAGGCTTACAGAGGCAAGTTTTATGTAATTTTGGTTGGCTGAAATACATACTGACATGATTTTAATTATATTCCAGTCTGTGAGTTTTCTGTATATGTTAGTAGTCCACATAATTCACCTCGCCTATGTTTAGAGATGAAAGCATAGTAATTATTATTTTGTGCAATTTTTAAATTTTGGATTTATGTTACATAATTGCTTTCAACATTGTCACCATATCAGAGTCTTCATATATAGCTGTTTGACATTGTAGTTCATCTTTCGATTCGGCATTATCACATTTGCACCTTAACTTTGGGAATAGAACCTGATGCAATGCATTCCAAATAAATATTTCATTGAATGAATAAATGATGGAAATCATTTATACCTAAATAATTAACACCTAATCTCAGTGTACTATAGCCTAGGCTCTTTGTAACACTAGAGCAATATGCCACATTCTAGGATGTTAGAAAGATCAGACATGTTATTATAAGTAGACAACAAAATAGATTTAAAGAATGCCACATATAGAAATGCACAAATCCCATGTAACACAAACTATTGCTGTTCTATTGGAAAAGAGAATACATTGTGCCCTTTGTTTATATAGGATCTCAATTAACGAGTAGTACTTCGATTAGGCCGTGACAGCTGAGCTCCTAATCTGGATCAGAATGCTATTTTTCAATGAGATTTTAGGTCTTACTAAATATTCTTACCAGTTTTTTTTGTTGTTGTTGTTTAGTCGCTCAGTCATGTCTGACTCTTTGCCACCCCCTGAACTATGCAAACCACCAGGCTCCTCTGTGCATGGGATTGTCCAGGCAAGAATACTGGAGTGTATTGTCATTTCCTTCTCCAGGGGATGTTCTTGACCCAGGGATTGAACCGTGTTGTCCTCCTTTGCAGGTGAATTCTTTACCACTGAGCCACCTGGAAGCCCATTTTTGTCCATTACCAGCCCATTAATGCATGTAATGGCTAATTTTATGCATAATTTGGCTAAGCTATGGTGCCCAGTTGTTTAGTCAAACACCAGAATGTATGTTACTATGAGGATATTTTAAATATGTGATTAATATTTTAATCAGTAAAGACTGAATATGCTGGGCCTGCAAAGACCATGGAAGTTTTTAGTTATAGAAACTGATTGAAATGTTCTCAAGAAGTCAGTTAAGTTAGATTATTTATTTATTTCTTATTTACTTTTATTGTTTAATTTTGCATTCTCTTGTTTTGATACTTAGAAATTGGTTTTGCAAAAAGTGATCAAAGGAGGAATAGAGAAGAGTGAGACTTGTATTCATAATACTGTAATTTTGCTAAAAATTTTTATAGCACATTTAATTGTTTAGAGAAATGGCCCTTTGTTGGAGAAATAATCAAAATAGAAATGTAATAATGATACATGTTGTAAAAGAATTAATCATAATCATCATGATTTTCTTCTCTTTTGCACCAATCATGTTCTTTAAGGCCAGGGCTTTCTCAAGAGAAAAGCATTTCAAATGCTCATATCAAACTGTAAAAATAAAAATTTCTCTTGTCCTTGAAAAATTATCAAATGTATCTAAGATAACCTGATCTTTTATCTAAAAGTAAACTAGAAACATGTAAAACAAAGAATCACTTCAATGAGAGTACTCCAGACATCTATTATGTTAACAGATCCTTTTTTTGTGTGTGAGTGGTGACAAATCCTTTCACCTTGAGAATTTATCAAATAATTATAACTTGAATCCCAGCTCTCAGAATATAATGAAACTATGGAAATAGCAAAGAAAAGTATTACATAAAAGAGGAAGCATTGTCACTTGATACTTGAATGCCAAAATTATCACTTTCTTTTGTTAAGTATTCTCAGGAAAATTGCTTTTTTATGTAAAAGCTCAGGTTCTACAAATGAAAATAAAATGGATGTATTTCCAGAAATATGCTTAATATGACAGCATAATTCTATATTTTCTGAACTTTCCATTTTTGTAAAATCTCTGATCTTAAAATATTATTAATTATATTATCTCTATGTATATAACTGTCACTAATGATAAACAGATTGTTGAAAAACTAACAATTTATTGTTGCAAATGATATTATCTTGAATACTTAATTATTTGCAAAAAATAATATATATTCTTTAAAATGCTTGGTACAGTCATTTGAAACAGCATTCAGTGGAGTTTTTTTAGGCGGGGCGGGGGAGGATATGATTCTCAGTCTAGGGGAGGAAAAAACCTTGAATGTCACATTTGCATATACTCTTGAAAATCTATATTGGCAAATAAAACAAGAGAACTAATATTTACATTGAAAAGTCAGTCCACTTCACAAATATTTCCACAAAAATTTATGGATTATATTAAGAAGTTGAAAATTTGTATCACAATTGAGTTGGAAAGTTCACATAAAAATGGTTTCTTAGAGCATGAACCATATACTTTCTCTTTGCATTACAAATCTATCCATATTCTTCTAAACCATGGTTCTGTTGCCCCAGAAATAAAGTAATTAAGGTGACACTTAATGGCCCTTCTTAATTAATTCTCATACACTAAAAACAGATCTGTTGAGTACTGTTTTCAGAGATTCTGGTCTTCCAGAAGCACTCATAAGTCAAATAGCATCAAACATACCTTGCTATTTCACCATGAGGGATACTTTGCTATCAACATTTCATCTTTAAATGGGTTCTGTTTGTATTTTCATTGAACAACTTTGGTGATTTCTGTTTTGGCATTTCAATACAATAAACCGTATGCAGTAAAAATCACTTCACTTTGGTAGCTTCCAAATATTTTTTGGTTCCTATATGTTTCCCATTATAAATTGTGATTTATCCATTAGCTTTTAATAAAGACTGACGTGCTTCACATTTTCAAACAACTTGACATATAATCACACTATAAAATAATGCAACATTTAAAAGGCTGAAAGGGAATCAAGCTAATTCATTTTGGTTGCATCTGAAATATAGTTTCTATTTTACACACCTGCACTGGAGATAGTTCTGCCTCATAGAACTAGTGTGAGGATTAAATTACATAGTGAATGCCTAGCACTTAGCAGAGTTCTTTAACACAAAAAATTTAAAATAAACTATTCTTATCATTTACTATAAATAGCATTAGCTCATAAATTTTATGTAAGAGAAAGGCTCTGGAACCACCTTTGGCATTCTACTTATTTCAGATCTAAAAATATCACCTGAACAATGATGCTCAACTTTAGACACGTTTAAACTCATAGCATAAAAATAACTTTTTTAATATATACTCTAAATGTTGCAGCATTCTACATTTATTTTGAATTCTCTATAATGTTTTCATTGTGAGCAACTCAAAACAGAATATCCTTAAAATATTTCAGTTTGTCTGTCTCCAAACTTGACATGAAAGCTGAGTGTGATGCTTTCTAGGGGTTATGAGGTTAACGTGTATGTTTTTGTATTTTCCCTTAAAAAAGCTAAACTATTTCAGTGTCTCAAGGAGTTTTAACTGAAATTTCCAGAAAGACATTGAGGAATTTTTGCAACTTATATCATTACAAGGTGGGCTATCTGGAAGACTGAACTTTTTGTTCAACAGTTATTTGCTCTCTCTCTGGCCAGTCTTTCTTGAGAATGATAAGTCCCAAATAGGTGAGAGGAAAATTCATGTAGTTATTTTGTTTGTACTGAAACATGTTTTCTATTATGTTATATACAGTATTCCTTGTCAAATAAAAAGATTAATGATACACATGAACATCTATTCTTGAACACTATTGAGTTGTCTACCAGAGATTTGATTATTAAAAAGTAAAGTGACACCACCCTTATGGCAGAAAGTGAAGAGGAGCTAAAAAGCCTCTTGATGAAAGTGAAAGAGGAGAGTGAAAAAGTTGGCTTGAAGCTTAACATTCAGAAAATGAAGATCATGGCAACTGGTCCCATCATTTCATGGGAAATAGATGGGGAAACAGTGGAAACAGTGTCAGACTTTATTTTGGGGGGCTCCAAAATCACTACAGATGGTGACTGCAGCCATGAAATTAAAAGACGCTTACTCCTTGGAAGAAAAGTTATGACCAACCTAGATAGTATATTCAAAAGCAGAGACATTACTTTGCTGACTAAGGTCCGTCTAGTCAAGGCTATGGTTTTTCCTGTGGTCATGTATGGATGTGAGAGTTGGACTGTGAAGAAGGCTGAGCGCCCAAGAATTGATGCCTTTGAACTGTGGTGTTGGAGAAGGCTCTTGAGGTCCCTTGGACTGCAGAGAGATCCAACCAATCCATTCTGAAGGAGATCAACCCTGGGATTTCTTTGGAAGGAACGATGCTAAAGCACCTCATGTGAAGAGTTGACTCATTGGAAAAGACTCTGATGCTGGGAGGGATTGGGGGCAGGAGATGAAGGGGACGACAGAGGGTGAGATGGCTGGATGGCATCAGTGACTCGATGGACGTGAGTCTGAGTGAACTCCCGGGGTTGGTGATGGACAGGGAGGCCTGGCGTGCTGCGATTCATGGGGTTGCAAAGAGTCGGACACGACTGAGCGACTGAACTGAACTGAACTGAAAGTGAAGTTGCTAAGTCATGTCTGACTCTTTGCGACCCCATGGACTGTAGCCTACCAGGCTCCTCCATCCATGGGATTTTCCAAGCAAGAGTACTGGAGTGGGCTGCCATTTGCTTCTCCAGAGGATCTTCCCAACCCAAGTATCAAACCCAGGTCTCCCACGTTGCAGGCAGATGATTTACCGTCTGAGCCACCAGGGAAGCTAAGTTTGGGAATTTTTCTCAATAACCTGCATTATTAAGGACACACTATATGACTTTTATTTTATACTAAAGAGGCTTTTTCCTTCTTTCTTTCACCCTTCTTTTCCTTCCTTTTTTCCTTCCTTCTTTCCTTCTCTTTCTTTTTCTTCTTTCTCATTTCTCTCTCTTTCCTTCCTCCATTCCTTCTCTTTTGCTTTTATTTTTGTATTAATTATGCTATTATTTCTTAGAAAATTAATACCAATTAAGGTATTTTATTTTTCCAGGGATCCAAAGTCACTGCAGATGGTGAGTGCAGCCACAAAATTAAAAGATACTTGCTCCTTAGAAGAAAAGCTATGACCTAGACAGCATATTAAAAAGCAGAGACACTACTTTCAAAGGTCTGTATAGTCAAAGCTATGGTTTTCCCAGTAGTCATGTATCGATGTGAGAGTTGGGTCATAAAAGAAGAGTGATGCCAAGAATTGATGCTTTTGGGCTGTGGTGTTGGACAAGACTCTTGAGAGTCCCTTGGACTGCAAAGAGATCCAACCAGTCCATTCTAAAGGAAATCAATCCTTAACATTCCTTAGAAGGACTGATGTTGAAGCTGAAACTCCAATACTTTGGTCACCTGATAAGAGCTGACTCATTTGAAAAGCCCCTGATGCTGGGAAAGATTGAGGGCAGGAGGAGAAGGGGATGACAGAGGATGAGATGGTTAGATTGCATCACCAACTCAATGGACATGAGTTTGAGCAAGCTCCGGGTAATGGTGAAGGACAGGAAAGCCTGATGTGCTGCAGTCCATGGGGTGGTAAAGAGGTAAACACAACTGAGCAACTGAACAACAACAAAAAACAAAGGTATTTTAATCCTTAGGTGACTATATATCCATGTTTTTTTATTTGTTTTGAAAAAGGTTTATTAAAATATTTCAGAAGCAAGTATAAACTACCAGGACACACACTTCAGTTCAGTCACTCAGTCTTGTCCAACTTGTTGCAACCCCATGGACTGGCAGCAACCCCTGTCAGCACTCCATGCCTCCCTGTCCATCACCAAATCCCAGAGTTTACACAGACTCATGTCCATTGAGTTGATGATGCCATCCAACCATCTCATCCTCTGCCATCCCCTTCTCCTCCTGCCCTCAATCTTTCCCAGCATCAAGGTCTTTTCAAATGAGTCATCTCTTCACATGAGGTGGCCAAAGTATTGGAGTTTCAGCTTCAACATCAGTCTTTCCAATGAACACTCAGGACTGATCACCTTTAGGATGGACTGGTTGGATATCCTTGCAGTCCAAGGGATTCTCAAGAGTCTTCTCCAACACCACAGCCCAAAAGCATCAATTCTTCGGTGCTCAGCTTTCTTTATAATCCGACTCTCACATCCATACATGACTAATGGAAAAACCACAGCCTTGATGACATGGACCTTTGTTGGCAAAGTAATGTCTCTGCTTTCTAACATGCTGCCTATGTTGGTCATAACTTTCCTTCCAAGGAGTAAGCCTCTTTTAATTTCATGCCTGCAGTCACCATGTGCAGTGATTTTGTAGCCCCCCAAAACAAAGTCAGCCACTGTTTCCACTGTTTCCCCATCTATTTCCCATGAAGTGGGACCAGATGCCATGATCTTAGTTTTCTGATTATTGAGTTTTAAGCCAACTTCTTCAGTCTTCTCTTTCACTTTCATCAAGAAGCTCTTTAGTTCTTCATTGCTTTCTGCCATAAGGGTGATGTCATCTGCATAACTGAGGTTACTGATATTCTCCCAGCAATCTTGATTCCAGCTTGTACTTCATCCAGCCCAGCGTTTCTCATGATGAACTCTGCATACAAGTTAAATAAGCAGGGTGACAATACATAGCCTGATGTACTCTTTTTCCTATTTGGAATCAGTCTGTTGTTCCCTATCCACAGTTTAGACATGATACTCACTTGCTGCCATAGGCTGAACTTGCACAGCCCGTCCTTCTTGCCCCTTCCTAAAAGCTAAAGTGATATATATGCTAGGGATTTTGCAGATTCTTCTTAAATAAACAAAGCAATTGTTTCCTTGAGAAAAGTTTCAATCTAGAGAAGTTTTTCCGCACTTTTACTGTCTCCCAAGAGAAAGTAAACAGCAACTGGAGAAACTGTGAGTTGAGACTAGCTAAATGTGCTTCTATATTCTGAAGCTAATCACAAATTCTAAAGCTCTGAAGAAATTAAGCCTACATTGTGTTTATCTTTCCCAATATGCCATCAGTTGTTTCTAATAATAACATAATTTTTTTTGCTAGTGGGCAGGCTCTGTGAATCTATGGATAATATAAATGTACATAGTGCTGTTAGGGAGTTAGTTACATTTGGAATAGCTAATAACTTTCTATATCTGTAAAACATGCAAATACTTATTTTGTGTTCTATAAATTCAATACAATATCTGCTCATTCCAATCATCCCTTTAAGTTTTTAAACTATATTTTCTCACTTTTGGGGTAGAGGAATTACCCACATAAATACCCTGCTTAACAAAATGTTAATTTTGTTGTAGCTATAAGCTAGATAATTTTGGTCATGAAAAGAACAAGTAAACTAGATTTGGCAGAAATTAGAGTAGTCCCGATTCAGCAGTAACCTTACACAAAACCTAGATTCTATTGTAATCAAATCAGACAAACTAGATTTGGGTATAATTAGATCAGCATAATTAAATTCTCCATCTCTTAGGGAACATCAAAATGCACATATGTAGGCTTCATTACTTTTTTTTTTTCTTTTTGTCCCTGGTTGTAGCAATGAAAATCTATATCCAAGAAGAATTCAGATGTGTTTGACACTTAACAAGACAGGTTCTTATGCACTGATATTTCTCAAAATTACTTTAGCCAAAACAACTAATTGTAGTTTTCAGTGAAACAAAGCTTCAAGAGTTTCTAAGTTTAATTCTACTTTACAATTTACCCATTATTTAAAAAGATAAAGTTCTTTATTAAAAAAGCTAACAGTCAGAAATTAAGGACAATAAAATGCATTCTGTCTGTCATATGTCAGATTGAATAATTCCAACCAAATGAGCATACTTTTGGTAAGTTACATGGGAGTTTTATTTAAGAAGGGCACAGGGAAGACACTGGGATATGAAGAGAAAGCTTATCGCAAGGGTGGTTAAGGAAGTCATATAAAAACCACGTTTGTGACTCTGTGGGGGTGTCATGTAGGGCATATGTTTGCATGAGGAAGCAAGTGTCAGTCCAGGGCATATTAAGGCTGCTCAGATAAACAAAATGGATACCAAGGCAGTGATACCATGGAGTAACTTAAATAAGCTCTTGACAATCATTCATTTTTGAAGTGATTATTCGTAGCTGAATTATATCTACCATGTTCATAACTCCTTTCCAATGTTGTACTTGTTCTATTTCTTTCTTTGATCTTCTTTTTTGCTTCTCTGGTTAGAGTGAGCAAAAATTGCCTTTTTTCACTCTTTGATCACTAATATTTCCTTTTTAATTTTTTGTAGTGATTTCCCTTAAGTATTGTTTATTTGCTTAATATGTAAATTTTTACCAGTTAGGGTTGTATCTTTGTGGAGAAGGTTCATGTCTAAAAAATATGATTTTGGCTTTTAATGGATGATGAGTTTATACAGTGATAAGAAAACATACGGTACAAATAGGTTAAAATAGTATTAGTCTTACCTTCTTATCTAATTGTGGTATGAGCAGGAATAAGAGATGATGGTGGTATAGGAAGGAATAATTACACTGAAAATAGGGAAAATTCAATGGATTCATATGACATATGATTGATAGATCCAACCCCACTTAAGAATGGTTTGTATAGAAGTAGTAAACAAAGAAATTAATAATGAAGTGGTGAGTTGTTGGCTTGATGAATTAATTCTTTACTCAGATTGGCAAACCTGAGAATAGGGAAATAAGGAGCATTATAATATTCATTTTATTAAAATTGTAATTTTTTTGTTTTGTTTTTGTCACTATGTATTACACTACATTCTGGCTGTTACTTCAAAATGAAACTCAAAAGAAAGTTCAGCTATAAAATCCATTTATAGTTATAAAGTAAAATCTGAATTCATGTGTGGATAGCTTAAAATGATATAAAGGCCTGAAATTCATGACTGCTCTGACCTTCAAAAGAGATAATTGAAAACTGTATCTATTCACATCATAAGGAGCTTCTGGATTCCAGGTAGATCTTTTCTATTCTTGTTTTAAATTGGTTAGTAAAACTGTGATGAGAAAACAGCTACTTTGAGTCACTTCTTAAGTATTTTACAGAATGACACCCTGCTCACACTCAGAGTCTGGACATTTAGATAAGGATATAAGCTTAGGATTCCAGCCACAAGTTTCCACCTTGCTTTTCTTCTGCCCCCTTTTAAATTGACCACTTAAGAGTTGAAAATTTAATGACTCCAATCACCTTATAAGTAATAGATGTAGATGGGGAAGCAGTGGAAACAGTGTCAGACTTTATTTTGGGGGGCTCCAAAATCACTGCAGATGGTGATTGCAGCCAAGAAATAAAAGACGCTTACTCCTTGGAAGAAAAGGCATGACCAACCTAGACAGTATACTCAAAAGCAGAGACATTACTTTGCCGACTAAGGTCTGTCTAGTCAAGGCTATGGTTTTTCCTGTGGTCATGTATGGTTGTGAGAGTTGGACTGTGAAGAAGGCTGAGCACTGAAGAATTGATGCTTTCGAACTGCGGTGCTGGAGAAGACTCTTGAGAGTCCCTTGGACTGCAAGGAGATCCAACCAGTCCATTCTGAAGGAGATCAGCCCTGGGATTTCTTTGGAAGGAACGATACTAAAGCACCTCATGCGAAGAGTTGACTCATTGGAAAAGACTCTGATGCTGGGAGGGATTGGGGGCAGGAGGAGAAGGGGACGACAGAGGATGAGATGGCTGATGGCATCACGGACTCGATGGGTGTGAGTCTGAGTGAACTCCGGGAGATGGTGATGGACAGGGAGGCCTGGCGTGCTGTGATTCATGGGGTCACAAAGAGTCGGACATGACTGAGCGACCCTGGTTCCTGGGGCTTCCCAGGTGGCCCTGGTGGTAAAGAACCTGCCTGCTACTGCAGGAGATGTAAGAGATATGGGTTCAGTCCTTTGGTAGGGAAGATCTCCTGGAGCAGGGCATGGCAACCTGCTCCAATATTCTTGCCTGGGAAAATCAATGGACAAAGGAGCCTGGCAGGCTACAGTCCATGGGGTCACAAAAAGTCAGACACACTGAAGTGACTTAGCATTCTCTCAGGCACCTTGCCTTCTGTCTCCTACTCACTCATGACCTAGAACAGAGGATTTGTCCTCTGCTCACTGCACCTACACCAGTTTCCAGGATCTATAAGTAATCAATCTTGTGATTTTAGTTTCTTTGCATTGAAATTGTGCTTTCAATTAAAATAATCTCCAGGTTTCCCCTTCCTCAAAGGGAGAGCTCTGATGCTGATCAGAGAGTCATCTGCCAACTCAATGAGGTGAGGGTGGTTTGTACTTCTTCACTCAACAGATCATAATCTTCATATTCTTAATTTAATACATCAGCTACAGGCCTCCCAGCATGAAGGCCACAAGGACGTATTTTAGCGCCAATATTCTCACCAGTCTTGACACTAAAAGTCCAGAAAATAACTGGTGTTATCATTAACTATATGAGTCCAGCACAGTGCTTACCACATAATCAAATATATTTGAAACTGCAAAACCAATGAACACTGCCACAAAAGGAAAATGATTTATTTTTATATAACACTCTTCTGCTAGATATGTTTGCTGATGCTTTGCATGGTTTTCCTATTAAGCAACTTAGAGATTTGAAGCATGCTTTGTTTTTCTAGCTTTTATAGATAAAGCATCTGAAGATCAGAGGGGTGATACCCAGAGTCACAAAAAGTAGCTAAAAACTGGCAGAGTTGGGACTAAAAGAGACACTTTTAGAATCCAAATACATCAATCTTTCTATCAAATCCTCTCAGCCAGGAGAATAAAATACTTAAGCAGGATTGTGTGCCTTAACCCCTCTTTAGGACAAGAATTTTTCTTTCTTTTTTACACATGCTCTTGTCTAGAGGTTACCTTTACTGTAGGCATCTAAAGTCTGGTTCAGCTCACAATAAAATCCAATCATTCTTAGAAACTTCAGACCCCCCCAAATATCAGGAACTTAACTGTTTTTGACACTGCTCATATTTAGGGAAAAGAAAAAAAAAAAACTATTCCCCATAAATTGTTAGCACTTGAAGAGTCAATGTAAATATCATCATCATCATCATTATCATCAGGTGGTTTTATTCCTCTACATATCATTTATAGAGGATATTGCTTAATTTTCTATTTTAAAAAATCGTTCATGTTCTCTGAGTTTTGGCAATTTGCAAGAGTTCAACATTCAAAAAACTAAGATAATGGCATCTGATCCCATCACTTCATGGGAAAGAGATGGGGAAACAGTGGAAACAGTGTCAGACTTTATTTTGGGGGGCTCTCAAATCACTGAAGATGGTGATGGCAGCCATGAAATAAAAGACGCTTACTCCTTGGAAGGAAGGTTATGACCAACTTAGATATCATATTCAAAAGCAGAGACATTACTTGGCCAACAAAGGTCCATCTAGTCAAGGCTATGGTTTTTCCAGTGGTCATGTATGGATGTAAAAATTGGACTGTGAAGAAAGCTGAGTGCTGAAGAATTGATGTTTTTGAACTGTGGTGTTGGAGAAGACTCTTGAGAGTCCCTTGGACTGCAAGGAGATCCAACCAGTGCATTCTAAAGGAAATCAGTCCTGGTTGTTCTTTGGAAGGACTGATGCTAAAGCTGAAACTCCATTATTTTGGCCACCTCATGCGAAGAGTTGGCTGATTGGAAAAGACTCTGATGCTGGGAGGGATTGGGGGCAGGAGGAGAAGGGGATGACAGAAAATGAGATGATTTTATGGCATCACTGAGTCGATGGACATGAGTTTGGGTGAACTCCAGGAGTTGGTAATGGACAGGGAGGCCTGATGTGCTGCAATTCATGGGGTCACAAAGAGTCAGACAGTGCTGAGTGACTGAAATGAACTGAACTGAACTGAAGAGCTCAATTCTAGTTAAATTCCCACTAACACAATTATTTTTCCTGGAGTTGGTTTGGCACTTTTCTTTTTGCAAGGGTGAAACACATTTCTATAAAACACCAGTGGCAACCCTCTAAGGTTAAAATTTAAATGAAGAACTGGAGGATTAAAAAAAAAAAATTCCAGATATTTCTAGGCTTACACAATGGGATGAAAAGAGTGAAAAATGAAAGCCATTCCCCCTTTGATAATAGCATGAGCTTTTTTTTTTTCATTTTCTGATTTTAGGATTTTGAGGCAAACAATGATCTCAGTGTGGTGGCTCTTAGTGAACAAATGAAAGAACAAGATGAGATGAAATGCAAAGTTGGCGAGAGCCAAACCATGACCCTTCTAGGTTCCAATGAAGAACTAAAATTTAATTCTAGGATGAAGATTAGTCAGGAAAAGATTTTATATAGTAGATTGAGATAATTTGATTGAAATTAACAACAACAACAACAAAACAAACCTTATGCTATGGAGGTCTTTGTGACTCTGGTTGAAACTGTGTGTGTGAGTGGCCTAGATCATATTGTCATGAGTTGACCTGTGACTCAGTGCAAGGCAGGGGACAGAGCAGGTGGAGGAATCTCCTAAGAGATGTTGTTTTGTGAAAAGGTACAAAAAGTGGTAGTGACCATAAGAGATATGAATCAGAGAAAAATAAAACTGTGAATGTGTGTGTGTGTGTGTGTGTTAAAACAGAAGGCTCTAAGTTATGTTTTGGGGAATTATCTAGTACAGAAAAAGTATTGATAATAAAACGCAATGCAGTCTGTGAGAATGAGAAAATCCGAGATTGGAAGCACAAAAAACAATAGCAAAAATAGGTACTGGTGGAGGTAAAGAAACTTTCAGATTCATTCAAGAATATTTTAAATATTTTTACCAGCTATTAATAATATGCATCTCATATCATAGTCTAAATATAAACTTTAGTGTCAGACAATCAAGGCTTCTTGACAAAGTCCGGTGGAAGTACTAAAAATATGGCGGATTTTGCTACATAATTAATTTAATTTGCTTTTTATTCTCCTCTTTCTGTGCTAATCTCAGTCTCAACTCTGTATTTTTTAATATAAATTTATTTATTTTAATTGGAGGTTAATTATTTTACAATATTGTATTGGTTTTGCCATACATCAACATGAATCCGCCACAGATATACACGTGTTCCTCGTATTTTTAACTGCCCCAAACACTTCTTTCTGGCTCTGAGACCTATATGCAAAGATGTCCTCATTTTCTCAAATTATTCAAGTCTCTTCTTCAATCTTTTCACTTATTTCATCCAATTTTTAATAGTTCCCTCTTAAAACTGAGGATTTATTTAAAGTATACAGTTCTAAAAATAAATGGTATATTCCCAAATATACTGAAATTATGAGGTGTACTTAAGAAGGGTTTTCATTTAACTTCAATAGCAAAGTAATGATAAATTTAAGATCACTGTTTCTAGAGCAATGTAATAAAATGAAGTGAAGTAAAAGTCATTCAGTAGTGTTCAACTCTGTGCAACCCCATGGACTGTAATAAGGGCACTTTTTTAAAGGATATATTTAAATTATAAGAACAGTAATAAATCTATTTGGAATCAGTTATGAAATATTTAAAATATGATCAGATACTTTATTTATGGACCTAGAAAATAAAGAGATATACCTTATTAAAATGATCATGAGTGTATGCAGGAGAAAAGAGAAAAACAACAAAAATTTGTGATTTTCAGTGGACACTAAGGCCTTTTAGTTCTAATGAAAATTTAAAATTTGGTAATTGAATTTTATAAGATTGATAAGAAAGTATGTGGGAAATTAAAATAAATATGATTCTTTTTGATTTGTTTATAGTTGAATTGTACTTAAATGTTGCCGCATATATTTAATATTTCCTTAATGGAAATACATTTGTAGGTTTTATATATTATATTATATTAAATATCTACATACATACATATAGTATACATATATATTTATGCTGTACATACTTATTATGGATTAATATTATACATTGAGACACACATTTTATATATACAACCCTAGTTTTATATATATATATATATATATACATACATAAACATGTATGCATACATATCATGCAAATAAGTTTACAAAATATTTTAAAAATGAATACGTAGACCACTGCATTTCTTGTTAAAATTTAGTATGTATGTATTTCAACCTGGCCAGGAGTTTCATTACAGTATATATTTTGTAAAAACTTAATAGCCAAAAGTGCAGCTATTTAATTCTGAGAACATCTAAAAATGAAAGTTAACATGTTTTCAAACAAAAGTAGAAAAGATATTAAAGAAACAATAATTTCCTCAAGCAAGTGTTGGAAATTAAGACTCTTGGGATGGAAAAACTGTGTCAATTACTTCTTGATCCTATTAGTCTTTAGCTTTGGGCATTACTAGGAAATTTTGCTCTATTACTATCAATATTTTATTGCAATGGTCCTTAAAGCTTGTTCTTATTTATAGTCACACTGGCATATGTGCCATCGATACCATACAATAAAGTCTTGAAAAATCCATAATACTCTAATATAAACCATAAAGTTCAAGTTGCAGATAAAATTGTTGGTTATTCCTTATTTGTATTTATAAAACCTGAAAGGAAAAAAAAAAAACAAAACAGAATGGTGAGTTCTCTTTCTCTTAAATTTGCTCTAGCTACAAAATAAAAGTCTAAGAAATTTTTTCAGTTGCTTTATCTTTTCAGTTTAAATTATCTTAAAGTATAATAGCCAAGTTTCAATATTTCTAATTTAAATAACAGATCTTATTTATATAGATGTCTTTATAAGTTTAGTTATATATAATAATTATATCTATGTATAATAAAGTTTATGTGACTCTGTGTTTCAAATTTTTAATTTTTAAATAAAAATTTTAATTATATATATATTATATATACTTTACTTGCAATATCAATATACAGAGGTTTCTTTTGAGTGATAATATACATGTAATAATTTTAAGCTGATTAAAAGCTCAGATTGTTTTATGAACAAAAAATACTAATTTTATTATATTTAAATAATGTTATGAAAGAAGCAATTGTTAAATAAAATATATTATTTATTGTATTAACTAAATATAGTATTTTAATAGCCTTTTATTTTTACAAGCTTATTAAAAATATTCTTTGTAATTTTTAAGATAGGAACACTTACATTTATAATGTAATGCTTTACCCTACTAAAATATAACTATTTCAAAATTAACAGTCTTAAATCATGTCAGTAATGCATTTTCATGATTTGTTAAAGAAAGCCTCTGGAGAAATTAAAAGCAGTAAAACAGTAAAAATAGAGTATTGTGGATTTTTTCCCTAGAATGAAAAAATGAAGTGAAGAAGAAAAAGGATGAAATGAAATTAGCTCCAAAGAAAATGATCTGGATTGTTGCTTTCAAAAAGATTTTTGTCTTTTCAGATTGATTTTAATGGAAAAATCCCAACTTTTTAAAATTTTCTTTCTCATGTAAAAAAAATGAAAAATTATACATATATTGATTTCATTATCAAACATTTATTTGCCTAGTTGGGGATAAACAGAAGGTCTGACAGAACATACCTTTGAAGGGCTTATGAATTTGGAGGATGGAGTAAGTGAAAATAAACAATAATAAATTAAGGGTAAATTCAGAGAGCATGCATGTTCAGTATGGAATTGTCCTTGAATCACAAGATCTTATGGGAACTCAAGGTTTATGAATATTAATTCATATTTAATGTAGAAATATAATTATATCTGGTATCTAATTATTCTCTCTCAACTTCTCTCTCTTTCCATATCTCTCTTTTCCCTTTATATATTTTACTTCAATTTTTCAAATTATCTGTGATTTTATAAATGACCCATAATATAATTTATAAGAAAATAAAATCCTAACCTAAATTTTAATAAATAAAATAAATAACTATGCTGTTGTGTTACACTTTGGCTTGTTACTGGCTTTAGTTTTATCATATAATGTTGAATGGTTTCAAAATATATCAAATGTGGCTGACTTTATTGAACTCTGCTGAGTGAGTATTGTTTAGCAATCTGCTCAGAAACTACCCAACTGTAATCTGAAACCAGTCCCTTAATGTGAAGGGCAGAGAGAGACTGGAGAAAGAGGCAGACCACTCCAGATTGGTAGGTGGAAGGTTTGATAAGCAAGGGAACTTGTTTTCAAGGCTTCTTTTGGGTAAATGCCAGTAGAGCAGATTTCCATGCCTTCCTGCCAGAGTCTCAGAAATGTATAGAGAAGCCTCAGCTGAATTCAGTCATGTACAATGTCCAGAAAGTTTCAACATCACATTTCAATCTCAAGGCTATATCCTTGGAGCAGCTTCTGGAAGCAGGAAAGAAAAGTGATACTCACTATCTAAGGACAGCGGAGGAGGTAAGGAGTCTCCAATACTCTGGATCCAGTTTGAAGGTCAGGTGAAGGTGAAAGTCACTCAGTTGTGTCTGATTCTTTGTGACCCCACAGACTGTATAGTCCATGAAATTCTCTAGGCCAGAATACTGGAGTGGGTAGTTTTTCCCATCTCCAGGGGATCTTCCCAACCCAGGGATCAAACCCAGGTCTCCCACATTGCAGGCAGATTCTTTAACAGCTGAGCAACAAGGGAGCGTTTGAAGGTCAACTGGCACTCAAATCTCTTTGATGGCCACCTCCAACCTCTAGGAAGATAAAGAATGATGTTGCTCTCCTATCCTTAGAAAGCTTAATAAGTCCATTTCAGAGATGAATCAAGTTAACAAATTGAGATGAAACAATTGATCTCAATTGATCATTGAGATGAATTCAGAGATGAAGCAAATTAACAAAATTCATGCTTATTACAGCACAAAATTCTTTAAGACAATCAGGAAGTACATAACCAGGCCTGAGATACAAGGGAAGTCTACCAAAAGAAAGTGATGCCCAGTTTCAATTTCAAAGATTTAGTAGAATTTATTTGGCTTAAAGCTCAACATTCAGAAAATGAAGATCATGGCATCTGGTGCCATCATTTCATGGCAAATAGATGGGGAAACAGTGGAAACATGTCAGACTTTATTTTGAGGGGCTCCAAAATCACTGCAGATGGTGACTGCAGCCATGAAATTAAAAGACGTTTACTCCTTGGAAGAAAAGTTATGGTCAACCTAGATAGCATATTCAAAAGCAGAGACATTACTATGCCGACTAAGGTCCGTCTAGTCAAGGCTATGGTTTTTCCAGTAGTCATGTATCGATGTGCATGTATGGATGTGAGAGTTGGATTGTGAAGAAGGCTGAGCACTGAAGAATTGATGCTTTTGAACTGTGGTGTTGGAGAAGACTCTTGAGAGTCCCTAAGACTGCAAGGAGATCCAACCAGTCCATTCTGAAGGAGATCAGCCCTGGTAGTTCTTTGGAAGGAATGACGCTGAAGCTGAAACTCCAGTACTTTGGCCACCTCATGTGAAGAGTTGACTCACTGGAAAAGACTCTGATGCTGGGAGGGATTGGGGCCAGGAGGAGAAAGGGACGACCGAGGATGAGATGGCTTGATGGCATCACTGACTCAATGGACGTGAATCTGAATGAACTCCAGGAGTTGGTGATGGACAGGGAGGCCTGGCGTGCTGTGATTCATGGGGTCGCAAAGAATTGGACACGACTGAGCGACTGAACCAAGCTGAACTGATTCACTTAAAAAGTGTTTGTAGGTAAACACGTTTCAGGCAGAGGGAGCAATATAAAACAAGCCACTGAGAAGAGGAGTGAAAAGGATATTTGGAGAGTTATAAGCAGACTGTTTGCTTGGCAGCAAAATAGAAGAGTGTAGAGTACACCATTAAGAGAAATGTGGCAAAAGAGACATTCAAAGACAAAGTCATGGAAAGCTTTTTGTATCAGGTTCACTGATTGGAAACTTAATAGAAGAATTTAGGGAAACTTTAAGAAGAGACATAATCAACTCTAGGTTCTCAAAGATATCCCCAGTGGCAAGGTAGATAGTGGGCTAGAACAATATTTCTCAACAAGGGCAATGCTTCTTGCCAGGAAACATGTGGCAATGTCTAGGGATATTTTTGGTTGTCAGAATGGGAAGGAGGTGTTACTGGTGTCTCATGTGTAGAGATCCTACAATGAATAGGACAGACACCCACAATCACAGGATTTCTTCACCCTTTTGGGATTGGCTATCATCATAGGGTGTGAGAGCTCTACCTGCTAGACTCCCAACTGTAATTAACCAGGGATGTGCTTTATATATTGCTTGTGTTGTCTACAGGACACGTGAGATTTCTTTACATAGCATCAAAGGCTTTCTGACAAGAACTAAACTAATCTTCCAGAGGAAGAACTTACCATTTCTAAATCGTCTATGCCACATCAACTAACATAACATTTCTCCATGCTGTTTTTCCCATATATCTCATGTCTCCTGTCTAGCTCATTTAAATATTTTTAAATATCACAATGGAGTATTACTCAGCCATTAAAGAGAATACATTTGAATCAGTTCTAATGAGATGGATGAAACTGGAGACAATTATACAGAGTGAAGTAAGCCAGAAAGAAAAACACCAATACAGTATACTAACACATACATATGGAATTTAGAAAGATGATAACAATAACCCTGTATGCGAGACAGCAAAAGAGACACAGATGTATAGAACAGTCTTTTGGACTCTGTGGGAGAGGGAGAGGGAGAGGGTGGGATGATTTGGGAGAATGGCCTTGAAACATGTATAATATCATATATGAAACGAATCACCAGTCCAGGCTTGATGCAGGATACTGGATGCTTGGGGCTGGTGCACTGGGATGACCCAGAGGGATGGTATGGGGAGGGAGGCATGAGGGGGGGTTCAGGATGGGGAACACGTGTATACCTGTGGTGGATTCATGTTAATGTATGGCAAAACCAATACAATATTGTAAAGTAATTAACCTCCAATTAAAATAAATAAATTTATATTAAAAAATAAATATCACTATAAAGTTTTCCTAAATTCCCTGAGTTTCTATGGTAAAATGAATATGCTTTTTAGTAATTTTTCTTATGAACATTTTCCTGTTGTTTTCTGTGAAAGTCTCTCAGTCATGTCAACTCTTTTTTATTTCATGGAGTATAGTCCACCAGGCTCCTCTATCCATAGGATTCTCCAGGCAAGAATACTGAACATTTTGCTATCTGTCATATCTATATGCTGTTTTTTTTGTTTGTTTTTTTTTGTTTTTTTTTTTTTTTTACGATTCAATGAATTGTTGTTGTTTAGTCACTCAGTTGTGTCCAACTCTTTGTTACCCCATGGACTGCAGCATGCCATGCTTCCCTGTCCTTCACTATCTCCTTGAGTTTGCTCAAACTCTTATACACTGAGTCAGTGATGCCATCCAACAATCTCTTCAGTCACCCTCTTCTGTTCTTGCCCTTGAGCTTTCCAACATCAGGGTCTTTTCCAATGAGTGAACTCTACACATCAGGTGGCCTTCAGCTTCAGTTTCAGTTCTTCCAACGAATATTAAGGATTGATTTACTTTAGGATTGACTAGTTTGATCTCTTTGTTGTCCAACGGACTCTCAAGAGTCTTCTCCAGCACCACAGTTTGAAAACATCAATTCTTCAGCACTTAGCCTTCTTTATGATCCACTTCTCACATCCATACATGGCTACTGGAAAAACCACAGTTTTGACTATACACATCTTAGTTGGCAAAACAATGGCTCTACTTACTGTTTAATACCCTGTCCAGTTTTGTGGTAGCTTTTCTTCCAAGGAGCAAGTGTCTTTTGTGGCTGCAGTCACCAAAATCTACAGTGATTTTGAAGCCCAAGAAAATAAAGTCTGTCAGTTTCCATTATTTCCCCATTTTTGCCATTAACTGATGGGGCCAGATGCAGATTCTATGAATAAAATATTACAAAACATTGATTCACTCTGATTTAAGTAATACTGTGTGTTCCAGATATGTATGTAATGGTCACTGATAGTAAACAGTACCAATTTTGAAAAAGAAGTTTTTCTACAGTGCAGTGTTATTCCAAAAGATCACTAACAACAGCTCTTTTTCCCTATAAGTGGCCATGATTTTGTTTTTAGGTTCAGATGATGTTATTGTTTTCTTTCTGTTATCCAGGTAGCCTTTTCTCAATAAATTCAGTAATCAGTGACAATTGGCAGTTATATAGTCTGTCACTGATGGTGTTTTATGTGATGCATTGATCAATTCTTAAACCATTTCTTCTTTCCTGTGTAAGAAAACCACTCCAACCAACCTTTTAGCCACAAATGATAAATTCTGCTGCTATCTGTCCTGAAATATGGTCAATCTGGAAGAGCTAAATAGTGGCATTTGGGGTTTCTGTGTTAGAGAAATGGCTGTTCTTTGGGCTTCTTTATTGATGAGAATCTTTTGCCATGGGCTATTATTCATTGGTGAAGCCATGGCAATGCTGAAGAAGCAGAAATGGAAAATATCTGACGAAGTCACGTCTGACATCTGTGAAGTCAAATACCTTCAGCTTAGTTTTAGTAAATACCTTATAGAAGAATTACAGGCATGATGTTTATTTCTTTTAGAATTCTTTTAAAAACAGTAACGTGTCTGGCAAAGTGTTAGGAAAAACCATTGCCTATTATCTAGCTTAAAAATATTTCATTATGCAAATTCTAAACATCTATTTGCTTTGTACTATATTCTCAGGTAATAGTACAGTGTATATAGTGATCACATTTAATTTATTGTTTATTTCAAGGAATCATAATTCAACTGTATATATAAGTGTGTCTTTAAATAATAATACACATGTTCTATATGTTCCATAGGATTTCAACTTGTAAGCAAATTTCCACAACATGCTGTGTTTCCTTAAACATGTGTTCCTGAATTTCATTGGTATATATGTTTTGTATCATTCCTTGTTCAATTTTATATAATAATTTTTTGTATGAATATTGTGCATCTCTGAAATCTAGATTGTTCCTAATCTCTGTTACTGTAAACATTGCATTATAAATAATCCAGTATGTATCTTCTGGTATATTTGTACAAGAAGTTAAATTACTGTTCATCAGTTATGTTAATATTCAGCCTTAATAAACATTTAAAAAATTTATTTTAAAACAGTATGCTCTAAGATAGCATGTAATTACTCATTTAAAAATTATAAGGAAGTCTCAAAATAAGCTCCTAGACCCAATTAGTTAGTCAAGGTACATGATATAAATATAATACACAAAAATCAAACATGATTTTATATTTTAGCAATGAATAATTTAAAATGAAATATATAGGCCCAGATATATGAAAATGCACATATACAGTGAAATAATGAAAACATATATAAAAGCAAAGAAGATATATCCATCTGAATGCAGAGTTCCAAAGAATAGCAAGGAGAGATAAGAAAGTCTTCCTCAGTGATCAATGCAAAGAAATAGAGGAAAAAATAAAATGAGAAAGACTAAAAATCTCTTCAAGAAAATTAGAGATACTGAGGGAACCTTTCATGCAAAGACGAGCACAATAAAGGACAGAAATGGTATGGACTTAACAGAAGCAGAAGATACTTAGAGGTGGCAAGAATACACAGAAAAGCTATACAAAAAAGAACTTCATGACCCAGACAACCACGATGGTGTGGTCACTCCCCTAGAGCCAGATATCCTGGAATGTGAAGTCAAATGTGCCTTAGGAAGCATCACTATGAACAAAGCTAGTGGATGTGATGGAATACCAGTTCAGCTATTTCAAATCCTAAAATATGATGTTGTGAAAGTACTGCACTCAATATGCCAGTAAATTTGGAAAACTCAGCAGAGGCTAAAGGACTGGAAAAGGTCAGTTTTCATTCCAATCCCAAAGAAAGGCAATGCCAAAGAATGTTCAAACTACTACACAATTGCACTAATCTCACATGGTAGCAAAGTAATGCTCAAAATTCTCCAAGCCAGCCTTCAAAACTAGGTGACCATTAACTTCCAGATGTTGAAGCTGGACTTAGAAAAGGCAGAGGAACCAGAGATCAAATTGCCAACATCTGTTGGATCATTGAAAAAGCAAGAGAGTTTCAGAAAAAAACTTTATTGATTAGGCCAAAGCCTTTGACTGTGTGGATCACAATAAACTGTGGAAAATTCTGAAAGAGATGGGAATACCAGACCACCTGACCTGCCTCCTGAGAAATCTGTATGCAGATCAAGAAGCAACAATTAGAACTGGACATGGAGCAATAGACTGCTTCCAAATCTGAAATGAGTATATCAAGACTACATATTGTCACCCTGCTTCTTTAACTTATATGCAGGGTACATCATGCGAAATGCCAGGTTGGATGAAGCATAAGCTGGAATCAAGATTGCAGGGAGAAATATCAATAACCTCAGATATGCAGATGACACCACCTTATGGCAGAAAGCAAAGACCTAAAGAGCCGCTTGATGAAAATGAAAGAGGAGAGTGAAAATGTTTACTTAAAACTCAACATTCAGAACACTAAGATCATTGCATCCGGTCCAATCACTTCATGTCAAATATATGGGGAAACAGAGGAAACGGTGACAGACTTTATTTTTGGGGGCTCCAAAATCACTGCAGATGGTGACTGCAGTCATAAAATTAAAAGATGCTTGCACCTTGGAAAAAAGTGATGATCAACCTAGACAACATATTAAAAAGAAGAGACATTACCTTGGCAACGAAAGTCTGTCTAATCAAAGCTATGGTTTTTCCAGTAGCCATGTATGGATGTGAGAGTTGGAGTATAAAGAAAGCTGAGCACAGAAGAATTAATGCTTTTGAGCTGTGGTGTTGGAGAAGACTCTTGAGAGTCCCTTGGACTGCAAAGAGATCCAAGCAGTCCATCCTAAAGGAAATCAGTCCTGAATATTCATTGGAAGGACTGATGCTGAAGCTGAAACTCCAATACTTTGCCCACTTGTTGTGAAGAACTGACTCACTAGAAAAGACCCTGATGCTGGGAAGGATTGAAGGTGGGAGAAGGGGATGACAGGATGAGATGTTTGGATGCCATCACTGACTCAATGGACATGAGTTTTAGTAAGCTCCAGGAGTTGGTGGTGGACAGGGAGGCCTGGCATGCTGCAGTCTGTGGGGTCACAAAGCGTCGGACATGACTGAGCGGCTGAACTGAACTGAACTGAAGTGTAAACCAACTAAAATATATAAATGATACATACACTGAAAGTTTAAAAAATAATAAAAAATCATCCTTAATGAATTATGAGATGTACTACAGTAGGTTCATGGCTTAGAAATGTTGATGTTGAGATATGAATTCTGAGCAATTGATTTATATATTCACACAATTTTAATCAATATCCTAGTATAATTTATTTATTATAAAACATAGAGAAATAAATCTCAAAATATAAAAATGAAACAGGATAGAGACTAGAAAGGGCTTCCCTGATGCCTCAGATGGTAAAGAATCTATTTGCAATGCAGGAGACCTGGATTCAAGGCTTAGATCAGAAAGATTCCTGGATAATTAATTTTGATTAAAGTAACAAAAGTATTTCAATAGAGAAATTATGATCATTTCAACAGGTGGTACTGGAATAGCTGGTCATAACATGCCATAAAAGAATTCTGATCTGAACCTCACACTTATAAAAAGTTTACTGAAGTAGATTATAGATACAAATATAAAATTAGAACTTTTTGGACGTAAATATATAGACAATCTCCAAGATATTTGGTTAGACATATCAAAGCAGATCAATAAAAGAAGGAAAATATGTGAACAAATTTGTTTTAATAAAAATCTAAAATTTTTGCTTGTGAAAGATACTATCAAGATAATACAGCAATAAGATTACATATTCAGAGAAAACTGCACATCTGACAATAGGCATGTATACAGAATACATAAACCCCTTCAAAATAAAAAAAAGCATCAATTCTTCGACACTCAGCCTTCTTTATGATTCAACTATCACATCTTTATTGTGAGAACTGACTACTGGAAAACCATAACTTTGAGCATATGGACCTTTGCAGGCAAAATGGTATCTCTGCTTTTTAATATGCAGTCTAGTTTTGTTATAGCTTTCCTCCCAACGAGCAAGTGTGTTTTTTCTTTTTCTTTTTCTTTTCTTTTTTTTTTTCATTTCATGGCTACAGCATTTTCAGTGATTTTGGAGCCCCAAAAAAGTTTGTCACTGCTTCCACTTTAGTATGAGAGTATAATATAGGGCATGTTCCATGGTGCTTCCCTGGTGACTCAGCAGTAAAGAATCTGCCTGCAATGCAGGAGACCAGAGTTCAATCCCTGGATCAGGAAGATCCCTGGAGAAGGGATAACTACCCACTCCAGTCTTCTTGCCTGGAGGACTCCATGAGAGAGGGGCTACAGTCAATGGAGTTGAAAAAGAGTTGGACATGACTTAGGGACTGAGCATGCAAGCACAGGATATCCATATTCACCAGTGACAAACTAAAAAGTCAAAAAGTATTATTAACCCTATGTCATTGTCAATAATATTAACAAAAAATCCCTGTACAAATATTTTTTTTCCCCTAGGAGATTTCCAAAATGCTTACAATATTTAAGGCACAGTCATTTTTAATTCTTACAGTTTTTTTTTATTTTGACCAAAACTTCAAAGGGGGAAATAAAATATGAGCACCACATTTTTTGTAAAATTTAAAATATTTCCATAATTTTAGTCATGGGGAAATAATTGCATGAATAATTGTTATATGTGTAATGTGCCTTTGTTAGGATGAATACAACTTTACTCTGTGTGTTATTATTATCAAGGACAAATTCACTAACATAAATTTTCTCCTCATTGAAAGAACATCATTAGATTCACTCATTTGACAGGCAGAACATTCTGGAATAAATAGACAAAGTAGACATATAAGTCAAGTTCATCTCAAGTAAATTTAAAGTCAAAGCAATTAATCAATAATGAGGTAATGGGATTTTAGATGAGCGGCAAGATGATATGGATTTTGTCATGTTAATATCTTCATGTATAACGGAGCATCTGCCATCTGCCTTATTCTGTATGGTAGTGTGAAACTTCATATATCTATATAATAACATAGTAAGTCTTGTTACTCAAAAGATCTTAACAGTCAGGTGAATGCTCTGAGATAATGAGTGATTGATGAGCCTTAGTTAATTTCTGAAAATATGATGTATAATCCACCTTACATTGTTAGTCATAGTATTCTTGGACTATAACATGGAAGGGATACAGACAATATTATATCTTAAATTTTTGGTACATTTCTTGATTTGATGTAGATATTTTTAAAGCATTAATACCCTCTTTTAAAAAATATGATTTAAAGTATACTGTAAACCATCAATAATGAAATAGCTTATCATAAAAAATGCCAATATATGTGGAAAATTATAGCATTATTTTAAGGACAATATCTGGGTTTATACGAATGTAAATTCAAATCCTGCTTTAGCAATTTATCAAACTCTTGACCTTGCATAAATTTATTAATTCAGATTCAGTTTCCTCAATCAAAAGAAGTGTTGTAAGGTTTTATCAAGAAGACATATGTAATCTGCTTTGTTTAGGAAACATGTAGAAAATAAATCAACAAATTGAAATCTCTATCATTACTTAAAAACTAAAAAAAATAGATTTACTTCACAACTGAGTCAATTTTAGGTGCTTTAGGAACAAATGAAACTACTTTTGTGTAAAAAGCATACTTATTTTATTGTGAAATATTATAATCTAAATATTATCTACTCTTTAGGAATGTGTTGATTTCAAATACAAAAATTGGGAAAAATGTAATTTTAGTTACAAACATTTAATAAATATTTATTTGTTATATCATTATTTGGTAAGATCATATATATACATATATTAATTATTTCAAATTACTTATTATTAGGAAAAACCCCATTACTTAGATCTCTCCTGTGCTTAACCTTTATGCCTATGCTTGCCTGTATGGTTCATTGATAATTGCTATTTATTTGAAGCAATTCACTTTAAAGCTTCCTTTTTTTTTTTAAGCTTTTAACTTACTTGAAGTCAAAAATTATCCTTCATTCTTTGTATCTCTACACCATCTTCTCAAAATACAACTTTAACAGCCAATGAAAAATACCAATATGTTAATATTTTCTTTTCATCATTTTATTGTGAAAATTAAATTGGGAAGATTGTTTCAGATGTTTTGAGAGTTAAAAAATCTCTAAGCAATTTTCTCAAGTTATGTTTATTTTGTTCAGTTCTGAGCCCCAAATACCTTTGAAGGTGTCAAATTCATTATCTTTGGTCAAATAATTGAGAAAAGAGGCCAAGTCTTGGTTCAGTTTTTCAGTCATACTATCAGTTTAACATGAAAAGGAGTACAGAAAGCTTTTAGAATGCTCAGTCTGGAAAAATGCAGGCACAGTTTACCTGTGTTCATCCATCACAGTGCTAGTGAGAAGGAGCTCACCTGAGTACCACAGAAGTCAGATTTTGAACCAATTGAGGGGTTTAATTCAGAATAGACACAGAATATGCTAAAATATCAGCTCTTTAGAGCTCATACTTAGCAAAGGAACAAAAAACCCAGAATCCCAGAATTAAGCATTTATTACATTTGCTTGCATAAGTGTTCTAATCAGTTTGCACTTATATTTTATTAAGTATAAAAGTGAAATTATTGTCAGTTCTTGTTTCAAACCCAAACATAAAATTATATGTTTAATATTGCTTACTATTTTATTCACATTTCAAAAATTATATAGGTACAATTTATGGTTTAACCATAAACACATTAAAAGTTAATAGAAGAACTAGTAAGCATATTTAATAATTGAACTCACTCAGTATTTAAAGACATGAATATTTTCATATGATAGTTATAAGCCTTAATTAGTTGGGAATTCATTCATAAAAACTAACATTCATTGATAAATAATTACATTACTATAAAAATAATGATAATGATGAACTAATGCTGATGATGTTAAGGAGAAAGAAGAGTTTTTCTTATCTTTCTGCCATTAGAATGATATCATCTGCATATATGAGGTTGTTGATATTTCTATTGGCAATCTCGATTCCACCTTGGAATTCATCCAGTCCAGCATTTCACATGACATACTCTGCATATAAGTTAAATAAGCAGAGTTACAATATACAGCCTTGACATACTCCTTTCTCAATTTTGAGCCAGTCCATTGTTCCATGTAAGGTTCTAACTGCTGCTTCTTGACCTGCATACAGGTTTCTCAGGAGACAGGTAAGGTGGTCTGGTATTTCCCATCTCTTTAAGAATTTCCCACAGTTTGTTGTGATCCACACAGTCAAAGAATTTAGCATAGTCAATGAAACAGGAGTAGATATTCCCTTGCTTTTTCTATGATCCAACAGACATGCACAATTTGATCTCTGGTTCCTCTGCCTTTTGTCGATTCAGCGTGTACATCTGGAAGTTTTCAGTTCACATACTGTGGAAGCCTAGGTTGAAGGATTTTGAGCATTGCCTTACCAGCATGTGAAATGAGTGCAATCGTATGGTAGTTTGAACATTCTTTGGCATTGCCCTTCTTTTGAATTGGAATGAAAACTGACAGTTTTCAGTCCTGTGCCTACTGCTGAGTTTTCTGAATTGGCTGATATATTGAGTGCAGTACTTTTACAGCATCATCTTTTAGGATTTTAAATAGCTCACCTGGAATTCATTCACCTCTACTAGCTTTGTTCATAGAAATTCTTCCTAAGGTCCACTTAACTTCAAACTCCAGGATATCTGGCTCTAAGTGACCAAACCATCACAATCATATGGGTCATTAAGTCCTTTCTTATGTAGTTCTGTGTAGTCTTGCCACCATATCTTAATGTCTTTTGCTTGTTATGTTCTTACCATTTCTGTCCTTTATCATGCCCATCTTTGCATGAAATATTCCCTTCATATCTCCAATTTTATTGTAGAGATCTCTAATCTTTCTCATGTTATTGTTTTCCTCTATTTCTTTGCATGGTTAATTTAAGAAGGCCTTCTTATCTCTTTGTTATTTTCTGCGACAATGCATTCAGTTGGGTATATCTATCCCTTTCTCCTTTGCCTTTTTCTTCTCTTTTTTCCTCCTTTGTAAAGACTTCTCAGACTTTACTTCTCAACTATTTTGTCTTGTTGCATTTCTCTCTTGGGGAAAGTTTTAGTTACTGTCTCCTTTACAATGTTATGAACTTCCGTCAGGCACTTCAGTTCTCATTCCATGAATCTATTCATTAACTCCCCTGTATAATCATAAGGGATTTGATTTAGGTCACACTTTAATGGCCTTGTGGTTTTCTCTACTTAAATTTAAGCCTGAAGTTTGCAATAAAGAGTTCATGATCTGAGCCACAGTTAGCTACAGGTCTTATTTTTGCAGACTGTATAAAGCCTCTCCATTTTTGTCTGCAAAGAACAAAATCAATGTTATTTCGGCATTGACCATCTGGTGATGTTCATTTGTAGCATTGTCTCTTGTGTTGTTGGAAAAGGGCATTTGCTATGACTTCTCCTGACAAAACTGTTAACCTTTTTTCTGATTCATTTTGTACTCCAAGGCCAAACTTGCTTGTTATTCTGGTTATCTCTGACTTCCTAGTTTTGCATTCCAATTCCCTATGATGAAAAGGACATTTTGCTGTGTGTTAGTTCTAGAAGGTCTTCTAAGTCTTCACAGAACTGGTCAATTTCAGCTTCTTCAGCATCAGTAGTTGTGGCATAGACTTGGATTTCTGTGATACTGAATGATTTTCCTTGGAAACAAACCAAGATTATTCAGTTATTTTTTGTCGTTGAACCCAAGCACTGCACTTCATACTCTTTTGTTGACTATGAGAGCTAATCTGTTGTTTCTAATGAATTCTTGCTGCAGTCATAAAAATAATGGTTGTGTGTACATACTCAGCCACTTAGTCGTGTCTGACTCTTTGTGATTCTTTGGTCTGTAGCCCACCAGGCTCCTCTGTCCTTGGAATTTTTCAGGCAAGAATACAAGAGTGGCTTGCCATTTTCTCCCTCGAGAGGATTTTCCTGACCTAGCAATTGAACCTGCTTCTCCTGTCCTGTATTTCAGGCATACTTTTTACTGCTGATCCATTGGGGATGCTCAAATATAATGGTAACTAAATTAAATTCTCCCATTCCCATCCATTTAAGTTTACTGATTCCTAAGATGTTGATATTTAATCTTGCCATCTTCTGCTTGACCACATTCAATTTACCTTGATTCATGGAACCAACATTCCAGGTTCCTATGCAATATTGTTCTTTATAGCATTTCACTTTATTTTCACCACCAGACATCCACAGTTGAGCATCATTCCCACTTTGGACCAGTCAATCCATTCTTATTGGAGCTGTTAATAATTGCCTTCCACTCTTCCTCAGTAGCATTCTGAAAAACTTCCAATCTGGTGGGGCTCATCTTCTGGCATCATATCTGTTTACCTTTTTTAACTTTTTTTTAGACATTTAATAAATCAGTTTTGTTTTTTTTTTTAATTTTTTACTTTACAATACTGTATTGGTTTTGCCACACATTGACATGAATCCACCACAGGTGTACATGAGTTCCCAACCCTGAACCCCCCTCCTTCCTCCCTCCCCATATCATCTCTCTGGGTCATCCCAGTGCACCAGCCCAAGCATCCTGTATCCTGTATTGAACCTAGACTAGAGATTCGTTTCTTACATGATAGTATACATGTTTCAATGCCATTCTCCCAAATCATCCCACCCTTTCCCTCTCCCACAGAGTCCAAAAGTCTGTTCTTTACATCTGTGTCTCTTTTGCTGTCTCACATACAGAGTTATCATTACCATCTTTCTAAATTCCATATATATGTGCTAGTATACTGTATTGTTTTTCTTTCTGGCTTACTTCGCTCTGTATAATAGGCTCCAGTTTCATCCACCTCATTAGAACTGATTCAAATGTATTCTTTTTAATGGCTGAGTAATTCTCCATTGTGTATATGTACCACAGCTTTCTTATCCATTCATCTGCTGATGGACATCTAGGTTGCTTCCATGTCCTGGCTATTATAAACAGTGCTGTGATGAACATTGGGGTACACGTGTCTCTTTCTATTCTGGTTTCCTTGGTGTGTATGCCCCACAGTGGGATTGCTGGGTCATAAGGCAGTTCTATTTGCAGTTTTGTAAGGAATCTCCACACTCTTCTCCATAGTGGCTGTACTAGTTTGCATTCCCACCAACAGTGTAAGAGGGTTCCCTTTTCTCCACACCCTCTCCAGCATTTATTGTTTGTAGACTTTTGGATCGCAGCCATTCTGACTGGTGTGAAGTGGGTACCTAATTGTGGTCTTGATTTGCATTTCTCTGATAATGAATGATGTTGAGCATCTTTTCATGTGTTTGTTAGCCATCCGTATGTCTTCTTTGGAGAAATGTCTATTTAGTTCTTTGGCCCATTTTTTGATTGGATCATTTATTTTTCTGGAATTGAGCTGCATAATTTGCTTGTATATTTTTGAGATTAGTTGTTTGTCAGTTACTTCATTTTCTATTATTTTCTCCTATTCCAAAGGCTGTCTTTTCACCTTGCTTATAGTTTCCTTTGTTGTGCAGAAGCTTTTAATTTTAATTAGATCCTATTTGTTTATTTTTGCTTTTATTTCCAGTATTCTGGGAGGTGGATCATAGAGGATCCTGTTGTGGTTTATGTCGGAGAGTGTTTTGCCTATGTTCTCCTCTAAGAGTTTTATAGCTTCTGGTCTTACATTTAGATCTTTAATCCATTTTGAGTTTATTTTTGTGAATGGTGTTACAAAGTGTTCTAGTTTCATTATTTTACAAGTGGTTGACCAGTTTTCCCAGCACCACTTGTTAAAGAGATTGTCTTTAATCCATTGTATATTTTTGCCTCCTTTGTCAAAAATAAGGTGTCCATAGGTGTGTGGCTTTATCTCTGGGCTTTCTATTTTGTTCCATTGATCTATATTTCTGTCTTTGTGCCAGTACCATACTGTCTTGATGACCTTTTAATACTGTCTATAGTGTTAAAGTCAGACACGACTGAGAGACTGAACTGAACTGATAGTGTTCTCTCAGGAACTCAGTGGCTCTGATGGGGTGAGGCCGCAGCCAAGAGGAGCTAACCCACATCCAAGGTCAAAAAGGGTGGCCTAGAAAAGCTATCCCACAACAAGGTAAGGAGCAGCAGCTGTGCTTTGTTGGAGCAGTTGTGAAGAGATATCCCACGTCCAAGGTAAGAGAAACCCAAATAAGAGGGTAGGTGCTGAGAGAGGGCATCAGAGGGCAGACAGACTGAAACTACAATCACAGACAACTAGCCAATCTGCTCACATGGACCACAGCCTAGTTTAACTCAATGAAACTAAGCCATGCCTTGTGGGGCCACCCAAGATGGGCAGGTCATGGTGGAGAGGTTGACAGAATGTGGTCCACTGGAGAAGGGAATGGCAAACCACTTCATTATCCTTGCCTTGAGAACCCCATGAACAGTATGAAAAGGCAAAAAGATAGGACATTGAAAGATGAACTCCCCAAGTCTGTAGCTGCACAATATGCTACTGGAAATCAGTGGAGAAATAACTCCAGAAAGAATGAAGGGATGGAGTCAAAGCAAAAACAATGCACAGCTGTGAATGGGACTGATGATGGAAGTAGAGTTCTATGCTGTAAAGAGCAATATTGCATAGTAATCTGGAATGTTAGGTCCATGAATCAAGGCAAACTGGAAGTGGTCAAACAGGAGATGACAAGAGTGAACATTGACATTCTAGGAATCAGTGAACTAAGATGGACTGGAATGGGTGAATTTAACTCAGATGACCATTATACCTACTACTATGGATAGGAACCCCTTAGAAGAAATGGAGTAGTCATCACAGTCAACAAAAGATTCCAAAATACAGTACTTGGGTGCAATCTCAAAAACAATAGAATGACCTCTGTTCGTTTCCAAGGCAAACCATTCAATATCACAGTAATCCAAGTCTATGCCCCGATCAACAACACTGAAGAAGCTAAGTTTAATAGTTCTATGAAGACCTACAAGACCTTCTAGAGCTAACACCCAAAAAAGGTATCATTTTCATTATAGGGGAATGGAATGCAAAAGTAAGGGGTCAAGAAACACCTGGAGTAACAGGCAAGTTTGGCTTTGGGGTAGAGAATGAAGCAGGGCAAAGGCTGATAGAGTTCTACCAAGAGAACACACTGGTCATACCATAAACTTCTTCACACAACACAAGAGGAAACTCTATACAGGGACATCACCAGATGGTCAACAACGAAATCAAATTGATTATATCTTGTAGCCAAAGATGGATAATCTCTATAAAGTCACCAAAAACAAGACTGGGAGCTGACTGTGGCTCAGATCATGAACTCCTTTTTTGCCAAATTCAGACTGAAATTGAAGAAATTGGGAAAACCATTCAGGTATGACTTAAATCAAACCCTTTATGACTACACAGTGGAAGTGAGAAATAGATTTAAGGGACTATATCGTTAGACAGAGTGCCTGATAAAATATGGACAGAGGTTCATGACATTGTACAGGAGACAGTGAGCAAGACCATCTCCAAGAAAAAGAAATGCAAAAAAGCAAAATGGCTGTATGAGGAGGCCTTACAAATAGCTGTAAAAAGAAGAGAGGCAAAAAAGCAAAGGAGAAAAGGAAAGAGATACCCATTTGAATGCAGAGTTCCAAAAAATAGCAAGGAGAGATAAGAAAGCCTTCCTATGTAAAGAAATAGAGGAAAATAATAGAATGGGAAAGACTAGAGATCTCTTCAAGAAAATTAGACATACAAAGGCAAAATTTCATGCAAAGATGAGCTCAATAAAGGACAGAAATGGTATTGACCTAACAGTAGCAGAAGATATTAAGAAGAGGTGGCAAGAATACACAGATGAACTGTACAAAAAAGATCTTCATGACCCAGATAATAACAAAGGTGTGATCACTCACATGCACCTAGAGCCGGACATCCTGGAACGTGAAGTCAGGCGGGCTTCAGGAAGCATCACTAAGAACAAAGCTAGTGGAGGTGATGGAATTCCAGTTGAGCTATTTCAAAACCTAAAAGATGATGCTGTGAAAGTGCTTCACTCAATAGGCCAGCAAATTTGGAAAACTCAGCAGTGGCCAAAGGACTGGAAAGGGTCAGTTTTCATTCCAATCTCAAAGAAAGACAATGCCAAAGAATGCTCAAACTACCGCACAATTGCACTCATCTCACACGCTAGTAAAGTAATGCTTAAAATTCTCCAAGCCAGGCTTCAACAGTACCTGAACCGTGAACTTCCAGATGACCAAGCTGGTTTTAGAAAAGGCAGCGGAAACAGAGATCAAATTGCTAACATCCTCTGGATCATCGAAAAACCAAGAGGGTTCCAGATAAACATCTATTTCTGCTTTATTGACTATGCCAAAGCCTTTGACTGTGTGGATCACAATAAACTGTGGAAAATTCTGAAAGAGATGGGAACACCAGATCACCTGACCTGCCTCTTAAGAAATCTGTATGCAGGTCATGAAGCAACAGTTAGAACTGGACGTGGAATGACAGAATGGTTCCAAATAGGAAAAGGAGTATGTCAAGGCTGTATATTGTCACCCTACTTATTTAACTTATGTGCAGAGTACATCATGAGAAATGCTGGGCTCAAGAAAACACAAGCTGGAATCAAGATTGCTGGGAGAAATATCAATAACCTCAGATATGCAGAGGACACCACCCTTATGGCAGAAAGTGAAGAAAAACTAAAGAATCTCTTGATGAAAGTGAAAGAGGAGAGTGAAAAAGTTGGCTTAAAGCTCAGCATTCAGACAACTAAGATCATGGCAATAGATCCCATCACTTTATGGGAAATAGATGGGGAAACAGTGGAAATGTTGGCTGACTTTATTTTTCTGGGATCCAAAATTACTGCGGATGGTGACTGAAGCCATGAAATTAAAAGACACTTACTCCTTGCAAGGAAAGTTATGACCCACCTAGACAACATATTAAAAAGCAGAGACATTTCTTTTTCAACAGAGGTCTGTCTAATCAAGGCTATGGTTTTTCCAGTTGTCATGTACGGATGTGACAGTTGGACTATAAAGAAAGCTGAACACTGAAGTATTGATGCTTTTGAACTGTGGTGCTGGAGAAGACTGTTGAGAGTCCCTTGGACTGCAGGAGATCCAACAAGTCCATCCTAAAGGAGATCAGTCCTGAGTGTCCATTGGAAGGACTGAAGTTGAAGCTGAAACTCCAATATTTTGGCCACCTGATGCGAAGAGCTGAACTCATTGGAAAAGACCCTGATGTTGGGAAAGATTGAGGGCAGGAGGAGAAGGGGACAACAGAGGATGAGATGATTGCATGGCTTCACCGACACAATGGACCTTAGTTTAAGTGTACCTTGGGAGTTGGTGATGGACAGGGATCCTGGCGTGCTGCAATTCATGTTGTCAGAAAGAGTCGGACATGACTGAGTGACTGAACTGAACTGAGCTGATAATGTTCTGCAGGCAAGAATACTGGAATGGATTGCCATTCTCTTCTTCAGTGGACCACGTTTTGTCAGAACTTTTCACTATGACCCATCTATATTGCATGGCCCTGCACTGAATTCCTCTCTTAATAAAAACCTTACTGAAGCTGATGATTAATTGACAAGAAAATTCTTCCATCTTTGAACTTTACTTTTGGTTACTTTAGTTTTACAATAACATCATGATAAAATCATTCAGCATGACTATAGACAACTCTCATTTGTCTGATCATATCTCAAGTTGAGAAATTGGGAGAAAGAGTATCTTTCTGTAAGGCTACAGTAAAATTAGAAGTAATCAGTCTGTCTTATACCAACATCATGTCACTAGACACACTAAGTGTACATAGTTTGTATCAGTAACTCTGGTTGAAAATTTAAATAACATGTTTGCTACTGTTTGGAAAAGCATTATCTTTCAATCTTAAGTGCATCCTCCATGACAGGTAATATTATCAGGCCAGATAAAATGGGCTAGATTTATATTTGCTTAAGGTTCCATTGCCTATAACCATGTTTTCCACTGTTTCTCATATGGTGAGTACTTTTTGAACACCAAAGAATTGAAGCTTTTGAACTGTGGTATTGGGGAAGACTCTTGAGAGTCCCTTGGACTGCAAGGAGATCCAACCAATCAGTCTTAAAGGATATCAGTCCTGAATATTCACTGGAAGAACTGATGCTGAAGTTGAAACTCCAATACTTTGGCCATCTCATGCAAAGAACTGACTCATTGGAAAAGACCCTGATGCTGGTAAAAATTGAAGGTGGGAGGAGAAGGGGATAACAGAGGATGAGATGGTTGGATTGCATCATGGACTTGATGGACATGAGTTTAAGTAAGCTCTGGGAATTGGTGATGGATAGGAAAGCCTGGCATGCTGCAGTCCATGGGGTTGAAAAGAGTCCAACATGACTGAGTGACTGAACTGAACTGAGTACTTTTTGATGGAAAAAAAAAAAGGAAAATAAATCTATTCAATTAAAATATAAATGGAATTTACTGAAAGACATTTGGATCTTTATGTTAATAAAATTAATGTCAGGCAAAGAGATCTTTACATGGCCACAATATGAGAACATTCCATCAAAGACCCCACAACTACCATTTTACACTGTTGATATGGGTACTGAATGTCAGAAAGATTTTTGCACTTTTGGCCCTCAAGCCCAGGTGATCTGACCATTATTCTTGTATTTGGATAGTGTGTGATGTTTGCTGCATTCATTCCTTTTTTCTAAAAGAAACTTTCACATTTAGAATCGAGAAGATGGACCCATTATGAAATATCCTAGCTGTGAGTGAAGGTAGGAAAGCAAATCTCTGATATGCACCTTGGTGAGAAATAACAATTGTATGATAATTTGCTTAAACACAAACAAGAGTTTTGCAAAACTTGCTGTGTGACCAAAATCATGACAAATTTCAACTATACATATTGGAAAAAGATGGAACAATGAAATGTAATTTTGACATCTTTATAACTATTTTAATGTATGCATTCCACAAACAATAATGTGCATGCTACTCTTGAGTGAACCATAGTATCTGCACATCTGTTCCTTAAAGAAAGGTGACATGATCTGGCCCAGTAATTTTTGCATACTGATTGTTGTTTTTCTTCAAAACTTCAGTGAACATATTGTGATGCAAAAAGTACTGGATGTCTATGTCTGTGTTATAGTATGACTTAAGTTGATTTCACGTTTATGACAAATAGGTGCTATGCTTCTAATTTCAGTAACAGGAAGCATTTACAGCCATATGGTATAGTGCTAATTAAAAAGTTTGTGTGCAAAGCTGTTTAGCTCACAATTAATTCTCAAATATTATCTAATCTCTCTCTGTGTCTGTCTCCATACATAAATATATAGGATTTCCTGGGAGCTAATTCAGTAAAATATCCACCTGCAATGCAGGAGACCCAGGTTTGATCCTTGGGTCTTGAAGATTCCCTGGAGAAGGAAATGGCAACACACTCCAGCATTCTTGTCTAGGAAATCCTGTGGAGAGACAGAGCCTGGCAGGCTACAATCCATGGGGTCACAAAAGTCAGACTTGACTTAGTAACTAACAGACTTCTTGGAAAATAGAACCTAAAAATTAGGAAGTCTTTGATTAATACTTGGATTGCTAACTACTTCCCTTCTTATTACTTTAATATGCACTTCAGTATCTCATGGATTCTAGGAGTAGCTAATTAACTTTTCAGCATATAGTGATATTTGGCTAGCAAAGTAGAGTGATTCATTTTATAAAGCAAAACTAAAGTTTTTAGTCACAATTTGAAATGTCTATGTTTCATTAAATACTTGCTATGATCCTCAGCTTAGAATTTAAGCTCTGATCTATGAATTCGTTATAATAGGGTTATGTGTTTTTTTCTTCTTATTAACTATTTCTCTGTAAAATATATTTATTTCATGCTTTTATTTTTTGCCTAGCAAAGAAACTACAGTTATCAAAATCATATGGAAAGTACTGACTGTAAGACAAGTGTAATTGTTGAAACTTGAAATCAGTGCTAAATTTGTCATCACCGTAACACATTTCATCAAACCACTTATACTGGAATACTGAAAACAACTTTGAAAATTAAGAAGATTTATTACTTACAAATTTCAGGACTGATTTCCTTCACAATGGACTGGTTGGATCTCTTTGCAGTCCAAGGGACTCTCAAGTGTCTTCTCCAACACCACAGGCATTGTCTAGGGCAAGCTGTGAAGTCTCAAGCAGAGAAAGATAGAGGGAGAGTTAGAGCCTGAGGTTCTGCTTTTATTGGGGTTGGGAACTGAAAAATACTTGATCTAATTTTTTTAGTGAATTTAACACAAAAGAGCAGAAATATTTAAAAAATAGGAAAAATAAATAAAATGGCTCAGAGTCATTTATGAAAAGCAGTCAAGATTTTAAAAAAAAAAAAGAAAAGGAAGGATGGGCAACCTTCCTGGCAATGTGTTTATTCCGGATCTTTAGCCATCTTTGAAGTAGATGCTTTGGCAATCAAATCTTAACTTAGGCACTTGCATTACATAAAGAAGAATCAAATGTAAGGGCTTACACTACAATATACATCAAGATAAATATCAAATTGAACAGAAGGAGTCCTGACTGTGAACCTAGACAGGAAAGAAAGTTGACCTCATCCACCCTCATCTCATTACCCTGCACCTGGATCATTGAGTCAAGGCATACTTTCATACTGAACCATAAGAAATAGCTGGATTTAGATTTTTCTAAACACAAATAGATGTTGATTTTATGTGGTTTGATATAATAATAAATCTAAAGCCATGATTATTGCATAGCTATATTATGCATATTGATTATTGCATAATGATTACTAATGATTATCACATCAAATCAGAATCTGTCTTTCCCTGCTCCCATTTTGCCCGCTATAATTACAGCAAGTAGTAACAAATAATACATATGTTTTATAGCATAGGACATTTTACATCATGAATTTCTGATTTTAAAGAGCCTTCTACCTGTTTACTATATTATCCACTTATTCATTCTTACAAAGAAAGAAACATCTCTATTATTCATCTGATCATTGCCTCCCCCATTTGCTGTGAGTAAATAAACTTTACTCAGTATGTCATTTGTGCTGGAGGAACTCACAAAATGAATTGTTGTCTCTGGAAGTACAATTTAAGAGAAATGTGTTTGTGATGAAAATGGAAGGAAAATAGAGGAAGTGTAAAATTGAGATTAGTCTAACTTTTTTTCCTTTCTAGCATGAAATGTAAGAAAACAAATTGAAGAATAAGTTCCAACAAAGAGCTTATACTTTATTTATTCAATTTGGGGACAATTTTCGGTATGACTGCATTTCATATAGAATACGGCATTTTCTTTCCAAGCATTTACTCCTTTAAAATAATTGGATTAACTGTGTCAAAATAATACTTTTTTCTAAAATTTCAATATTAGTTCCTCTTTTCCCCATATAAAAAATGAGATATTATGCATCAAAATTCTGGGTATAAATGTAGAAATAGTGTTTGAGAGCAGCTGTCATGACCAGTAAAACTCTAGACTCTACATCCTTCTTTCACCTCATCTGTAACCAAGTGAAAGATTGTATTTTCTTGTCTCATTCTTTAGTCTTTTTGGACCATTCAAGGCCCTTGTTTATAAAGGGTTTCTAGTACTCAGTTTCTTATATTTTTGTGTGTTTGGCCTCAGCTCTCTGATCAGGTGAGCCAGTCATTATTATTGACTAGAAGTACTCCACCAGGAAATGTGCTTCCCCTCTTGTGTTTTCTAGCCAACATGAATAATTCTTCTGTATCTTATGTTATTGTGGTTCCTGTTGCTTTTATTAAAGATATAAGTGTGGTAATGCGTGGGCAGGAAACTTATCAGATAGTGGCCCAAGACATGAATAAATGACTAAAACCATATAACTTCCACAAGTTGTGTAATTTTCTGTGAGTATACAATGAGGTCATTGATTCAGTTCAGTCACTCAGTTGTGTCTGACTCCTTGCGACCCCATGGACTGAAGCATGCCAGATTTCCCTATCCATAACCAACTCCAGGAGCTTACTCAAACTCATACCCATCGAGTCGGTGATGCCATCCAACCATCTCAACTTCTGTCGTCTCCTTCTCCTTCCGCCTTCAATCTTTCCCAGCATCAGGGTCTTTTCAAATGAGTCAGTTATTTGCTCAAGTATTGGAGTTTCAGCTTCAGCATCAGTCCTTCCAATGAATATTCAGGACTGATTTCCTTCACAATGGACTGGTTGGATCTCTTTGCAGTCCAAGGGACTCTCAAGTGTCTTCTCCAACACCACAGTTCAAAAGCATCAATTCTTCAGTGCTCAACTTTCTTTACAGTCCAACTCTTACATCTGTACATGGCTACTGGAAAAACAATAGCTTTGAATAATTGGGCTTTTGTTGACAAAGTAATGTCTCTGCTTTTTAATATGCTGTCTAGGTTGGTCATAGCTTTTCTTCCAAGGAACAAGTATCTTTTAATTTCATGGCTGCAGTCACCATTTGCTCTGCTTTTGGACCCCCCAAATATAAAGTCTGCCACTATATCCACTGTTTCCCTATCTATTTTCCATGAAGTGATGAGACCGGATGCCATGATCTTAGTTTTCGGAATGTTGAGCTTTAAGCCAACTTTTTCACTCTTCTCTTTCACTTTCATCAAGAGGCTCTTTAGCTCTTTTTCACTTTCTGCCATAAGGGTGGTGTCATTTGCATATCTCAGGCTATTGATATTTCTCCCAAAAATCTTGATTCCAACTTGACCTTCATCCAAACTGGCATTTCTCATGATGTACTCTGCTTATAAGTTAAATAAACAGTGACAATATAAACCCCTGAAGTACTCCTTTCCCGATTTGGAAGCAGTCTCTTGTTCCCTGTCCAGTTCTAACTGTTGCTTGCTGACATGCATACAGATTTCTCAGGAGGCAGGTCAGTTGGTCTGGTGTTCCCATCTCTTTCAGAATTTTCCATAGTTTGTTGTGATCCACACAGTCAAAGTCTTTGGTGTAGTCAGTAAATAAAATAATAAATGTGGTTCACTGGAAAAGGGAATGACAAACCAGTATTCTTGCCTTGAGAACCCCATGAACAGTGTGAAAATGCAAAAAAGATAGAACACTGAAAGATGAACTCCCCAGATTGGTAGGTTCCCAATATGCTGCTGGAGATCAGTAGAGAAATAACTCCAGAAAGAATGAAGAGATGGAGGCAGAGCAAAAACAACACTGAGTTGTGGGTGTGACTGGTGATGGAATTAAAGTCCGATGGTGTAAAGAACAATATTGAATAGGAATCTGGATTGTTAGGTCCATGAATCAAGGCAAATTGGAAGTGGTCAAGCAGGAGATGGCAAGAGTAAACATAAACATTTTAGGAATCAGTGAGCTAAAATGGACTAGAATGGGTGAATTTAACTCAGATGGCCATTATATCTACTATTGTGGGCAAGAATCACTTGCCCCCAGTCCATCCCTCTCCCTTCCTCCTTCCTGCTTGGCAACCACAAGTGTATTCTCTATGTCTGTGAGTTTGTTTCTATTTTGTAGATAGATTCATTCACGCCACATTTTAGACTCAGCATATAAATAATATCATACAGTATTTGTCTTTAAGAGAAAGACATCTCATTTAGTATACTAATCTCGAGTTGCATTCATGTAGCTGTAAATGGCATTGTTCCTTTCTTTTTATGGGTGAGTAGTATTCCATTGTATATATGCACCACACTTCTTTTCTCATTCACCTGTCAATAGGCATTTAGGTTGTTTCCATGTTTTGGCTGCTGTGAAGAGTGCTGCTGTGTACATAGGGGTGCATGTGTCTTTTAGAATTCAAGTTTTGTCTGGGTATATTCCCCAACAGTACCACTTTTTGATGGTAGACCTGAAAATGCTGCCTCAATCTCTGTCTCATTCACTGAAAATATTTACCTTTACTATGGCTACTTCTGTTTAGGCCCCCAAAACACTGCATTTGCAGCATTTGATTTTCTAAATTTTCTCCACCAAACCAGATATGATGTGAGCAAAATTTTTTTCAAGATGACTTTTCATTTACAAATTTCAGCAACGTCCAAACAAGTCTCAAAATTAGCATCAGAAATTCTTGCCTATGCAAGTGAAAGTTAGCTGATTCCTGTCCTTTCCCTATGCCCTGATACCAAGAGAAATTCTAACTAGCCTCTCACATTAAGAGCTTCTTATTCAAAAATCATTTCTGTCATGTCAACATGGCATGTGACATTGAACATGAACAGTATGAAACCGTATGAAAAGGCAAAATGATAGGATACTGAAAGAGGAACTCTCCAGGTCAGTGGGTGCCCAATATGCTACTGGAGATCAGTGGAGAAATAACTCCAGAAAGCATGAAGGGATGGAGCCAAAGCAAAAACAACACCCAGTTGTGAATGGGACTGGGGATGGAAGCAGAGTTCGATGCTGTAAAGAGCAATATTGCATATGAATCTGGAATGTTAGGTTCATGAATCAAGGCAAATTGGAAGTGGTCAAACAGGAGATGACAAGAGTGAACATTGACATTCTAGGAATCAGCTAACTAAGATGGACTGGAATGGGTGAATTTAAATCAGATGACCATTATACCTACTACTTTGGACAGGAATCCCCTAGAAGAAATGGAATAGCCATCACAGTCAACAAAAGACTCCGAAATACAGTACTTAGATGCAGTCTCTAAAATGACAGAATGATCTCTGTTTGTTTCCAAGGCAAACCATTCAATGTCACATTAATCCAAGTCTATGCCCTGACCAGTAATGCAGAAGAAGCTGAAGTTGAATGGTTCTATGAAGACCTACAAGACCTTTTAGAACTAATACACAAAAAAGATGTCCTTTTCATTATAGGGGACTGGAATGCAAAAGTAGGAAGTCAAGAAACACCTGGAGTAAAGGCAAATTTGGCCTTGGAATGTGAAATGAAGCAGGGCAAAGACTAATAGAATTTTGCCAAAAAAATGCACTGGTCATAGCAAACATCTTTCAACAACACAAGAGAAGACTGTACACATGGACATCACCAGATGGTCAACACCGAAATCAGATTGATCATATTCTTTGCAGCCAAAGATGGAGAAGCTCTATGCAGTCAACAAAAACAAGACCAGGAACTGACTGTGGCTCAGATCATGAACTCCTTATTGCCAAATTCAGATTTAAATTGAAGAAAGTAGGGAAAACCACTAGACCATTCAGGTATGACCTAAAGCATATCCATTATGAGTATACAGTGGAAGTGAGAAATAGATTTAAGGGACTAGATCTGATAGACAGAGTGCCTGATGGACAATGGACGGAGGTTCATGACATTGTACAGGAGACAGGGATCAAGAACATCCTCATGGAAAAGAAATGCAAAAAAAAACCAAAATGGCTGTCTGGGGAGGCCTTACAAATAGCTGTGAAAAGAAGAGAAGTGAAAAGTGAAGATGCTCAACATCACTCATTATCAGAGAAATGCAAATCAAAACCACAATGAGGTACCTTTTCATGCCAGTCAGAATGGCTGCGATCCAAAAGTCTACAAACAATAAATGCTGGAGAGGGTGTGGGGAAAAGAGAACCCTCTTACACTGTTGGTGGGAATGCAAACTAGTACAGCCACAATGGAGAACAGTGTGGAGATTCCTTAAAAAAACTGCAAATAGAACTGCCTTATGACCCAGCAATCCCACTGTGGGGCATACACACCAAGGAAACCAAAATTGAAAGAGACACGTGTACCCCAATGTGCATCGCAGCTCTGTCTATAATAGCCAGGACATGGAAGCAACCTAGATGTCCATCAGCAGATGAATGGATAAGAAAGCCATGGTACATATACACAATGGAGTATTACTCAGCCAATAAAAGAATACATTTGAGTCAGTTCTAATGAGATGGATGAAACTGGAGCTAATTATACAGAGTGAACTAAGCCAGAAAGAAAAACACCAATACAGTATACTAACACATATATATGGAATTTAGAAAGATGGTAATGATAACCCTGTATGTGAGATAGCAGAAGAGATACAGATGTATGGAACAGTCTTTTGGACTCTGTGGGAGAGAGAGAGGGTGGGATGATTTGGGAGAATGGCGTTGAAACACGTATAATATCATATAAGAAAAGAATCACCAGTCTATGTTCGATGCAGGATACAGGATGCTTGGGGCTTGTGCACTGGGATGACCCAGAGAGATGGTATGGGGAGGGAGGTGGGAGGGGGGTTCAGGATGGGGAACAGGTGTACACCCGTGGCGGATTCATGTTGATGTATGGCAAAACCAATACAGTATTGTAAAGTAAAATAAATTTAAAAAAGCGAAGGAGAAAAGGAAAGATATAAACATCTGAATGCAGAGTTCCAAAGAATAGCAAGAAGAGATAAGAAAGCCTTCATCAGCGATCAATGCAAAGAAATAGAGGAAAACAACAGAATAGTAAGGACTAGAGATCTCTTCAGGAAAATTAGAGATACCAAGGGAATATTTCATGCAAAGATGGGCTTGATAAAGGACAGAAATGGTATGGAGCTAACAGAAGCAGAAGATATTAAGAAGAGGTGGCAAGAATACACAAGAGAACTGTACAAAATAGATCTTCATGACCAAGATAATCACAATGGTATGATCACTCACCTAGAGCCAGACGTGCCAAAGCCTTTGACTGTGTGGATCATAATAAACTGTGGCAAATTCTGAAAAAGATGGGAATACCAGACCAGCTGACCTGCCTCTTGAGAAACCTATATGCAGGTCAGGAAGCAACAGTTAGAACTGGACATGGAACAACAGACTGGTTCCAAATAGGAAAAGGAGTACGTCAAGGCTGTATATTGTCACCCTGCTTATTTAACTTATATGAAGAGTACATCATGAGAAATGCTGGGCTGGAAGAAACACAAGCTGGAATCAAGATAGCCAGGAGAAATATCAATAACCTCATATAAGCAGATGACACCACCCTTATGGCAGAAAGTGAAGAGGAACTAAAAAGCTTCTTGATGACAGTGAAAGAGGAGAGTGAAAGAGTTGGCTTAAAGCTCAACATTCAGAAAATGAAGATTATGGCATCTGGTCCCATCACTTCATAGGAAATAGATGGGGAAACAGTGGAAACAGTGTCAGACTTTATTTTGGGGCCTTCAAAATCACTGCAGATGGTGACTGCAGCCATGAAATTAAAAGATGCTTACTCCTTGGAAGAAAAGTTATGACCAAACTAGATAGCATATTGAAAAGCCGAGACATACCTTTGCCAACAAACATCCATCTAGTCAAGGCTATCGTTTTTCCAGTGGTCATGTGTGGATATGAAAGTTGGACTGTGAAGAAAGCTGAGTGCTGAAGAATTGATGCTTTTGGACTGTGGTGTTGGAGAAGACTCTTGAGAGTCCCTTGGACTGCAAGGAGATTCAACCAGTCTATTCTAAAGGAAATCAGCCCTGGGTGTTCATTGGGAGGACTGATGTTAAAACTGAAACTCCATTACTTTGGCCACCTCATGCGAAGATTTGATTCATTGGAAAAGAGTCTGATGCTGGGAGGGATTGGGGGTAGGAGGAGAAGGGGACGACAGAGAATGAGATGGCTGGATGGCATCACTGACTCAGTGGATGTGAGTCTGAGTGAACTCTGGGAGTTTGTGATGGACAGGGAGGCCTGGCATGCTGCGATTCATGGGGTTGCAAAGAGTCGGACACGACTGAGCGACTGAACTGAACTGAACTGACTGATTCAAAAATCAAAAGCAGGTATAATTCTCTTAGACTTTTTTCACTTGTTTCCCTCCCATGGAAACACAGAGAGTGGGGTGTTAGCGTTCCCTTCTGAGAATCATTCCTATTTTCTCTGTAGAATTTCTTGGGACCTTCCTTTATCCTAAAGTTCCCTGTCCCATGGAAGTAGAAGGGCTACAGCACTCCTCTCTTTGCTCAGATGAATCTCATCTAAGAACCTTCCCAATTTATTCTCAAAGAGCCTTTCCTTACATAGACTATCCTGGGGGACAAGTGCTAGATTGATTTTGTTGCTTTTTTTAAAAATTTATTTATTTTTTATTTTACTTTACAATTCTGTATTGGTTTTGCCATACATTGACATGAATCCACCACGGGTGTACATGCATTCCCAAACCTGAACCCCCTGAATAGCTTGTCAAAGCTTTTTAAAAGGTAAAGACTCTTCACACATTTTTTCTGATATCTATAAAACTTGCAAAATACAGAAAGTCCTCAACTATAGTCTGTTGCAAAGGAGTCAGTGAGAAGATGAACAGATTGAAAAGAAGAACACAGAAAAAGTTGAGAAATGTGTGTGCTTGTGTCTCTGTGAGCGTTTTCTTTTCAGAGGAATCGGTTTCCTGACCCATAAGGATAAAACAGAAGCCCATATCTAAAAACCTTGGTATGCAAGTTAAAAATTCAGCTTTAGCCACAAAAACTAAGGGAATCATAAATGTTCTTTAAGGTAAGCTCTTACAAGAGATTTAGAAAATTTTATTTCATAGCATGTTAAGTGATCCATTAAGTAGTTCATAAAGTAAAAAGGCTATTTTTATATCTATGAATCAATCTATTTCTGACAGATACATTTAACATGAATCAAACGTTCAGTTAAATATTTTCTTCATATAATTTGTTCACTATTATTAGAATTTTTAAACTGTGGATTGTAAAGTAATTAGAATACCTTGGATTATAAGTCAATCTTACATTCTTATGTATGACAAATACATAATTGTTGTTCAGTCGCTCAGTTGTATCTGACTCTTTGTGACGCAAATGGACTGCAGCACACAAGGCTTCCCTGTCCTTCACTATCTCTTGAAGTTTACTCAGACTCATGTCCATTGAGTCAATGATGTCACCCATCATAAGGTCACATTATTATAATATCAAATTATCATTAACTCATTGCTCGAAGGGAAATCCCTTCCAGGGCTTCATGAGATGGCAAAGAGTTGGATGGGACTGAGTGATTAACAATCATCTCTGGACAATCATTCTGAATCAGAGTCATTCCTGGTGGTGCACAAGCATTGATCAGTCAAGATAACATTACAGTGAGGAGAATTCTGGGTGGTTGGTAAGACACATGGACTGGCGTCTCCTTTTGACCTTTCCTCAATTCTTCTGGTTAGTGGTTGCTTGTTAGTTCCATATTCCTTACCAGGACCTCCTGTAATAAAATAACTCATGCAAACAGTTACTGTGGTGCCATTTAGTCTGGTGGGTGGTTTTAGTCAGTGTTTCCCCTAACACCCCTATGAAAAAAAATTAAATTTCTGAATTATAAATATTTAAATATAGTCATCATTTCCTAGAAAAGTGTTATTTAAAGAGCATTAGTTTATATACAAACCAAAATCCATCCACCTGATTTGATTGACAACATAGAAAATCATTTGCTTTAAAAACAGTTTATCTCATGCATTAGATTTTAACTGTAATCCTTCCTTTTTGATGAGGTCAGATGTATTAAAAAAAATAACAGGCTTAAGAGCTCAAAAAGAAAATTGAACAGTAATTTGGAGTCTTACACCAAAATGACTGTTTGCTTCACAACAAATTGTTATAGAAAAATTATTTGAATTAATAATTTGAATCATTCTATGCGTGAAACTCAGGCCAGATATGACTTCTGTTCCCCAACTCTGAAGTAAATCTGAGAGATAGAGTTTTGGGTGAAGTAGGAAAAAAAAAATAGAGAGATTTAATTATTTGCCAAGCAAAGGAGGCTACAGAGAGCTAATGCCCTTAAACTGTGTGTTCCAAAGCTACTTGGGGAAGGGCTTGGGGGACACTGAGGAGTCTTATAGTCCAGGAGCAAATGTCAATAAGGATCAGTGTGCCTAGGGCCTGCACTTCTTCAATCCAGAATTCATCTGGCATCAGGTGAGGATGGCCAAGCTGTGACCATCTCTGGAATGAAGAGTGTTTCAGGAAGCAGTTGACATCTTCCATTTTGGGGGAGTTTTAGTTCTGCAGAGGGGCTCAGAGATATTTCCCCTCAAGATATCCCTTGAGGGGAAAACAAGATCTGCCCCCAAGGCTGTACTATTGCTTCTTGACTGCTCCTCCCTTGTCTCCACATCCCCTCCCTCTCCTGACTGCTGTTGTTCCTGTCTCTTTTCAGTTCCATGGGCTGCAGCACACCAGACTTCCCTGTCCTTCATTATCTCCTGGAGTGTGCTCAAAGTCATGTCCATAGAGTCTATGATGCCATCCAACCGTCTCATCCTCTGTTGCCCCCTTCTCTTCTTGCCCTAATCTTTCTTTCCCAGTGTGAAGGTCTTCTGCAATGAGCTGACACTTCACATCAGGTGGCCAAAGTAACGGAGGTTCAGCTTCAGCTTCAGCATCAGTCCTTCCACTGAATATTCAAGTTTGATTTCTTTTAGGATTGACTGGTTGGATCTCCTTGCTGTCCAAGGGACTCTCCAGAGTCTTCTCCAGCACCACAATTGAAAAGCATCAATTCTTCAGCTCTCAGCCTTATTTATGGTCCAACTCTGTACATGACTACTGGAAAAACAGTAGCTTTGACTATATAGACCTTTGTGGGCAAAGTGGTATCTCTGCATTTTAATATGCTGTCTAGTTTATAGAACATGTGGAAATAGTCTCATTCTTCCCAGTCTAGATCCATAGTCCAGTCATTCTGATAAAAGATCCCTTTAATGTGAGCTCTTTTCTGAAAGACACAATACTATTACCAAACCATTAGTTTGCACACCAACTTGGTTTGGTTAATAATTAGGATTTAAATTGAATGAATGAGAAGCATGTTTCTTCAGAGTACTCAGTCCTTAGAATAGGTCATTAGATAAAGAAAAGTAAAGGGGCATTGAATTCATTGTCCTAAAAGAATAAAATTCACTAAGACTAAGAAACTATTAATTTTCTCTTCTATTTTCAATTAGAATAGTAAAATCAGTAACATACCAAAACTCAGTTCTTTGTTGCATAATTTGCAGCCTAAAAGCAAATCAATATGAAAATTACATTTATAAAATGATATATAAATCTGTTATAATGTTTTCGGTTCTTGATACATTAGATAAATATTTTGTTTGTTTGCTCTGCATTTCTGCTTCAAAGAAGATAAATACCAGTATAATTTAAAAACCTATACTGTAAACATTTGCTTGTGGTCTAAAAAAATATAAATATGTGAATGTAAACAAGTACAATTTGGGTAAGGGAATATACTTACATGTATGCAAATATGGTATATACTATATAGCTACATATTAGACATTTCAGGATAGATATAAACTAAAATATTTATTGTAACATAATGGAATTTTGTCTTTCCTGTCCACAAAAGGAAATTTTCTTTCCTGTTACCTTTTCATGAATATTTTCATGTTATTAGATGACTGATATAAATGTATTGGACAATCATGTCAAAGAAACAAGAAATTCAATATGTTTAAATGTGAAAAAACAACAAGTACCACCTAAGTGTTTGAGTGAAAATGATTTCATGAAGAAGTTACAATTGACAGGTTTATTCCAGAGACAAGATTAAATTATGGTTTATAAAACTTACTTTATTTCTGCTTCATTGACTCTATTGAATTTGTTCATTTTCCTCTATATTTCTCTTACTATTTCACCTGTGTGACATTTCTATTCATTGGTATCTTTAGAAATATGATTGAGTGACAAATATTGAAAAGTATACTTTCAGGTATACACTTGAAATGAGACTGATATTTTGTTCCTTTTTCAGCTTTTCAATAACATATTTGTTTTTTAAATCTTCAGAATATTACAAATGTATGCACTTTTGACTTTACTGTGTATGATAAATATCTGATATGTAAAGTATACAGAAATTTATATTAAGTAATAATATTTAATTTTATTCAAAACCATAGAATTTCAATTTAAATATAACTACTCAAATCTTAATATAACAATTATAATTTAATATCTGTTTTAGAATGTCTTTAATAAAAATCTAAATGAAACTGTACAGTACTTGGTAAAATTTTTTGTTATGAGTTCATTTATATAACTATTTGAGACAGTACATCAATATTCCCAAATAACTTATTTCTTTATTTTAGTAAACATAGATTAGATATAAAATTGAAATATGAACTTTCATTGCAAAATACAATTATAAAGCTATTTACTTAAAATTATTGACTGGCAATGCACTAAGAATGCATTAGAAAGCATTTAGCCTAGTCATTTTTAAAGTAATTGGATTTCAATTCAAGTATGCCAATTATTTATAAATTTTTAAATATTCATCATAAATAAACATGTCATTTAAAATAACAAATTATTCATATGGTTAAATGGTAACATTGACAAAGTACTACACCACTTTCCTAGCAAAGTGAAGTAAATTAGTAAAATTAGACTCTTTATTGTTCAGAAGTACCCTAACATGGCATATACATATTTAAACACATTTCTGTGAATTTCAGTTTATCTTATTTTTTTTTACTTTTTCTCATTTAACATTTTGTCTATTATAATTTTTGTGTATCCTTTGTTTTTTTGTTTTATATGTGACCTCTTCAGATGGTGAAATATTAAATATTTGCAATATTACTTAAAATCATTGTTGACACTGTTCACCAAATCTATTATTCAGGAAATCTTGTTAATTATTACTGGCAGTGTTTTTACATATGATAATTATTTACTGACATCACTAAAATAATTGCTGAAAACTTAATCAGAATTTAACTGTATTATTGCAATAACTATGTAACTAGTCACTAGCTTTCTCCATCTGCATATTAAAATAGGCACATGCACACATTGTGTATAAAAAATGTTCAAAGCCCCTAATTTGACAATCCAAGCATCTCAAACATGGCATGCAAACTTGTTCTTCTCCCACATAAACGTTCTATTATTTTGACTGTTTCATTCTATTATGCTCAGTCTCACTTTCACAATTTTATAATTTTCCCTTTGCATAAACTCAGATTACTCTATTTATATGTATGTCAATGGTACTCATCCACCTAAATCTTCTAGTCATACTTTCATTATGACAAAAAATATTTTCACAAAGAATCAGAGATTCCTGGTTATAGCCCTTTCCTGTAGCTAATTGGGTTGGGAATGTGACTTACACACCAGAAAAAAAAATATATGTATATATATATATTTTTTCTTCTATACACACTGCAGATATTATCACTTCTTATCTTTATAAACATGTTCATCCATTTAATTTCCTTTCATTAAATATTGTATACTCAATGTGTCTCTTCTTTGTGGCTCTATCTCTTAAACCATAAATATGGTTAAGCAGTGACATACTCCAAAAATGACAGTAGCAAAGAAAATATTAAATGAACAAAAATATAAATATTAAAAAATATTTTTGTTACACATCATAGTTTCTGAATCCTTTTATATTGTCTGTATTTCTCTTTGCAAATGCAGTCACATTCTTTAAAAACCTAAAATAAAATATGCTACTAGCTTCTATTTCTTTCAGTTCAGTTACTTAGTCATGTCTGACTCTTTGCAACCCCATGAACCACAGCATGCCAGGCCTCTCTGTCCATCACCAACTGTCAGAGTCCACCCAAACCCATTACCATCCAGTCGGTGATGCAATCCAACCATCTCATCCTCTGTCGTCCCTTCTCCTCCTGCTCTCAATCTTTCCCAGAATCAGGATCTTTTCCAATGAGTCAGCTCTTCACATCAGGTGGCCAAACTTTTGGAGTTTCAGCTTCATCAGTCCTTCCAATGAACACCCAGGACTGATCTCCTTTAAGATGGACTGATTGGATCTCCTTGCAGTTCAAGGGACTCTCAAGAGTCTTCTCTAACACCACAGTTCAAAAGCATCAATTCTTCAGCACTCAGCTTTCTTTATAGTCCAACTCTCACATCCATACATGACCACTGAAAAAACCATAGCCTTGACTAGACAGACCTTTGTTGACAAAGTAGTCTCTACTTTTTAATATGTTGTCTAGGTGGGTCATAACTTTCCTTCCAAGGAGTAAGCATCTTTTAATTTTATGGCTGCAATCACCATCTGCAGTGATTTTGGAGCCCCCACCCAAAATAAAGTCTGACACTGTTTCCACTGTTTCCCCATCTATTTGCCAGGAAGTGATGGGAACAGGTGCCATGACCTTAGTTTTCTGAATGTTGAGCATTAAGCCAACTTTTTCACTTTCCTCTTTTACCTTCATCAAGAGGTTTTTAAGTTCCTCTTCACTTTCTGTCATAAGGGTGGTGTCATCTGCATATCTGAGGTTATTGACATTTCTCCCAGCAATCTTGATTCCAGCTTGTGCTTCTTCCAGTCCAGCATTTCTCATGATGTACTCTGCATATAAGTTAAATAAGCAGGGTGACAATATACAGCCTGGATGTACTCCTTTTCCTATTTGGAAGCAGTCTGTTGTTCCATGTCCAGTTCCAACTGTTGCTTCCTGACCTGCATATAGGTTTCTCAAGAGGCAGGTCAGCTGGTCTGGTATTCCCATCTCTTGAAGAATTTTCCAGTTTATTGTGATCCACACAGTCAAAGGCTTTGGCATAGTCAATGAAGCAGAAATAGATGTTTATCTGGAACCCTCTTGCTTTTTTGATGATCCAGAGGATGTTGGCAATTTGATCTCTGGTTCCTCTGCCTTTTCTTTTCTTTTTTTTTTTTTCGGTAAACATTTTAGTTTATTTTTTATTTAAATTTATTTATTTTAATTGGAGGCTAATTACTTTACAATATTGTACTGGTTCTGCCACACGTCAACATGAATCCATGATGGGTGTACACGTGTTCCCCATTCTGAACCCCCCTCCCACCTCCCTCCCCATACCATCCCTCCAGGTCATCCCAGTGCACCGGCCCCAAGGATCCTGTATTGAACTTGGACTGGTGATTCATTTCTTACATGATATTATACATATTTCCATGACATTCCCCCAAATCATCCCACCCGCTCCCTCTCCCACAGAGTCCAAAATACTGTTCTATACATCTGTGCCTCTTTTACTGTCTTACATACAGAGTTATCGTTGCCATCTTTATAAATTCCATATATATGCCTTTTCTAAAACAAGCTTGAACATCTGGAAGTTCACAGTTCACATATTGCTGAAGCCTGGCTTGGAGAATTTTAAGCATTACTTTACTAACATGTGAAATGAGTGCAATTGTGCAGTAGTTTTGCCTTTCTTTTGGATTGGAATGAAAACTGACCTTTTCCAGTCCTGTGGCCACTGCTGAGTTTTCCAAATTTCCTGGCAAATTGAGTGCAGCACTTTCACAGCATCATCTTTCAGTATTTGAAATAGCTAACTGGAATTCCATCACCTCCATTAGCTTTGTTCATAGTGATGTTTCCTAAGACCCACTTGACTTCACATTCCAGGATGTCTGGCTCTAGATGAGTGATCACACCATCGTGATTATCTATTTCTTTACCTATCATATATTTTTAATATTGCAGTCTGGATGGATAATTCAATACTAAACTAACTGTCAAGTTAAAAACAACAAAGGACACCTTTTAAATATCCCTTTTACTGAAATTTTGTTCATTTGACATGATTGTAAATTCCATTCCTGAACCCTTCCTTTCCATGATATTGGGCTTCCCTGGTGGCTCAGGTGGTAAAGAACCTGCTTGCAATGCAGGAGACGTGGGTTTGATTCCTGAGTTAGGAAGATCCCGTGGAGAAAGGAACAGTTATCCATTCCAGTATTCTGGCCTAGAGAATTCCATGGACAGAGGAGCCTGGCAGGCTACAATCCATGGGGTTACAAAGAGTCTGACACAACTGAGAGACTAAACACAGTACAGCAGAATGCTTCTCCTGCTTAAGTATTGCATTTGCATATATTTAACTGATTGGCTAGATTATGTTCTCAATAAAGACTAAAATATCACCTTATGCAATTCCTTGTGAAAAGTAAGGGAAGAAGGGGAAAATATACAAAACCCAATGCAGAGATCCAGACAATAGCAAAGAGTGATGAGAAAGTCTTCTTAAGTGAACAATGCAAATAAAAGGAAGAAAATAGTAGAATGGGAAAGATTAGACATTTCTTCAAAGTAATTGGATATATCAAGGGAATATTTCATGCAAGGATGAGTATGGTAAAGGACAGGAAGAGAAAGGACCTAGCAGATGCAGAAGAGATTAATAAGAGGTGGCAAGAACACACAGAAAAACTATACAAGAAAGATCTTAATGACCCAGATAACTACAATTATGTGGTCACTCACTCAGAGCCAGATATCCTGGAGTGTGAAGTTAGGAAGCATTAATATGAACAAAGCTAGTAGAGGTGATGGAATTCCAGCTGAACTATTTCAAATCCCCAAAGATGATGCTGTTAAAGTGCGGCACTCAATATGTCAGCAAATTTGGAAAACTCAGCAATGGGCACAGGACTGGAAAATATCAGTTTTCATTTGAATCCCAAAGAAGAACAATGCCAACGAGTGCTCAAACTACCATAAAATTGCACTCATTTCACATGTTAACAAGGTTATGCTCAAAACCCTACAAGTTAGGTTTCAGCAGTATTTTTTTTAATAAAATGATGGTGTTAATAACAATTTATTATATTTATTTTTAAAATTTATTTATTTTAATTGGAGTCTAATTACTATACAATATTTTAGTGGTTTTTGCCATACATTGACATGAATCAGCCATGGGCTTACGTGTGTTCCCCATCCTGAACCCCCCTCCCACCTCCCTCCCCATTCCATCCCTCTGGGTCATTCCAGTGCACCATTATTTGAACTTCCAGATGTACAAGCTGGGTTTATAAAAGGCAGAGGAACAAGAGGACAAATTGGCGACATTTGTTCAGTTCAGTTCAGTCGATCAGTCATGTCCGACTCTTTGTGACCCCATGAATTGCAGCACGCCAGGCCTCCCTGTCCATCACCAACTCCCAGAGTTTACCCAAACTCATGTCCATCGAGTTGATGATGCCATCCAACCATCTCATCCTCTGTTATCCCCTTCTCCTCCTGCCCGCAATCCCTCCAGCAACAGGTTCTTTCCCAATGAGTCAATTCTTCCCATGAGGTGGCCAAAGCACTGGAGTTTCAGCTTTAGCATCAGTCCTTCCAGTGAACACCCAGGACTGATCTCCTTTAGGATGGACTGATTGGATCTCCTTGAAGTCCAAGGGACTCTCAAGAGTCTTCTCCAACTCCACAGTTCAAAAGCATCAATTCTTCGGGGCTCAGCTTTCTATATAGTCCAACTTTCACATCCATACATGACCACTGGAAAAACTGTAGCCTTGACTAGAATTGGTTCATGGCTAAAGCAGCAAAATTCCAGAACAACATGTACTTCTGCTTCATTCACTATGCTAAAGCTTTGACTGTGTGAATCACAGAAAATTGTAGAAAATTCTTAAAGAAATAGGAGTATCAGATAACTTTACCTGTCTCTTGAGAAACCTGTATGCAGATCAAGAAACAACAGTTAGAACCAGACATGGAACAATGGACGGGTTCAAAATTGGGAAAGGAGTACAAGGTTGTATATTGTCACTCAGCTTGTATAGCTATTCTTCAGAGTATATCATGTGAAATTCTGGGCTGGAAGCATGCTGGACAAGCTGGAATCAACAACCTCAGATATTCAGATGATTTCAGTCAAATAATAGCAGAACATGAAGAAAAAGTAAAGAATCTCTTGATGAGCATTAAAGAAGAGAGTGAAAAGCTGGATTGAAACTCAACATTAAAACATTTAAGATCATGGCAGCTTATTCTACCACTTTATGGAAAATAGAAGGAAAAAAATGGAAGCAGTGATAGATATTCTTTTCTTGAACTCCAAAATCACTGCAGACAGTGACTGCAGCCACAAAATAAGAAGACACTTGCTCCTTGGAAGGAAAGCTATGACAAACCTATGCAGTATATTAAAAAGCAGGAACATCACTTCGCTAACAAAGGTCTGTATAGGCAAAGCTATGATTTTTTGAGTAGTCAAGTACAGATTTGAGAGTTGGACCATAAAGAAGGTTGAATGCCAAAAAACTGATGCTCTCAAGTTGTGGTGCTAGAGACATTGAGATTCCTTTGGAAGAAAGGAGATCAAACCAGTCAATCCTAAAGGAAATCAACCATGAATATTCATTGCAAGGGCGGGTGCTAAAGCTGAAGCTTCAATACTTTTACTATGTGATGTGAAAAGCCGATTGATTGGTAAAGACCCTGATACTTGGAAAGACTGAAGAAAAAACGAAAAGGAGGTAGCAGGAGATTAGATGGTTAAATAACATTGCTGATTCAATGAACATGAATTTGAGCAAACTATGGGAGGTGGTGGAGGACAGAGAAGCCTGGCATGGTACAGTCCATGGTGCTGCAAAAAGTTGGATGTGACTTAATGATTGAACGACAATTCTTTTCACAATTTTTAGGAGAATGTTGTGTACATATAAACTTACTGAATAACCTAAAACAAAATACTTTTATCTATTAATTTTGAGTTCAATGGGCCACATAATTAATTGTGGTATAAACAATTCGGAAAACAAAATATTTTATATTTCCCTAAGTGGAGAAATTACCATTACAGCAAAGTAGGAGATAGAGATAAAGTTTGTTTCTTTATATAGTTTGTATCTACTTTCATTGCTGGGTTCTAATTTTTGTTTGTTTGTTTTCCGTAGGATAGAGCATACTGATATTATTTATTAAAGCAGGGAAAGAATCTTAATATGGATTCAATACATTTGATACATCATACTTGTATGATACTTGAAATCCAACAGAGCACTAATCAGACGTCTTACACTTATAAATGGGGAAATTAGGAAGATAATGAACTGACAAATGAGCAATGGACCTTTTATAAACACTGAGATGTTTTGACTCTCTTCATTAAGATTTTTATCTCTTAATGTAAAATGGTTTCTTCAACTGAAATCCTCTGACATTTGATGTGACTTATTTTCCAAAACAAAATTTTAAATGATGAATAAGTGGCTATAAAATGAACATTATTTAAAGAAGAAAAATATTCTGTTAGATATTTTGCAAAAAGTAAGCAATATATGGTATTGATTACTGTCTGTATATTTTCCAAAATTACATTGTTGTTGTTCAGTCACCCAGTTGTGTCCAACACTTTGCAACTCCATGGACTGCAGCACACCGGGCTTCCCTGTCCTTCATTGTCTCCTGGAGTTCCCTCAAACTTATGTCCATTGAGTCAATCATGCCATACAACCATATCATTCTCTGTCACTCCTTGCCTTCAATCTTTCGCAGCATCAGAGTCTTTTCCAAACTGTTGGCTCTCCCCATCAGGTGGCCAAAGTATTAGAGCTTCAGCTTCAGCATCAGTACTTCCAGTGAATATTCATGGTTGATTTCCTTTAGGATTGACTGGTTTGATCTCCTTGTTGTCCAAGGGACTCTTGAGAGTCTTCTCCACCAACATTGTTTGAAAGCATCAATTCTTCAACACTCCATCTTCTTTATGGTCCACCTATCATATCCATACATGACTACTGGAAAAATCATAGACTCAACTATACAGATCTTTGTTGGCAAAGTGATTCCTCTGCTTTTTAATATACTTTCTAGCTTTGTCATAGCTTTCCTTCCAAGGAGCAAGCATCTTTTTATTTCATGGCTGTAGTCACTGTCTACAGTGATTTTGGAGCCCAAGAAAAATAATTGACACTCCATATCTTTGTCATGAAGTGATGGCACCAGATATCATATTCTTAGTTTTTTGAATGTACAGCTTTAAGCCAGCTTTTTTCACTCTCCTCTTTTACCCTCATCAAAAGGCTCCTTAGTTCCTCTTCCTTTTCTCCATTATAGTGGTATATATCATTTGTATATCTGCTGTTGTTGGTATTTTTCCCAATGATAATTCCAGTTTGTGATTCATCCAGGCTGGCATTTCGCATTATATACTCTTCATATAAATTAAATAAGCAGGGTGACAATTTATATCCTTGAACAAGTCCAATTTTGAATAAGTCCATTATTCTATGTCCAGTTCTAACTGTTGCTTCTTGACGTGCATACAGATTTCTCAGTAGACAGGTAAGGTGATCTGGTATTCCCGTCTTTTTAAGAATTTTCCACCGTTTGTTGTGATCCACATAGTCTGATGGCTTAGATGGTAAATAATCTGCCTGAAATGCAAAAAGACCTGGATTTGGCTCCTGGATTGGAAAGATCTCCCAGGAGAAGGGAATGGCTACTACTCTAGTGTACCTGCCTGAAGAATTCCATGGACAGAGGTGGGCTACAGTCCGTGAGGTCAGAAAGAGTCAGACATGACTGAGTAACTAACAGTTTCATTTTTCACACAGTCAAAGGCTTTAGGGTAGTCAATGAAGCAGAAGTAGATGTTTTTCTGGAATTCCTTTGCTTTTTCTGGCTCCAACGAATGTTCACAATTTGATCTCTGGTTCCTCTACCTATTCTATATCCAACCTGTACATCTAGAGGTTCTCAGTTCACATACTGCTGAAGGAAGACTAGCTTGAAGAATTTTGTGCATTAACTTGCTAACATATGAAACGGAGGCAATTGAATGGCAATTTGAATGTTCTTTGGCATTACCCTTATTTGGGATTGTAATGAAAACTGACCTTTGCCAGTCCTATGGCCAGTGCTGAGTTTTCCAAATTTGCTGACCTATTGAGTGCAGCACTTTTACAGCATCATCTTTTAGGATTTTAAATAGCTCAACTGGAATTCCATTGCCTCCACTAGTTTTGTTCATATTAATGCTTCCTAAGGCCCACTTGACTTCACATTGCAGGATATCTAGCTGTCGCAGAGTGACCACAACATGGCAGCCATAAGAAACTATTACAGTAAGGATATTTGCTTTATGTTGTTTCTTGGATAATTAAAATATTTGTAATTTTCTGAGTTTGAAAAAATTGTCTATTATCTGCTAGTTTTTTTCATGATGCCATTTCTTCCTTATGTGTCTGGTCATCTTCGATATGGTGATACTTAAAGCACTTAAAAAATACAGGAATAATTTTTAACTTTGGATTAAGTGACTGAACTACATAGAGGAACTGACTTTCCTCTTGAATGACTGGAAAAGCTATGAGATGACCAACTTAAATCAACTTCAATACTTTTATTCTTGTACCATACAATCAACAATAATAATATGAACCAGCAAATATTTGTGAAGTCTGGATATTTAGAATTTACCTATTGCCCATTACAGATGATGCCTACTTTTAGACTATCTTGTGGGAATCTTTGATTTCAAATTTTATTTTTTGATTAATTCAAAATGAACAAACTCATAGACTTACTTAACAAACATGGTTTGTTTGTTAGAGAAGGAAAGATGGGTGGAGTAATAAATTAGGAGTTTGGGGTTAACATATACGCATGACTATATATAAAATAGATAATAAACAAAGACTGACTGTATAGCACAGGGAACTCTACTCAATACTCTGTAATAACTATATAATATTGTCTATATATAAATATAACAAAATCAACATGCTGTAGAGCTGAAACTAAAACAGTGTAAGTCAAACATACTCAAATATAAAATAAAAAACTTTTTCAATGACAAAGTTAATAGACTCTTGCAATCAAAATTGCTTCCACATTCTAAATAAGTTGTTATAATATGATTTAATAAACTTTTTAGTTGTTCATCAATGTCTTAAAATATTTCAAATATGTTACCAAACTATTATAGCTTCATTTGTTTACTGTATAAAAGTTGGTTTTATGATCTCATAGACCATTATTGGAAATTGGAGTCACTCATTTTATTCCCTCTTTCCTTATTCCTCAGTTATAAATCCTGCTATGACATAGAGAAGATCTATTCTGAACACTAAAACTTCTTCTTTATTTAGGATTTATTTCTTATTTATAATTTGAGTATATTTTCTCATTATATAGACCCATATACCCCAGAGTATAATAAGGGACCGGATTTCTCTCTAGTGGAATGTTCTTTTCAAATATTGACTTATCTGTGAGAAAAGCTGTGACTTTAGGAGAGACATGTTCATTGGCAGACAGGACAAAATAAGTTATCTACATTTGTCTCAAATGAGAAACTATGCTTTTCCATAAACATGATATAAATTATTTATATTTTTCTAATCACTTAAAGATGCTGTAACTATCTGTCTTTGTTTTGCCATGATTGTTAAAAGTGCTAATCAATCACAGAACATACAAGCTTACTTTATGTAATTTCTTAAAACCATTCCTCAATGACTTCAATATTCATAATAATCCTTTTTCAACTAGCAATCTCAGATTTCACTGCTCTCAATCTACATTCGGTATTGGCTTCTCAATATTGTTGTTTCATAGTGAACTATATTAAATCAAGACATTTTCCCTTTCCACCAAACAAAAATTTTAGTATGATGACAGTAATAATATTAGACTAAGATTTTAGTGCTCTCTACTAATAAGCAATAAAAATCATTAAATTCCTTCAGTTTCCTAATCTCCATTATCAATGAAATTGTACTTTATGCACTTCATCTATTATCATTTTATCACATCATATCCCTATATTTTTTCAACATATCTTTCCCAATAAACCTCACCTTCTTTTAATTAGAAAGTCAGTCTTAATTATCATGCACCCTTAGTACTTGAAACATTGATAGGTAACAGATGCTATGTAAATACTTGTTTTTATATTGTTGGCTTTCTTCATTCTCAACTCATATGAATGCATATCTTGGCTATTCATCAAGTACTGCTTTAAAATAGCTTTTTAACTCTCTTTCAAGTTATCTGAATGCAGTGCTTACAGAAGATTCCAGGTTTAAAGAAAATAAAATTTTGTGTTCAGTCCAGCTTTAGAAAATATGGTATTTATGTTTGTTTAGTTGGTTGGGGTTTTTTTGCACCAACATCTGTAAGTAGCAGATGATGTTGACCTCTTAGGATGTCATTCATACTGTTTTTTATGGAAACCTATAGTTAAGTTTGGAGAAGGCAATGGCACCCCACTCCAGTACTCTTGCCTGGAAAAATCCCATGGACAGAGGAGCCTGGTAGGCTGCAGTCCACGGGGTCGCGAAGAGTCAGACACGACTGAGCGACTTCACTTTGACTTTTCACTTTCATGCATTGGAGAAGGAAATGGCAACCCACTCCAGTATTCTTGCCTAGAGAATCCCAGGGATGAGGGAACCTGGTGGGCTGCCATCTATGGGGTCACACAGAGTTGGGCACAATTGAAGCGACTTAGCAGCAGTATAGTTAAGCTATTTGTCAGATAAAATTAAAATATGTTTTGGACGAATCAACAATTTGAAAAATTAAAATGTTAAAATTCACCATGGTATTGATTCCACATCGAATATGATATGCTTGAGAATCACAATTTGTTTTAAGCATCTTTTTAAATTTATTTATTTATTTTTAATTTTTACTTTACAATTCTGTATTGGTTTTGGCATAGATTGACATGAATCCACCACAGGTGTACATGCGTTCCCAAACATGAACCCCCCTCCCACCCCCCTCCCCACAACATCTCTCTGGGTCATCCCCGCGCGTCAGCCCCAAGCGTGTCATATCCTGCATCAGACATAGACTGGCATTTCGATTCTTACATGTTATTATACATGTTTCAATGCCATTCTCTCAAATCATCACACCCTCTCCCTCTCCCTCTGAGTCCAGAAGTCCGCTATACACATCTGTGTCTTTTTTGCTGTCCTGCATACAGGGTCATCATTGCCATCTTCCTAAATTCCATATATATGTGTTAGTATACTGTATTGGTGTTTTTCTTTCTGGCTCACTTCACTCTGTATAATTGGCTCCAGTTTCATCCATCTCATCAGAACTGATTCAAATGTATTCTTTTTAATGGCTGTTAAGCATCTAGTAGGTGATGAATGTGAATTTCTAAGGAAGGCAAACTATTTTTTTTATTTCTCCCTCTTTTGGTCTTCTTGATAATAAAACTATGTGCATTGTTAAAGGGAATCAAATGTTTCAGGTATCAGTTTCAGTTTCAGTTCGGTCGCTCAGTCCTGTCCGACTCTTTGCGACCCCATGAATCGCAGCACGCCAGGCCTCCCTGTCCATCACCAACTCCCGGAGTTCACTCAGACTCACGTCCATCGAGTCCGTGATGCCATCCAGCCATCTCATCCTCTGTCGTCCCCTTCTCCTCCTGCCCCCAATCCCTCCCAGCATCAGTCTTTTCCAATGAGTCAAATCTTCGCATGAGATGGCCAAAGTACTGGAGTTTCAGCTTTAGCATCATTCCTTCCGAAGAACACCCAGGGCTGATCTCCTTCAGAATGGACTGGTTGGATCTCCTTGCCATCCAAGGGACTCTCAAGAGTCTTCTCCAACACCACAGTTCAAAACCAGGTATAGCAATATCCATTTCTGACCAGGGCATTTTTAGATATAATTATTAGGTGCCCTGGGTTTTATACATTGCAATAGCAATAAAATGTATCTTTGGTGATCTAGGACTGAACCAAAAGAATAAAACAGTTTAGAATAACTGAGGTACTTTGAAATTCTATGGCAAGCAGTAAGAATAATTACAGAAGACTCAAAAATAAGTTCATTTTCATTCACAGTATTTCTGAAATAAATCATAAATGGTATACGAAGTCTAGTTGTTTAAATGAGTTTTTTTATATATCCTAAGCTAATTTATAAAGTATTATTTATGTATTATTAGTAGCAATATTTAATTATATGTATTTTTATTTTAGTGTATTTACAGCATACTCTTTTCTTTATATGAAAAGATAAGAAAAAATGTGGAGACATATTTCTGACATTGTATTAAAGTGGCATATCACTTATGTTCTGCCCTGAATGTCATTTTAAGCATACTGAATAAGAAAAATTTGCTTAAAAGAATAATATAGAATGTGACCACAAAGAAAACTTTGTGATATATATCCTTAATTCTATAGTTCACCTAAGCCATATAGGATATTTGAAGTTAAAGTGGTTTTGGAGCTTGCTCAACTTTGTAATTTAACATTCTGGGAGATGTAAATCAAGCAATGTTATTTCTATGTTCCAATTATGTAAATTATGTATCACTTTCTAATATTCAAGTGCTGTGGTCTTAGAACAATCCATAACTATGAAATCATGAATTCCTTAAGCTCTTTTAATTCTGCATTGTTTTTAAAGCACCATCCCTGGGTTTATTCTCAAATTTAAACACATTCATTCAATTTGCTAAATTCTATAGTCAAGAGTCCTACAAAAAGCTTATATTTTTCTTCATTTGTGAAATGTGATTATATATTTGTTACCTTTAAGGGCATATAAAATAATAATTCAGGTGCAGTAATCATTAGTTCTGTCCTAAGTAACAATGGTGAATTTATCGTGTGACTTTGTTTACTGTACAACATAAAATATATTAATAAATAGTTCAAGTAAAGTTATTAATGTTTGTTCAATTACTTGGAAACCCCATAAAAACATAAACATATGCACACTTATAGAGAAAAATCAGAAGCTCAGCCAAACATTCACATTGCGTATGCTTAAAACTCAGAAATATGTTGGGTTGCTAAGGAAAACATTCAACATGAATAGTCAATCAACCAATGTGACACCCTATATCAACAACAGAAAAGACAAAAATCATTTGATCATTTCAATGGATGCAAAAAAAGCATTTGATTCAATATCCATTCAATATAAAAACTCTTATGAAGTGCATATTGAGGAAACATAGTAGAGCATAATAAGACTATTTGTGACAAAACCACAGCTAACATAATACCCAATGATGAGAGCTGAAAGCCTTACTGCTGAAATCTAGACCAAGACACGGATGCCCACTCTCACCATTTCTATTCAACATAGTATTGCAAGTCTTAGCTACAGCAATTAGATAAGAAAAAGAAATAAAAGTTATACAAATTGAAAGGGAAAAGGTAAAGTTGTTATGATATGCTGATATTCTATATAGAAAACCTTAAAGACTTCTCACCAAAACTACTAGAACTGATAAATGAATTCAGCAAGGTAGCAGGATACAAGATTAACACACAGATATCCATTGAATTTCTTTACACTAATAGTGATATATCAGAAAGGGAAAGTAAAAAAAAAAATCCATTTTAAAATTACAGCAACAAATATAAAGTACTGAAGAATAAACCTGACCAATGAGGTGAAAGTTTGTATACTGATGATTATGAAATATTGATAAAGGAAATTCTGAAGATGTTTCCAAGAAATGAAAATATTTTCTTCAACTGGAAGAATTAATATTGTTAAAATGGCTATATTACTTAAAGCAACCTAGAGATTAATGCAATCCCTATCAAATACATGACATTTTCCAGAGTTAGTACAAATAATCCTAAAATGTATGTGGAATGATATAAAAGACTAGAATTGCCAAAGCAATACTGAGAAAAAAAGAACAAAGCTGAAGGCATTGCCATCTCAGACTTCAGTCAATACTACAAAGCTGCAGTAATCAAAACAGACTTATGGATCAACAGAACAGAATAGAGAGCCCTGAAGTAAATCCACACACCTACGATCAATTAATGTTTGGCAAAGGAGGCCAGAATATAAAATGGAGAAAAGATCATCTTTTCAGAAAGTGGTATTGGGAAAGCCGGACAACTGTGTATAAATCAATGAAGTTAGACTACACTCTCACATTATATGCAAAAATAAACACAAAATGGTTCAAAGACTTAACTATAAAATATGACACTATGAACATCCTAGAAGAGAACTTTGGCAAGACATTCTCTGACATAAATCAGAGAAATGTTTCCTTAGGTCAGTCAACCAAGGCAATAGAAATTAAAGCAAAGATAAACAAACGGGACCTAATCAAACTTATAAGCCTTTGCACAGCAAAGGAAATAATAAATAAAATGAAAAAACAACTTATGGAATGGGAAAAAATATTTACAAATGATGAGACCAGCAAGAGCTTAGTTTCCAAAATATACAAACTACTCATGCAACTCAAAAGAAAAAGAAAAAAGCAAACAAACAACTCATTCAAAAAATATGCAGAAGATCTAAATAGACATTTCTCCAAAGCAGACAGACAGATGATCAATAGACACATGAAAAAATGCTCAGTGTCCCTAATTATTAGACAAATGTAAATAAAAATTATGATGAGGTATCGCTTTAGACCCCTCAGAATGGCCATTATTAGAAAGTCTACAAATAATAAATGCTGGAGAGGGTGTGGACAAATAGGAACCCTCCTGCATTGCTGGTGGGAGTGTAAATTGGTAGAGTCATTGTGAGAAGAGTATGGAAGTTCCTTTAAAAATGAAAAATAGAGTTACCACATAATCCAGAAATTCTACTTCTGGGGATATATACATAAAAAGCTCTAATTCAAAAAAGATACATGCACCCCAGTGTTCATAGCAGCACTACTGAAAACAGCAAACATATGGAAGCAACCTGTTTTCATCAACAGATGGATGGATAGATATGTATATACACACAATGGAATATTAAAAAAAGAATGAAACAATGTCATTTTCAGTAATATGGATGAACTTTAGGAAGTAAGACAGACAAAGATTAATATATGATGTCACTTACATGTAGAATCTTAAAAAAATGAATTTATTTACAAAACAGAAACAGACTCACAAACAGAAAACAAATTTATGGTTATCATAGGGGAAAGGGGGTGAAGGGATAAATTAAGAGTTTGAGATTAGCATATACAAACCATTATATTTAAAATAGATAAACAACAAGATCTTACTATATAGTATAGGGAATGATACTTAATATCTTTTAATAAACTATAAAACCAGAATAGCATGAAACTTACCCAGCATCAGATCATATAGGCTTCTGATTCTGAAGCTAGTGATCTTTTCCTAACAACATGGCACTCTTATTCACACCTGAATGATCAGCTCTGCACATTTTGTTTAAAAAAAAAAAATCAGCCACATGTGAGATAACACAGATTACTTTAGTACTGTTGTTATTCTTAACAAATGAAAATATAAATATTTTGTTCCACTATGCTGTCAAAACATAAAATTTGATTAGAAGTACATTTGAAGAAAAATAAACATAATAGTAACAATGTTTCATTCTATCTTCCTCTCTTCTCTTGCTTCCCAGTTTTCTGAAATATCTTTTTCTCATAGCAGTCCTGCAACTTACAAGTATAAATTGACCTTGCTAATTAACCACAACTAATTGAAAAAAAAAAAAAAACAGTCAAACACAGAAGTCTGCTTCAACAGAGAGCTTCTGATGATCCAGGGGACATACTGGTGAATTCTGATAGCTTGAAAAGGCATCAATAATCACATTTATGCCACAGAATTTTAATCTAGGAAAAAGTACTTTTCAAGCACATCTGTGGTTTCATGAGTCTTTGTTAATCACGATACATTAACTTATAAGTGTATGGCAGGTTTTATAATCTAGCATATTAGATCTTTTTAAACTTAGAATGAAAGGAAAGCTCATGCTTTAGTATGAACTTTTCTTGCCTCCATTACATATCTGGGTTATCTGTTGATGGAAATTATAAAGAAAAAAAGAAAACCAGGAAAAACAATATCTGACAGTAGAAATAAAGCCACATAATTTTCCAGCTGCATAGGTCAACAGTCTCTTGAAGGCTTGTTAAAATTATTCATTGTGTTTACAAAGTCAGAGGTCCTAAATCAAAGTTTACTTAGCACTGAAAGTTCATACTTTTAAAGTAATTACCAGTTTTACTTCACTTTATCCTTTCTCCCTTCCCTGTACATACTCATTATTATGGTTGTCAATTATCTTAACTGTATGATCTTAATACAGGTAGTTCTACTATTAGCAAATTGCTCAGAAGCCTCTAATAGCTCTCTGGAGAGCACTTGTCTCACCCTATATCTCCCACCTTATTAAAAGGTCACATTAATTATATCACCCTCACGGAGAGGAAATCAACACATCAGTCAGAAGAACTCACAATTGTGCTTCAGGTAGAACATAGGAGTGAATCAGATAAATTTAGAGCCCCAAAGTAGTCCATTTACATTTAACTCTTATAAGTGCAATTAACAAATGAAAAAATAAATCATGCTTATCCTTATTGGTTTAATTTTTGACAAGTGATATGTGATATAATTTGATGCTTATAGTTGTGAGTAAAATATCAGATGTTCATTTGAAAAAATGCTCATACAATGATTTCAAAAGACTAAGCGTTTCACTGTTGATCAGAGATCCTTCAGTCATCATTTGAATTTCCAGGTAATTATGCACATAAATTGGTTTCTGATTAATCTTCTTTTACTTTCATGTGCTCCAGATTCTTGAGATCACAGCTTAGGAATTAATTCTGAGAAAAGCTGGGACAGTGGCAAAGAAAATCTGTAGGAAAGGGACTGTCTAATTATTAATAATACATCTTACCTGAGTCACTAAAGAGTTTCTATTCATTTATTCAAATGAATTATATGTGTCATTGTACAATTTTTCCTACTCAATATTCTTCTACATTAATAAACTGTCTCCCATATAAGAGAATTATTCATTGGTTCATTTGGGATAGTACATGCTTTAATGATTTATTGATGGTTTAAATTGAGAATCATGCCCCTAATTTAGAATTATTTTGTATTATTTTGTTCAAATAACAGGCTGTGTATGACTCATGGTTCTAGTAGGAAATAGGTGGCAAACATATTTTAGGACAATTAAAAATTTTTTTGTTAAGTGACCACTGATACAATTGGCAGTTGATGATGAAAACAATAAAAGATAATGCAACCTCCCTGGTGAGGTAGTACGATCTGGACACCTAAGCCCAAAAGGACTCGTGGTATAGGGCAGAGACCAGTTATAGTGACAATGAGCCTAAAACACTGACAGCCGCAAAAACTGCATAGAGGAAGCCAAGGAGTGAATATCCTTATCTCTCTCTATTTCCTTCTAACCTTGGCTCCCTTTTTGGCAACACTTTACCAGAAGCAGAAGTCAAAAAGAAACCTCTGATAAACTCCATATAGGTCAGCTTACCAGGGTGCATAGCAGAGTAGAGAAAGGTTGAAAGTTTATCTAAAGAGTCAAATTAAAGTTGGCAGTTTTCAAAGCTGTATTCATCAATTTCTAATTGTCAGCTGAGATGAAAAAGGACATGATATGGGGAAAATCTGATATGTGCAAAGAGTCAAGGAAGAGGAGAAGATTATGCAAAGTTGCAAGCATTCTTGAAAATAAAAGAAAAATGATTCAGAGAAAGTCACAATTTATAAAGGGGTTACAGACAAGAAAAATAATTATATACTTGGAAAAGAAGTATATTCAAAATTCTGCATTTTAAGCAAGAATAAAATTTGATATCAAACATACAAACTTGGAATCAAGGTTACTGAGGTAAAGCTCTTTCAGAAGCACCAGTTTCCTACTACTTTACTGGGGAAACTTATTAAGTTACTAAATACATGTAAGCCTAATTTTTCTCATCTATTAATTAGTATCTACCAAAGTAAAGGCTTGCTTAGGACTGAGAAGTAAGAAGATGCAAATAAGAGTCCCCAATTTAAGATCCATGTAAAACAGCTCAATTTAAGCTCCTTTTATATATATATATATATATATGCATATTTAAGTAATTTAAGATAACTTTTCTATACACTGTTACAGAACAGGCTTCTTTCAATACACATTGCAAAGTGAAAAAAGAGCACAATTATCTTTTATCTGAAAATCTAATAATTGCAGGGCATAGCTACTCTAATTTTCACTTTCGTGTAATGAACACTTAATTATATCTTAGATTAAATGATTTACAATTAGTTTTTGATGTATTAAAGAATCTTCTTTATATAATATCTTGAACCCAATTTTAACAGAGATATTATTCATGATAACATACTGTAATAAAGTCTTCATTAATACAAATAGCCATTCAACTTGAAGTATGTATTTCTCCCATAGCCACATAGACACCAGTGCTGCCCTCTCATTAGTCAAATGCAAACGTGCCACAGAGAAAATTCTATAAAGGAGAAGGAATTCTATTTTCAATTCTTCTGTGTTTGAAGAAAAGGTTATAGCCTCATAGAATGATTTCTAGAAATAATTGTTTATCTCAATTAAAATTTAAATATTTTATTTTTGACTAGATGGAAAAGCAGATTAACTAAAAAATAATTTCTATTTCAATGTTTATTCTCATCAGAGTGCCACTGAACCTGAAATAACTACCACTAGAGTATATCTAGAGATTAAATTACTATTGCTGAGTGAATCTTTTAAACTCAATATGTATTATTGTAGAATAAGCACTCCATTTATGCACATTACTGCTAGAAGAGTAGCAACATTTGATACCATTAACTTTCAGTTCCTTCAAAATCATTCTGAATGATTTAAGCTTTGAGATATAAGAAAAATAATTTTGATGACTGATTTAGGGATAATTGGCAATCCACTCCAGTACTCTTGCCTGGAAAATCCCATGGAGGGAGGAGACTGGTAGGCTGCAGTCCATGGGGTCTTTAAGAGTCGGATACGACTGAGCATCTTCACTTTCATTTTTTACTTTCATGCATTGGAGAAGGAAATGGCATCCCACTCCAGTGTTCTTGCCTAGAGAATCCCAAGGATGGGAGAACCTGGTGGGCTGCCGTCTATGGGGTCGCACAGAGTCAGACACGACTGAAGCGACTTAGCAGCAGCAGCAGCAGAAGCAAGAGAAAGTTAAAGGAGATACCCTTCATCCAAGGTAAGGAGCAGTGGCTGCTCTTTGCTGGAGCAGCCATGAAGAGATACCACAAGCCCAAGGTAAGAGAAACCCAAGTAGGATGGTAGGTGTTGCAAGAGGGCAGCAGAGGGCAGACACACTGAAACCATACTCACAGAAATCTAGTCAATCTAATCACACTAGAACCACAGCTTTCTCTAATCAATGAAACTAAGCCATGCCCACGGGGCAACCCAAGACGGACGGGTCATGGTGGAGAATTCTGACAGAATGTGGTCCACTGGAGACGGGTATGACAAACCACTTCAGTATTATTGCCGTGAGAACCCCATAAACAGTATGAAAAGGCAAAATGATAGGATACTGAAAGAGGAACTCCTCAGGTAAGTCGGTGCCCAATACACTACTGGAGATCAGTGGAGAAATAACTCGAGAAAGAATGAAAGGATGAAGCCAAAGCAAAAACAATACCCAGCTGTGGATGTGACTGGTGATAGAAGCAAGGTCCGATGCTGTAAGAGCAATATTGCATAGGACTTGGAATGTCAGGTCCATGAATCAAGGCAAATTGGAAGTGGTCAAACAAGAAATGGCAAGAGTGAACGTCAACATTCTAGGAATCAGCAAACTAGAATGGACTGGAATGGGTGAATTTAATTCAGACGACCATTATATCTACTACTGCAGGCAGGAATACCTCAAAAGAAATGGAGTAGCCATTATGGTCAACAAAAGAGTCCGAAATGCAGTACTTGGATGCAATCTCTAAAACTACAGAATGATCTCTGTTCGTCTCCAAGGCAAACCATTCAATATCACGGTAATCCAAGTCTATGCCCCAACCAGTAACGATGAAGAAGCAGAAGTTGAACGGTTCTATGAAGACCTATAAGACCTTTTAGAACTAACACCCAAAAAAGATGTCCTTTTCATTATAGGGGACTGGAATACAAATGTAGGAAGTCAAGAAACACCTGGAGTAACAGGCAAATTTGGCCTCGGAATGTAGAATGGAGCAGGGCAAAGGCTAATAGAGTTTTGCCAAGAAAATGCACTGGTCATAGCAAACACCCTCTTACAACAACACAAGAGAAGACTCTACACATGGACATCATCAGATGGTCAACACCGAAATCAGATTGATCATATTGTTTGCAGCCAAAGATGGAGAAGCTCTATACAGTCAACAAAAACAAGACCAGGAGCTGACTGTGGCTCAGATCATGAACTCCTTATTACCAAATTCAGACTTAAATTGAAAAAGTAGGAAAAACCGCTAGACCATTCAGGTATAACCTAAATCAAATCCCTTATGATTATACAGTGGAAGTGAGAAATAGATTTAAGGGCCTAGATCTGATAGATAGAGTGCCTGAAGAACTATGAAATGAGTTTCATGACATTGTACAGGAGACAGGGATCAAGACCAACCCCATGGAAAAGAAATGTAAAAAGGCAAAACGGCTGTCTGGGGAGGCCTTAAAAATAGCTGTGAATAAAAGAGAGGCAAAAAGCCAAGGAGAAAAGGAAAGATATAAGCATCTGAATGCAGAGTTTCAAAGAATAGCAAGAAGAGATAAGAAAGCCTTCTTCAGCAATCAATGCAAATAAATAGAGGATAACAACAGAATGGGAAAGACTAGAGATCTCTTCAAGAAAATTAGAGATACCAAGGGAACATTTCATGCAAAGATGGGCTCGATAAAGGACAGAAATGGTCTGGACCTAACAGAAGCAGAAGATATAAAGAAGAGGTGGCAAGAATACACGGATGAACTGTACAAAAAAGATCTTCATGACCCGGATAATCATGATGGTGTGATCACTCATCTAGAGCCAGACATCCTGGAATGTGAAGTCAAGTGGGCCTTAGAAAGCATCACTACAGACAAAGCTAGTGGAGGTGATGGAACTCCACTTGAGCTATTTCAAATCCTGAAAGATGATGCTGGTAAGGTGCTGCATTCAATATGCTAGCAAATTTGGAAAACTCAGCAGTGGCCACAGGACTGGAAAAGGTCA